>NC_080682.1:102689944-102995375 GCF_030445035.2 Dasypus novemcinctus | reverse complement strand
CAGTGACACAAATAGACATCTGTGCCCTGATGTTCGTGGTGACTTTATTCACAATAACCTAAAGTTGGAAAAAATACACATGTCCATGAACTGATGAGTGGATAAACAATTTGTGGTATATACACATGATGGAATATTATGCAGCAGTAAGAAGAAATGAAGTCGTGAAACATATGACAACATGGATGAAGCTGGAAGACGCTGAGTGAAGAAAGCCAGACACAAAAGGACAAATACTATATGATTGCACTATTATGAACTAAATATATTGTGTAAATTCATGGAATTAATAATTAGAATATAGGTCACCAGAAAATAGAATGAGGGTAGAGAATGGAAAGCTGATGGTTAATCTGTGCAAAATTGATTAAAGTGTTGTTTGTCAATCTTTGGAAGTGAATGGAAATGTTGAGAGCACATTATGGTGTTTGTGACTAGCAGAACAATTATATGGGCATGACAGTGGTTGAAAGGGAAAGTCTAAGGACATGTATATTACTAGAAGGAAAGCTAAAAATGTAACTTGGGACTGTAAAACATAGTGAAACTTTATGGAAAACAGGAATATAGGTGACATTGCATATATAAGACTGTTTTTATAAAATATAAATATAAATAAACTAGAGGGAATGAAACAGAATAGCAGCTATATATGGTAGGGAGCATAGAGAGATTGAGAGCTGATGAGTTTAACTGTTTGTTTAATTTGGTTTTGTCTTTTAGTATTTTCATCATTGTTGCTGGATTAATGAAGATGCCCTAGGAATGACTGGAGTGATGAATGCACAACAATGTGATTGTACCTAATGCCATTAATTGTATAATTTGGGTGGACTTATGCTTTATTATTATGTATCACTAAAATTGATTTGTTTAAAAAAAATGAAAGCAAGGAAAAAAAAAACACCTGACCAGTGATATCAGAGGTCACACATTGCAGGGGAGACAGAAACCACAAAATTAGTCTAGACAAACAAACAAATAAACCAAGCACAACAACAATAAGCTCCAGGAAGAGGAAAGAAACCACAGTTGTTACAATATATTATCCGACATATCCAGTTTTCAACAAAAAAATTATACAACATGCAGAGGTACAGGAAAATGAGACTCATACATAGGAGAAAAAGCAGACAATAGGAATTGTCTTTAAGATCACACAAATGTTGGACTTAGCAGACAAAAAGCAAAAGAAGCTATTATAAATATGTTTAAAGAACTAAAAGGAACCATGTCTAAAGGACTAAAGAAAAGTTTGAGAAAAATGTTTCACAAAATAGAGAATATCAATAAAGAGAAAAAGTTATTTTAGAAAGAAATTCTGGAATTGAAAAGTAAAATAACTGAAATGAAAAGTTCTCTAGAAAGGTACAACAGCATATGTGAGCTGCACAAAAAGAATATGTGAATTCAAAGAGCAATTTCCAATATGAAGAACAGAACAGAAAAATAATGAAGATAAGTGAACAGAACCTCAAAGACTTGTGGGACACTATTAAGTGCATCAACATATATGTAATGGGGTCCCCAGAAGAAGAGAAGAAAGGGAAGATCAGAAAAATATTTGAATAATCACCAAAAACTTTCTAAAGTTGATTTAAAACATTAATCTACAGATCCAGAAATCTCAATGAATTCCAAGTAAGATAAACATGAAGACATCCACAACTAAACATGTCATAGGCAAACTGTTGAAAGACAAAGAGAAAAATGATTTATTTCATATAAGAGAAACACAGTAAGGTTAATAGCTGATTCCTCATCAGAAAAAATGGAGACAGAAGTCAATGGAACGACATATTCAAAGTGCCCGAAGAAGACAACTGTAAGCCAAGAGCCTAAATCATGCTTCAATAATGAATATTGATTTCTGCCACGACAGCATGACATCCTCTGTGGACCCAGTCCCCAGTTAAAGCAGTGAAAACTATAGAAAACAACCATCTAAAGGCTCTTGAAATGTTCTTAAAGGCATACAGCAAATGAAGAAACATTTATTCAAGAAAGTCTACTGAAATTTGGTAAGAAAAGCAAGAGTCTGTGGTATTTGAACCAAACCACTCCCTGAATCTACCCTACAGTTCAGTGAGATGGAAATTTTATGTAAGACTAGGGCAGCCAAGAACCCAGGACTTCCTCCCCTCATAGTTACCAGTTGGAAAGCTATATTCCCAAGAGAAGCAGAATATGAGCGTTTTTCATTCTTCCCCTGTAGCAGTTTGATACTATTTATGAATGCCAAAAAGAAATATGGATTATGTTTGTAAACAGGCTGGTTCCTCTGGCATGTAACCCTTTGAATGTATTGGATTCAGCTGAGACATCTGATTAAATTAGGTTAAGATTAGGGCTCTGATCCAGTCACATCATTAGAGTGTGACTCAGCATGGAGTCCCAGCCCCCTTAGGACTAAAACAGACTCTCACAGGAAAGTAAACACACAGAAGCAGATATGCAGGAAGAGAGAGTGCTCTGTAGACACGGCCCCAGGAAGAGAGATGAGCCTGATAGTCTACAGTTGACCTTGTGGAGAAACCAGCGAAGTTGAGCCTGGAAAGAAACAAGCCCTGGGGAGAGTGATGAGCCTTAAGCCAGCCTACAGCTGAGATCAAAAGAACCTGGGACCATGGAGCCTTAAGAGGAAGGAGGAAGGCTGAACCCTCGCAGACATTGCCCAACATCGTGCCGCTGATAAGGATAGAAGCGGTCACAGAAGAACACACAGAGAGCAGACAACTGGGGTGGTGGGGGGGAAGGGGAGAGAAATAAATAAAAAATAAATCTTAAAAAAATAATAATGAATAAAAAATAAATCCTCAAATAAACAAAGACTGAGAATTTGTTTTTAGGTCACCTGCCCTAACAAGAAGTGTTGTAAGTTTTTAAAGATGAAAAGAAGAGACCCCAGATAGTAACTCAAATCCATGTGAAAAAAATAAAAAAAAAACACCAGTAGAGGTAATTATATAGGTAATTATAAAACATTGTATAAAGATATTTTTCTTGGGAAATGGACTTTGGCCCAGTGGTTAGGGCGTCTGTCTACCATATGGGAGGTCCGCGGTTCAAACCCCGGGCCTCCTTGACCCGTGTGGAGCTGGCCATGCGCAGCGCTGATGCACGCAAGGAGTGCCGTGCCACGCAAGGGTGTCCCCCGCGTGGGGGAGCCCCACGCGCAAGGAGTGCGCCCGTGAGGAAAGCCGCCCAGCGTGAAAAGAAAGAGCAGCCTGCCCAGGAATGGCGCCGCCCACACTTCCCGTGCCCGCTGATGACAACAGAAGCGGACAAAGAAACAAGACGCAGCAAACAGACACCAAGAACAGACAACCAGGGGAGGTGGGGAAAATAAATAAATAAATAAATAAATCTTTAAAAAAAAATATATATTTTTCTTTTCTTCTCTTAACTAATTTAAAAGACAAAATTGTGGGAAGTGGCTGTGGCTCAGCTGATAGAGTGTCTGCCTACCATATAGGAGGTCCAGGGTTCAAACCCAGGGCCTCCTGACCCATGTGGTGAGCTGGCCCACGCACAATGCTGTTGTGCACAAGAAGTGCAGTGCCACACTGGGGTGCCCCCCATGTAGGGGCGCCCCACGCACAAGGAGTGCACCCCACATGGAGAGACACCCCGAGCGAAAAGCACAGCTCGCCTAGGAGTGGCACCACACACACAGAGCTGACGCAGCCAGATGACGCAACAAAAAAGAGATGGATTCCTGGTGCCACCTGACAAGAATGCAAGAGGACACAGAGAGCAGACAAAGGCGGGGAGGAGAAAAAATAAAAATAAATCTTAAAAAAAAAAGACAGTTGCGTAAGTAATAATGCTACAATTCTGTTGCTTGACATGCAAAAATGAAATGTATGCAACAGTAATAGCACACAGCCTGTGGAAGGGAACAAAGGAATATTTGAGCAAGGAAATGACACAGGATAGTAACTTGTAACCAAAGAAAGATTTTGTGAGTATGTATTTTTTCCTTTTAGGTTCTCTAAAAGGCGTATGATTGCATAAAGCAATAATTACAGCACTGTATTGCTGAGTGTGAGAAGGAGATGATGAATATCAGTTATGGCTCTGGGACCAGCTGCAGCAGCAGGAAAGTAGCTTCTTTCACAGAGCCTTTTGTATTAAATCTTTGCAGAGATGGCAGGTGCAAAGACTCCATAATGGACTGAACTTAGCAGAGGGTATGAGAGGGTCTTACATGCTATTTAAGAAGTATTCAATGCACTCTAATGTCCTCTTCAAACCCTCTTACCCTAATCTCTTATTAAAAAAAAACTCCTCTATTTTTTTTAAGAATTCTTATTCATTTATTTTTTCCTTCCCCCCACCCTGCTGTTTTTGCTGTCTGCGTCCTTTCACTGTGTGATCTTTTGTATCCTTTTCTCTTTTTGTCTTCTCTGCTCATCTTTCTCCTCTAAGATTCACTGGGATATGATCCAGGGAAACTGATGTGGAGAGAGTTTCCCTGTCACTTGGTCCTCCTCATTTCCTGGTTTCTACTGCTCTTCACCTTGACTCTCCCCTTCGTCTCTCTTTCCATTGCATCATCATCTTGCTGCATGACTCACTTGCATGGGCTCTAGCTCACCATGTGGGCTCTGGCTCGCCATGCGGGCAGTTGACTCACAACGTGGGACTTGGCTCACCACCCAGGCACGTGGCTTGCCACGCGGGCACTGGCTCACCACACAGGCACGCTTTCTCTTCCGGTTCACCAGGAGGCCCCAGGGATCCAAACTGGGTCCTCCCTTATGGTAGGCGAAGGCCTTATCACTTGAGCCACATGTGCTTCCCCCTAATCTCTTATTGAAGCTTCTGCTGCAGTGAATACTTCTTTGCAACTTTGACCAGTTTCACGCAGGCAGTGAAACCTGATATTAGCCCATGCTCTGGATTCCTGCTGCATGCTTGCCTGTGATGCTGTGTGAACCCCCGTACTCACACATGTACCTCCTGGAAATGCAGGGAATTTAATGCCACATGTAGCAACTTGTGACCAATGGAGGACTGGATCCAATAGATAAATGCTTTCCTCTTTCTTTCTTTTGGTGGCTAATACTAAAATGTGTTTTACAAAGGTTCTAAGATGGCTACAGGGGACGGTGGTGGCTGTCTTGATAATGCACCTTTGTATTGGCTTTTCCATCTTCTCTGTTTTACTCTCTCTGTCACTCGCACCTGCTCCCCAGAATCATCCTCCCAAATAAATTACTTGTGTATAAATCTTTGGTTCAATCTCTGCTTTCAGGGAACCCAGGCCAGGCAATTCATTTTTTTTATTTAAGCATATTTTCAGGTGACTTTCTTAAATTCCTTGTATGTCTGAAAATGTCTCTGTCCTCCCCCAAATTTGATTTTGTTTGGTTGGGTGTAAAATAATGGATTAAAAATAATTTCCCCTCAGAACTTTCAAGGAACTATGCAGTTTTCTCTTAATTCGTTGCTGTTAATGAAAAATTTTAATCTAAAACCAGTCTGCTTTACCTCCTAGGAGGTCATCTGTTTCCTCTACTCGCCGTCCTCCCTAGAAACTTTCAAGGATCTTTTCTTTATCCTTGGATTTCTGAAATTTCATGAACAATGTAACTAGATGTAGATCTTCTTTCAATTCTCAATTCTTAGGAATTGGTGGACCGTGTTAATGTGGAGACTTGATGTTCAACTTCTAAGAAAATCTCTTGTTTTATTCATTAATGATTTCTTGTCCTTGGTTTTCTCTTTCAAGTATGTCTATTTATTAGAGGATCTATCTCTTAGATTGATCATCTATTTCTGTTATCTTTCTCTCATATTTTCGTATGTCTTGTCTTTGTTCTAGCTCCTGATTCACATGACTTTCTCTTGTTCTCTTTTATAGAATTTATTTTTAAAATTGTCAAATACATGTTTAAAATCCAAGCATAATTGGCTTCTGATTATTCCTTTTTTTTCCCATAACAGCTTGTTCCTATTTTATCATAGTCATTCTCTCTCTCTCTTTTAAATTTATTGATATCACTCATACATAAACAATAAGTGTATAGTAATAGCTATGAACATACAAAACAAACATATGTAATGTCATACAGGCCTCTCATAACTCACCCTACCACCAATACCTTGCATTGTTGTTAAACATTTTTAACTAATGAATAAAGAGCATTGTTAAAATATTACTACTAACTCAACTATTTTTCCCCCAACCCACCCTATTATTATTATTATCTTTATATCATTTATATATGAATATACATAAACAATAACTATATAGTAAAAGTTGTGAACTTACAAAGTGAACATGCATAACATCATACAGGGGTCCCATACATCAACCCTCCACCAACTCCTTGCATTGTCATGAGATGTTTGTTACAAATGATGAAAAAATATTGTCAAAATCTTACTACTAATTATAGTCCTTATCTTACATTTAGTGTGTTTTTTCCCAAACCCACCCTATTATTATTTTTTAAATATATTTTTTATGACAGAAGTTGTAAACTTATAAAACAATCATGCACATGTGCAGAGTTCCCAAACAACATCCCTCCACCAACACACCACAATGTGATGTGTCATTTGCTACAGATCAAATAATATCATCTGATTGTTACCATGTCCATAGCATACATTTGGCTCACATTTTCCATACTGCCTCAGTATCACCACAGTACATCTTTTGCATAGATATTATTACTACTAACCACAGTCCAGAGGTCACTACAGCTGTACTTTTCCCATGCTTCTCCACTTTCCCACCAACCCCGCAGTAGTGATGCACATTTGCTCTAGCTCACAAAGGACATGCTTGCATCTGTACCATCAACAATTCTCACCCACCTCTTGGTTTACTGTGCTATCCAGTTCCTAGATTATTCTCTAGCATTCTGTCAATTGGAATTTACATACCTAGACTGCCATTTTTAGCCACATCCCCTTTTATAAAATAGCTGTTAATTGCTATTTGTTACCATCCACTCTATACAATTCCACAATTTTATAGTAAAGCTAATGAAAACTTCTACATACATTAAACATCAGTAGTCCACCTCAGTCCTCCTCTTAGCTCCTTTAAGAATCCACTGCCTATCACCAGGTCTTGAAGATATTTTCCTACAATTTCTTCTAGAAGTTTTATTGTTCTTGCTTTTATTTTTAGGTTTTTGATCCATTTTGAGTTAATTTTTAGATAAGGTGTGAGATAGGGGTCCTCTTTCCTTATTTTGGCTATGGGTATCCCATTCTTTCAGCACCATTTGTTGCCTGGACTGTTCTGCCCAAGCTGTGTGGGTTTGACAGGCTAGTCAAAAATCATTTGACCATATATGTGAGGGTCTGTTTCTGAAAAATCAATCTGGTTATATTGGTCTATGTGTCTGTCTTTATGCCAGTACCATGCTGTTTTTACCACTATAGCTAGGTAATATGATTTAAAATTTGGAGAAGAGGGTTTGCTTTTCCTTTTTATGATGTTTCTGACTATTCAGGACCCCTTACCCTTCCAAACAAATTTGATAATTGTGTTTTCAATTAAAAAAATCCTGGTGGAATTTTTATTGGGATTGCATTGACTCTGTATATCAATTTGAGTAGACTTGACATTTTAATGATATTTAGTCTTCGAATCCATGAGCATAGAACATTTTTCCAGTTATTTGGGCCTTTTTAAATTTCTTTTTAACATTGGGTTGCAGTTTTCTGAAATATAAGTGCTTTACATCGTTGGTTAAGTTTATTTCCAACTATTTGAATTTTATCTGTCATATTTTATTTTTGTCACTCTTTTGACACTTTTAGTTACTTTTATTGATATAATCTTCATTTCTAGACTCTCTTCCAGGCCTCTCTTTCCTGTCCTTTCTTTTCACACTCTAACACACCCTTAAGTATTTCCTGAAAATCTGGTCTCTTGCTTAGAAATTCTCTCAGTTTCTGTTTATCTGTGAATATTCTAATCTCACGCTCATTTTTGAAAGACAATCTTGCTGGATATAAGATTCTTGGCTGGAAGTTTTTCTCTTGTAGTATCTTAAATATATCAGACCGCTGTCTTCTTGCCTGCATGGTTTCTGGTGAGAAATCAGCACTTAATCTTTTTGGATATCCCTTATATGATATGCATTGCTTTTTCTCTTGCTGTTCTCAGAAGGCTCTCTTTGTCTTTGGCATTTGACATTCTGATGAATATGTATCTCAGAGCTGGTCTATTTGGATTTTTTTGGATGGGAATCCTTTGAGCTTCTTGGACAGGGATATTTATGCCCTTCAATAGGGTTGGGAAATTTTCTACCATTATTTCTTCATATATTCCTTCTGCCCCTTTTCTCTTCTTCTTCTAGGATGCCTGTGGCATGTATATTTGCATGTCTTTTGCTGTCATTTGGTTCCCTGAGACCTTGTTCAATTTTTTCCATTCTTTTCTTCATCTGTTCTTTCAAACATTCACTTTCAGAGGCCATTTCTTCAAGCTCACCAATTCTTTCTTCTACCTCCTCAAATTTGTGATGATATGATTCCAGTGTTTTTAAAATTTCATTTATTGGAACTTTCATTCCCATAAGATCTGCTCTTTTTCTATGTATTCTTTCAAATTCTTCTTTGTGGTCATCCAATGTCTTCTTAATATCCTTAATCTCTTTAGCCACCTCATTGAATTTATTAAGGAGATTTGTTTGAACATCTATGATTGGTTGTCTCAACTCCTTTATGTCATCTGGAGGCTTATTTTGTTCCTTTAACTGGGCCATACCTTCCTGTTTCTTGGTGTAGATTGTAATTTTTTTGTTGGTGTCTCAGCATCTGGCTTAGTAGAGTATTTATTCTGGGTGCCGTTTTTCTCTTTAGTTTAGGGCTTCCTGCCCTTTCTCCCTTGCTGATTGTGTTGTAGGAGCCAAGGATGTAATTGGTGCTATAAGCTGTGGAGGCTCAAGCTGCCCTCAAGGCCCCAGGGACCAATGAAACATCTCCCAACTTTCTCCTTTGCCAGGGTAGACCCAGATTCACAGCTGTGTGGCATAATCCAAGTCATGCAGGCCTACACTATAGTTTCCCAGAGAGACTGATGAAGCTTCACACCCCTTTCTCCCCTGCCTGTGGTGAGGATGGGACTGCAGGTATGGGCAGAATTCTATGCAGGGCAGGTCCAAAATGATTGCAGTTGCCCTAGCAGACTTCTTTTTTTTTTATTATTCATTATATTATTTATTGGCAGTTAGTTTACATAAAACATTTGAATCTGTAATGTGTTCTTTTTTTAAATTTTCTTTTCTTTTTTTATTTTTATTTTTTTAATTTTTATTTTTTTTATTATTATTGATTTTGTAAAAATATTACATTAAAAAATATGAGGTCCCATTCAACCCTACCACCCCCACCCCACCACTCCCCCCCCAGCAACCCTCACTCCCATCATCATGACTCATCCATTGCACCTGGTAAGTACATCTCTGGGCATCTCTGCACCCCATGGTCAATGGTCTACATCATGGCCCATACTCTCCCACATTCCATCCAGTGGACCCTGTGAGGATTTACAGTGTCCGGTGATTGTCCCTGAAGCACCATCCAGGGCAGCTCCATGTCCCAAAGACGCCTCCACCTCTCATCTCTTCCTGCCTTTCCCCATACCCATGTCACCATGTCCACTTTTCCCAATCCACTGCCACCTTTTCTATGTGGACATTGGATTGGTTGTGTCCATTGCACCTCTATGTCAAGAGGAGGCTCAGATTCCACATGGATGCTGGATGCAATCCTCCCACTTTCAGTTGCCTAGCAGACTTCTGGTTTTCAATCTGTGCCAGCCACAGTTAACTGCAGTTACCTGGATAGGCTGGTGCAGAGCCCGCCAGCCTCCTCCCTGCCAAAGGTGGGGCTGAAGCCTAGCCTAGGACTGCAGGATGATCTGGGCAAAAGGAACTGATTCCTACGGTCACTGTGGTTTTCGAGTCAGCCCAGCTTCCCCTCAGAGTCAAAATGGTGGCCACTGGCCACTTTCCCCCATGGACAGATTCACACCCTACTGTTCCCAGGGTTATACCTTAGTCAGCCAAGTCTACTAATCAGTAGCCAATATCAGTGGCCAACTGTCTCCACCTCCCCTATTTTTGGGAAATGGAGCTTCAAATTCTAGCCACTGAATAACTCCTGGGGCGGCTTGCACCTGCCAAAGTAGGACAATCATCAGACTCTGCGGCTTGGCTGGTAATTTCCTGGAGAGGCTGGCACTGGTCCCCACAGCCTCCTCTCTGACAGAGGGCGGGCTGGGGCCTAGCTTCAATCCGATCTGGATGGAAAGAAGCTGGTCCGTACCAGCACTGTGATTTTCAGTCCACGCCACTTTCCCTTGTGCCAGACGTGGAGTTAAGCTAGTGGCTCCCGGCCTCTTTCTGCCTTGAACAGACTCCAACTTTAGCCATTCTCAGAATTACACTTTAGGGTGGTGGACTTGGCCCAGTGGTTAGGGCGTCCGTCTACCACATGGGAGGTCCGTGGTTCAAACCCCGGGCCTCCTTGTCCTGTGTGGAGCTGGCTCATGCACAGTGCTGATGCGTGCAAGGAGTGCTGTGCCACTCAGGGGTGTCCCCTGCGTAGGGGAGCCCCATACGCAAGGAATGTGCCCCATAAGGAGGAGCCGCCCAGTGCAAAAGAAAGTGCAGCCTGCCCAGGAATGGTGCCACACACGCGGAGAGCTGACACAACAAGATGATGCAACAACAGCAAAAAAAAGAAACAGATTCCTGTGCCACTGACAACAGAAGCGGCAAAGAAGATGCAGCAAATAGACACAGAGAACAGAAAACTGGGGTGGGTGTAGGCGGAAGGGGAGAGAAATAAATAAATAAATATTGAAAAAAAAAAAGATTTATTTACTCATCAGTAGCTGAAGCTGGTGCCCAACCGTCTCTTCCTCCCCCATTTTGGGAAAATGGAGCTTTCAGTTCCAGCCGCGGAACAGCTCCCGAGAGGGCTCGTGCTTCCAGTGGAGGATGGGCGCTGGCCTCTGGGGCATGAGGTGCTCTACTTAGGAATCGTCTCTGCAGATGGGCAGCCTCCTCCTTCCACTCCTTCAAGGACATTCCAGGATGTTCTTCTGGCCTCCTGGAGCCCCTAAACAGGTGCTTCAGCTAGCTCCAGAGAGCTCTGGGTGTTTACTAACTGCTCTGTAGCAGGAGCTGCCTCTAGGAACTCCTTACTCTGCCGCCATCTTGCTGGTTCTGGTCTTTCCCTTTTATCTTGCAGGCTTTCCACAAATGCCTGGTTATCTTTGTCATTTGTTTATATTTTAGAATAAGGTTATAAAGTCCTGACAAGGAACTCTGGATACATGAACTAGCTTATGTACTTGCACTTTGCCTTGATGTGATCCATTAGCTAGCTGGCCAGGAAGCAGCCACCTTTCCCCCAAGGTGAATACCTGTGAATGACTGTCCCTCGTTCTGGCTTAGCTGCATGCGCCTCAAATTTCCTGTTCTAGACAGAGTCTAGAGGAGAATGCGTGGGTCAAAGGGAGGCTTCTTCAAATGGGGTAGATGTAATATCTGTCGCATTAGCCCCAGTATGTGACCAAAGGCGAGATATTTTAAAGGATACTCTGCACCACAGTTTACTGTCCATCTCCCACTATTCTTGTCTGTTGAAGGAGAATTTTGTTCCCTAGAATTTTATGCTCTCTCAAAGCTGTTCCATCAGAAGAGGGTGGCTTATCAGTCTTTGCCTTATTTCTCCAAAGATATAGTCTTAGAGTAAGGGTCTCTCATTAGAGCAATGCTCACAGTCACTGACAAAAGTGTAGGAAGTATTAACTAATGTAATTGAGAGACTGACCTTGAAGAAGCCATTTTTGGCACACTTTCTGCCACATGGTTGATGCTCAATAAATGTTTGTTTTATCAATGATTATTGGACTAGAGATCCTTAAATAATCCTTCTTAAAGGCCAGGAATCATTCCAGAGGCTGGAATTGTACTTACATAGATAACATTAAGTAAGAAGTAAGGAGATGTTATCTTTAGAATTAGAGAAATAGAGCATCTTGTGTTGAAAATTTGGAAGAGGGGAAAAGCGATATAGAAACTTTGCCTACTTCTCATTCTCTCTGACCCTGGTCCTGAAATGATGTGAAAAATGACTGCACAAAATGTTTATGGAGCTTTATTTATAATAGGCAATAAAAAGTCAGAAATAGCATGAATGTCTGAAAACCAAAGAAAAGTTAGTGGAAGAATATTATGTGGTCTTTAAAATGATGGCTATGCAAAAAAAAATGTCCATACATTTATATATAGAAAAAGAAACATAAGGAAATAAGAATACATGCTTGACCTTGTGAGTGAAATTTAAATTAATTTCTTTTTTATGATGTTCTAAACTGGGGTCCATTATAAATACCAAAGACTTGACCTTTATCTTTCTCCCACACTTGCACAATTTTTGACAGAAAGACAGCCAGCAAATATTAACTCTAAAACAGCAGGCAGGGACACACAAGCAGGGCATTTTACCTAATTTGAGGTTTGGCTGCATGCCTTGAGCTGTGGGTAGAGCGACATTTCTCCTAAAGTCTCCCTCTCCTTCCCCAATTTAATTCTTAGAATAAAATGAAATTAGTATTTAGTGTTTCTGTGCTAGAAAGGGAAATACCATCTTGGTGTCCAATCCAGAAGTCTACAAATGTGGTCAACCACAGAAGTTTCTTGGGTGACTTGGGAATGGATACTACATGGATCTTTGGTTTGCTCATCCTTTCTCTCCCCCTCACAGGTACCAACTTGTCCTTTCTTTCAGTTACAGAAATACCCTGGCTAAATCTGGCCTTTATGCTTCCATATAAATAACTCTCTTTTTTTTAAAGATTTATTTTATTTATTTCTCCTCTCCCCATTGTTTGCATTCACTGTCTGCTCTGTTTGTTTGTTGAATGCTTTCTGTGTCTGCTTGTTTTCTTTGTAGGAGGCACTGGGAGTTGAACCCAGGACCTCCCATGTGGGAGAGAGGCACCCAATTGCTTGAGCCACATCCACTTGCCTAAATGTTAACTCTTATCAAGTTTCATTAAAACCCTGTTGGGGGCGGTGGACTTGGTTCAGTGGTTAGGGCATCCGTCTTCCACATGGGAGGTCCACGGTTCAAACCTGGGGCCTCCTTGACCTGTGTGGAGCTGGCCCATGCACAGTGCTGATGCGCACAAGGAGTGCCGTGCCACGCAGGGGTGTCCCCCGCGTAGGGGAGCCCCATGCGCAAGGAGTGCGCCCCGTAAGGAGAGCCGCCCAGCGCGAAAGAAAGTGCGGCCTGCCCAGGAATGGCGCCGCACACACAGAGAGCTGACACAGCAAGATGACAAAACAAAAAGAAACACAGATTCCGGTGCCGCTGATAAGAATAGATGCAGTCACAGAAGAACACGGAGCGAATGGACGCAGAGAGCAGACAACAGGGGGGAGGGGGGGAGAAATAAATAAAAAATAACAACAACAACCAAAAAAACCCTACTGGAGGGGAGAGCGGGAGGGAGGGTGAGAGTGGGAGCCACTGGCAGACAGGCAGTGCTTGTCCTCAGGGTCAGGGAGGGGACTTTATGGCTTACAGTGGGCCAGGCTGCTAGGAGCAGGGACCCCCACCCTGCAGGCCCCCTGCAGCCCACCAAGGTCCACCAAGGTCCTGCCAGCTGACTAAAAAGCATCCGCGGCTCTTCACAAAAGACCCACACGGTCCCCAGGACCAGATGAGTGTTGACGCAATCCTGCTGGAGCTGTTTTGGGAAACTACAAAGCAGGAGGTGCCTGGATGTCGATCTGGAGAGACTGCGGCAAAATCAGTGCTTCCTCAAGGTAAAACTGCGGGTTTCTAACACTGAACTTGGAAGCCGTGGGAAGGTAAATCCCTTCCCTCTAGGGCAAGGGGCAAGGGCTGCAGTTTTCCCTGGGAACTACTGGCCGTAAGGCAGCGTTCACAAGCCCTGTGCTCCCCTAAACACGTGAGCCCTAAGCCTGTGTTCCCTGAACCACCGTAACCTACATGTCACAGACCCCGGTACCCCGAGTCCACATTCTCCCGGGCCTCTGTTTCCCAAACGCAAGCTCCCGGAAATTCAGCATTGCCCTAGCCCACCGGGCTAACGCCAGGAGTGGGAGGATTTAGGTGGGAGGAGCAGAGGGACCCAAGGAGTGCAGGTTCAATTTTTTGGTTCCCCCTTTCACTGAGTTTGGAGGAGCATATCAGCTGACTTGGGGAGAGACTAGGAAGAGAGGAGAGGCAAATCTGCTGAGAGAGCCTGATTTACCTAAACGCCCTGGGATAGGAAACTTGGTCTGGGAGAAGGTGGAGCCAGAAAATTAACTAGCCCCTCTGTAGCACACCTAAGGGAGAGGGACAGTAGGTTGTGCTTTGCAGGCTTACAAAAGCATATTTAGGATTCCTGGCAAGGGGTGGGTGCTCTCTCTCAAGAAATTAAGAGACATTATTTTCGGAGGTGAGTTGGTTCATCACGGATCCATTTGAATCTCCTATGGGAGCCCTCACACAGCCTTCCTACTGCCCTGGGAGAGACGGAAGTGAGGAAGGGAGAAAGGGGGAAGGGCAGACTCCTAAGTAGTTTTAATGGCAAAGGAGATTCCCTCCTTGAGGACTTGTCTGGTCTTCCTTGTTGGCTTGTTTTCTTGTTTTTCCTTCCTCTTTATCCCCCCTCGGCCCTTTTTTTCCTTTTTCCTTTCTCTCTTTTTTTTTTCTTCTTTTCTCTCTTTTTTTATATTAGGTGCTGCAGGTAACAATTCTTATTTGCTGTGCTTCCTAGTCCTCAAATTCCTACTTTCTGTGTGTTCTGATTTTGGCTGCCAACTCTAACCCCTTTCCTTTACACATTTCTTTTCTCCATCATTTATTGTTTCTCTTACATCCCACTTCTTTGCGTTTAGTCCCCAGTATTTCTGACTTTTTATCTCCAATACCTCTATTCTATTTTATATCTTTTATTCACTCTTTATATTATTGTCCTTTCTTTTCTCTTTACCTCTCTCCAGACCACACTGGCTTTTTAATTCATACTATATTCCTCCCCATATTCAGTTTACTATCTCATTATAGGTACTCCACTTTTTTACTGTTATAATCCCACATATCTTACATGAGTTCAATATCCATTATCCTAGATCTCACATGGTTCTTCTGCTAACATTCACTACCAATACTACAATTATCTTTCTTCCTCTTACCCCTTTTGCTTTCTCTGGCCCTAATATTTTCCTTCAAGCCAACAACAAGGAAATAGAATAAGAAGAACAAAGTGACAAAGGGAAGACTTAATATGCACACAAAAACAACAACTAATTGAACCCCAATATGAGAAAACTAATCAACTGAATAAACCCATCAAGATACAATGGGGAAGTGGACTTGGCCCAATGGGTAGGGTGTCAGCCTACCACATGGAGGGTCCACGGTTCAAACCCTGGGCCTCCTTGACCCATGTGGAGCTGGCCCCTGCACATTGCTGATGCACACAAGGAGTGCCCTGCCACGCAGGGGTGTCCCCCATGTAGGGGAGCCCCACACACAAGGAGTTACCCTGTAAGGAGAGCCACTCAGTGCGAAGAAAGTGCAGCCTGCCCAAGAATGGCACCACACACACGGAGAGCTGACACAACAAGATGATGCAACTGAAAAGAAACACAGATTCCTGGTGTTGCTAATAAAGATAGAAGCAGTCACAGAAGAACACAGCAAATGGACACAGAGAGCAGACAACAGGGGGGTGGGGAAAGGGGAGAGAAATAAAAAAAATAAATCTTAAAAAAAAAAAAGATACAATGATGACCAGACAGCAACAAAAAACTACAAACCATACTGATAATCAGGAAAACATGACCCAATCCAATGAACAAACTAAAAACCAGGAAGAGGAGTGGGACACCGAACAACTAATTAAAGTTCTCAAAACATGTATCATGGACCAATTTAATGAATGAAGGAAGAGACTAAGGATATTAAGAAAACACTTGGGGAGCATACAGAAGAAATTGTAATCATGCATAAAAAGATAATGGATATGATGGGGATCAACAGCACAATCCAAGAAATCAAAAATACACTCACAGCAAATAACAGCAGATTTGAAGAAAAGAGGCAGAGGAAAGAATTAGTGATTTGGAAGACAGTACATCTGAAATCAAGGAGATAGTAGAATTGATAGATAAAAAGATAGAAAAAATCCAACAGAGACTTAGGGACCTGAATGATAACGCAAAACATGCAAACATATGCATTATAGGCATCCCAGAAGGAGAAGAGAAGGGAAAGGGGACAGAAAGGGTGTTGGAGGAAATAACGGCTGTAAACTTCCCAAACCTACTGAGGGAGATGCGTGTACATGTCCAGGAAGCACAACACACCCCAAACAGCATAAATCCCAATGGGCCTACTCCAAGACATATACTTGTCAAATTATCCAAAGCACAAGACAAAGAGAAAATACTAAAACAGCAAGAGAAAAGAGAACCATCACTTACAAAGGAGGCTCCATAAGATTAAGTGCTGATTTCTAATCTGAAACTATGGAGGCCAGAAGGCAGTGGTATGACATAGTCAAGGTACTAAAAGAAAAGAATATCCAACCAAGAATACCCAGCAAAGCTAGCATTCAAAAGTGATGGAGAGTTCAAAATATTCACAGATAAACAGAAACTAAGAGAGTATGCCAACAAGAAATCTGCCCTTCAAGAAATACTAAAGGGAGTTCTGCAGGAGCAAAGAAAAAAACTGGAGAGAAAGAGTTGGAGGAGAGTGTAAGAACAACTAAAATGACCAAAAGAGATAAAAAAACCAAACAACATGTGACAAACACAAATCCAAAGAAAATATGACTGATATAAGTAATTCCTTGAAAGTAATAACATTGAATGTCAATGGATTAAACTCACCTGTTAAGAGACACAGATTGGAAGATTGGATAAGGAAATATGGCCCATCTATATGCTGTCTACAAGAAACACATCTTAGACCCACAGATTCAAGGAGATTGAAAGTGAATGGCTAGAAAACAATCTTACAGGCAAACAATAACCAAAAAAGGGCAGGAGTAGTTATATTAATATCAGACAAAATAGTCTTTAAATGCAAAACTATTGTGAGAGACAAATATGGACACTACATATTAGTGAAAGGGATACTCTTTCAAGAAGAAAGAACAATCATAAATATTTATATCCCTAACAAGGGTGCCTCCACATATGTGAGTCAAGCCCTGCAAAAACTAAGGGAAAGAATAGATGCCTCGACAATTATAGTGGAAGATATGGAAGTTAGCAACACACTCTTAGAGAAACAGTGGGTCAAGAAAGAAATCTCAACAGAAATCAATAACTATCTTGAAACTAATGAAAATGATAACACAACATATCAAAACTTATGGAATGCAGCAAAAACTGTACTGAGAGGGAAATTCATAGCCATGAATTCATACTTCAAAAAACTAGAAAGAGCTAAAATTGAAGAACTAACTGCACAATTGGAGGAATTAGTAAAAAAAAAACAAACAGCAAACTAACCCCAAAGAAAGAGGAAAGAAAGAAATAGCAAAGATTAGAGCAGAACTAAATGAAATAGAAAATAAGAAAGTGCTTGAAAAAATAAACAAAACAAAGAGCTGGTTCTTTGAGAAGATCAATAAAATTAACAAACCCTTAGCTAGACTGACAAAGAAAAAAAGAGAGAAGAAGCAAATACACAAAATAAGAAATGAGAAAGGGGATATCACCACTGACCCCATTGGAATAGAGACTATCATAATAGGATACTTTGAAAAACTATATGCCAACAAGGACAATTTAGAGGAAATGGACAAATTCCTAGAAACACATAAGCAGCCTGCACTGATGAAAAAAGAAATTGATGATCTCAACAAACCAATCACAAGTAAAGAGAGAATTAGTGATTAAAAATCTCCCGACTAAGGAGAACCCTGGGCCAGATGGTTTCACAGGTGAATTCTACCAAACATTCTGGAAAGAGCTAATACCAATCTTGGTTACGCTTTTCCAAAAAATCGAAATAGAAGGAACATTGCCTAACTCATTTTATGATACCAACATTACCCTAATACCAAAGCCAAACAAAGACACCACAAGAAAGCAAAATTACAAACCAATCTCTCTAATGAACCTAGATGCAAAAATCCTCAACAAAATACTTGCTAATAGCATTCAACAACACTTTAAACAAATTATACACCATGACCAAATGAGTTTCATTATTGGTATGCGAGCATGGTTCAACATAAGAAAATCAATTAATGTAATACACCACATAAACAGATTGAAGGGGTAAAAACCACATGATCATATCTATAGATGCAGAAAAAGCATTCAGTAAAATACAGCACCCTTTCTTGATGAAAACACTGCAAAAAAAAAAAAAAGGAAATAGAAGGAAACTTTCTGAACATGATAAAGGGTATATATGAAAAACTAACAGCTAATATAATTTACAATGGTGAAATCCTAAAATCTTTCCCTCTAAGATCCGGAACAAGGCAAGGATGCCCACTATCACCCTTTCTATTTAACATTGTGCTTGAAGTACTTGCTCGAGCACTGAGACAAGAACCAGATATAAAAGGAATCCAAATAGGAAAGGAAGAAGTCAAAATTTCACTATTTGCAGATGACATGATCCTATACATAGAAAACCCTGAGAAATCTACAACAAAGCTTCTAGAACTTATAAATGAGATCAGTAAAGTTGTAGGTTTTAAGATCAATGAACAAAAATCAGTAGCATTTCTGTACACTGATGATAAGCAATCTGAGGGGAAATCAAGAAACAAATACCATTTATAATAGTAAATTAAAAAATCAAATACCTAGGAATAAATTTTAACTAAAGATGTAAAAGATTTATACACAGAAAATGACACAACACTGTTCAAGGAAATCAAAGAAGACCTAAATAAATGGAAGAATATTCCCTGTTCATGGATAGGCAGACTAAATATTATTAAGATGTCTATCCTACCAAAACTGATCTACAGATTCAATGGAATTCCAATAAAAATTAACACAGTATTTTTTTAATGAACTAGAAAAACTAACTATGAAATTTATTTGGAAAGGAAAGAGGCTCCAAATAGCCAAAGACATACTGAAAGAGAAAAATGAAATTGGAGGAATCACATTACCTGACGTCAAAGCATATTACAAAGCTACAGTGAAAATGGCATGGTATTGGCACAAGAATAGACACATTGACTAATGGAACAGAATTGAGAGTTCTGTCATAGATCCTTATATATACAGTCATCTGATATTTGACAAGGCCATCAAACCCACTCAACTGGGAGAGAATGGCCTCTTCAACAAATGGTGCTTAGAGAATTGGATACCCATATGCAAAAGAAGTAAAGAGGATTACCATCTCATACCTTATACAAAAATCAACTCAAGATGGCTGAAAGACCTAAATGTAAGAGCCAAGACCATAAAGACCTCAGAAAGCATCTACAGGACCTTGTAATAGGAAATGGCTTCATGAACTTCACATCTAAAGCATGAGTAGCAAAAGAACAAATAGATAAATGGTACTTCCTCAAAATTAAAGCCTTTTGCACCTCAAAGGAATTTGTCAAGAAAGTGAAAAGACAGCCTACCCAATGGGAGAAAATATTTGGTAACCATATATCTGATAGGAGACTTAAATCCTGCATATATTAAGAACTCCTCTAACCCAAAAATAAAAAGACAAACAACCCATTTGAAAAATGGGTAAAAGACCTGAACAGACTCTTCTCCAAAGAAGATACACAAATGATTAAAAAGCTCTTGAAAAAATGCTCAAAATCCCTAGATATTACGGAAATGCAAATCAAAACTACAATGAGATACCATCTTACACCCATAAGACTGGCAGCTATCAAAAAAACAAAAGACTACAAGTGCTGGAGAGGATGTGGAGGAATGGGAACATTCATCCACTGCTGGTGGGAATGCAGAAGGATCCAGCCATTCTGGAGGGCAGTTTGGCAGTTTCTCAAAAAGTTAGCTGTAGATTTGCCATATGATCCAGCAATTCCACTGCTGGCTATATACACAGAGGAACTGAAAATAAGGACACAAACTGTAGCAGTTTGATATAATTGATGAATTCCAAAAAGAAATATTGGATTATGCTTGTAATCTGATTTGTACCTGGACATGATTGAGTTATGATTAGTGCGTTGTGTCCCGCCCCCCACCCCCACCCCCCTGCCTTGGTGGGGGACTCACAGATAGAAGGCATGGCAAAGAACAGAGTTGGGGGCTTTTAATGTTGGAGTTTTGATTTTGGAGTTTGACGCTGAAGGCTTAAGCTGGAGCCCTAGGAAGTCAGCATGCAGAGGTAAGAGAAGCCAGCCCCAGGAAGGAAGAAACCTTGAAACCAATGTAAAGCAATCCCCAGGAACGTAGGAACCCAGGAAGCCTGAACCCTCACAGACGTCAGCAGCCATCTTGCTCCAAATAGACTTTGGTGAGGGAAGTAACTTTTGCTTTAGGGCCTGGTATCTGTAAGCTCCTACCCCAAATAAATACCCTTTATAAAAACCAACCAATTTCTGGTATTTTTCATCAGCACCCCTTTGCCTGACTAATACACAAACCAATATATGCACACCAATATTCATAGCAGCATTATTCACTATTGCCAAAAGTTGGAATCAACCCAAATGCCCATCAACAGATGAATGAATAAATAAAATGTGGTGTATACATACAATGGAATACTACTCAGTTATAAGAAGGAATACAGTACAAACACATGTGATAACATGGATGTATCTTGAGGACCTTATGTTGGGTGAAGTAAACCAGGCATTGAAGGACAAATACTACATGACCTCTCTGGCATGAAACAAGCAAACCAAGCTGTCTCAGAGAACTAGAGACTGGAAGATAGGCTTAAAGGAATTTGGGGGGGGGGGGAGAGGGAGAGAAAGGTTGCATGGTGACGCCCCATGGGTGAAGTCTATGATAAGCTGGAGGTAAGTATTTGTACAGGAAAAGGATAAGATGGGGGCATACAGATACCATTGGGTGGGGCTTTGTGGGCTTGAGCAGGGCTAGGGTTGGGAGGATGGGTCATATGGCCCAAGGAATTGGGGGGAGGAATGGGGGGAAGAGTTGAATATGGGAGAATCTCAGGTATGTGGTTGAAACTATAAGGTTGAGAAAACTTTTTAGAAAATATAATAAGGAAGGATTTCCTATTTAAGGTGCTTGGGGGGCATTTGGCACAGGGGCAGTCTTCTAGGGAGTGTGTGAGTGCTCATTTTGTCATAGTGTGTTATATCATTGGGTCGATACCCATACAATGAGTGTGAAGGTATACCCACATCCTGGGGAGGCCTGATGCTCTCAAACAGAGAGAATTGTGTCTTTCGAGAGAATTGGTGGCTCCCAATGGGTTAGGGCAGTCTAGTATGTCAAGCCCTCAGCATTGTTGCAAGTATCTGTGAATCTGGTCCTTAAGTAGTGAATATTGATTGTCACTGTGGGCCCTGAGGGGAGGGGGAGAGAGGTAAAGAATAGATGGAAGCAGGGTAACTAGGGGACAATGAAGTGCTCCACAAGATCATGTAACGATGGATATAGGGCATGATAATGTACACCAAAAATTCATACTAATCTATAAGCTAAAATGTAAATCATAATGTAAAACATAAGGAAACTAAAAATTTAGAAATTTGTACAATCTAAAATAGAAACCATAATGTAAACCAAAACGGAACCATGTTTGAAAGCTATGTTTCAAAATCTGTACGTCAGCTGCAGCAAATGTAACATGGACATGTAAAAAGATCATTGCTGGGAAAGAGGGAAAGGGTTTGATATTGGATATATGGGAGTCCCCTATATTGTATATGTGAATTACTGGAATCTAAAACTTTTCAAAGACAAAATTAAAAATTAGAAAAAAATTTAAAAAAAGAGTGGATGTAGATACTGAGGAAGAAAGGAAAGAAAGTGCCTTGCCACTGTACGTATATTACATGAATATTACAGTGATGAAAGGCAAAATGTTAGAAACAAACCTTTATAATATTGTTCATTTTTATTAATACACCAACTTATTTTTACTTTATCTTAGTATTTCTAAATTAGTATGTATACTTCTAATCTTTAAACCCATCACTGTATTTCATTTTCCTATTAATTGAAATTGGCAATATATTAGGCTTCATTGTTGAAGAAATTTTGGACCACAGAGAGGTTCAATTATGGCAGGGGAGGAACACTGGTGTGGGGTGTTATTGATGGGGGGCACATGGTTGGGAGGGAGTTCTCCAGGGCATGTATATAGGGGACATAAAAATGTTCTGATATATGTTGGGTATTTTCATAGTAGTTACAGTTACAAAGAAGAACTGAGGGAGTGCTGAGTTCCTAGCCAGGGGAGCTCTATCACAATCTCCAACAGAACAGCAATAATCCCCCAAGTGCAACAGCAAAGACCAACAAAGAAGGATTTTCCAACAATGAGCCCTTGATACTGATGACTATGCTTATGAGTCTGGGTGCCTGAAATATGAACTAGGCCTAGAGCTGCAGGGTGCCTAAGAGTTACCTCCTGAGAGCCTCCATGTTGCTCAAACATGGCCACTCTCTAAGAAAAACTCAGCATGTAAATGCATTACATTCCCCCCAGCATGGAACATGACTCCCAGGGATGAGCCTCCCTGGCACAGAGGGATTACTACCAAGCACCAGCTGGTGATGTAAATAGAAAAAGACCTTGAATAAAAGGGTCAACTCAGACCAGCAGAATATCTCAGCCTACATGTAGGATTATGTGTTAAAACCTGCTTTTTGACCTTAAATAAAAGGGGGAAATGGCAAAGACAAATGAGATTACATGGCTAAGAGTCTTCAAAAAAGAGTCAGGAGGTCATCAGAGGGGTCACACTTATGCTCTCCTGAGGAGGACTCCAGAAACAGCTAAAGTGGATACAACCCCAGGTACTGGTGCTCCTGAGGGCTATGAAGACCCACAGGGATATGGTCATGGCAGATAGCTCTGGAGTTCAGTACCATGTCAGTCCACACTACTTTGAAATTTGTGTCCCTGAGTGTGATGGAGTTGGACTCAGTGTGACCTCTCTACATGTGCCTCCTCTGTCACTTTTACTGAACCTTTGGTTGGTGCTAGGGTTGGTATATACTCAGGAGACTTGAATCTGTGTACTTTCCATGTGCCAGCTGGGCTCTGAGCCTCAGCAGAGTTGCAGCTCCTACTCTGTGGTTCATTGGACTTACACAGGTCAGCTAACAGGGAGGTGAAGATGGTTAACCACCACACCAGGGAACTGAGAGTGCTTACAACTGCAAGCAGGAGAATTGCATTCACCATCCATGTGTAATCCAAGTGTCCTCTCAATATAGAGGTGGAGTGGACATCACCATCGCAGGGCCCACAGAATGGAGGAATAAAATATGGATTAGAGTGAATTTACTGCTATAAAACTATTGTGACTACTAATAGAAGAAATTGTATCATTGATGGGGAGAAAGTGGCCACAGTAGTTGCTGAGGGCAGGGAGTGGGAAGAAGAGATGTGGTGAGGGGGCATTTTTGGTACTTGGAATTGTCCTAAATGATATTGCAGGGTCAGATGCTGGACATTATATATCTGCCATAACTCACTGGGGGAGAGTGTGAACTACAGGGTAAACTATTAACCACATGTTGCACCAGTGCTCCAAAATGTGTTCGCTGAGTGCGATGAGTGTTCCACAATGATGGGGGAGGTTGTTGGTGTGGGAGGAGTGAGGTAGGGGGGTGCGGGGTATATGGGAACCTCTCATGTTTTTTATAATGTAACCTTTTTTGTGATGTATGTATATTTAAAAAAAAAAAACCTTATTGAAGGAAGTGGATATGGCTCAAGGGACTGAGTTCCCACCTACCACATGGAAGGTCCTGGGTTCAGTTGCCTGTGCCTCCCAAAAGACGAGCAAGACAGCAAGCTGATGCAACAGGCTGGCATGGTGAGCTGATGCAATAAGACACAAGGAGGAAACCATACTGAGAGACACAACAAAGAAGGGAGAAGAGGTGGCTCAAGCAATTAGGTGCCTCCCTCCCACATGGGAGGTCCTGGTTTCAGTTTCTGGTGCCTCCTTAAAGGAAGATGAGCACACAAGGAACAGATAGAAAGTGCAAACAACAAGGGAGTGTGGGGGGAATAAATAAATAAAATAAAATCTTAAAAAAAACCTATTGGGATAATTATTGGAATCACATTGAATTTACAGATTAATTTGGGGAGAAGTGACATGTTTATAATTTTTCTCATAGAAGTCTTGAAGACATTTGGTAGACTTATTTCTAGGAACTTGATATTCTTTCATACAATTGTATGCATTTTTTTTTCATTTTAATTACATTTTCTAGTTGTTGCTGCTGGCACATAGAAATGAAACTAACTTTGTTAATCTCATATCTATAACCATCAATAAAATATTTCTAAAAATTTATCTGTATATATGTTTGGGTTTATTTCAAACAATGGCATTTTTTTAATTGACTTTGTAATAATATTACATTAAAAATATATATGTGAGGTCCCATTCAACCCCACCCCTCCACCCCACCTCTCCCCCGCCCAGCAACACTCATTCCCATCATCATGACACATCCATTGGATTTGGTAAGTACATCTTTGGGCACCTCTGCACCTCATAGTCAATGGTCCACATCATGGCCCATACTCTCCTCCATTCCATCCAGTGGGCCCTGTGAGGATTTACAATGTCCGGTGATTGCCTCTGAAGCACCATCCAGGGCAGCTCCATGTCACAATGGCATTTTTATATCTTCCTTTCCAATCCCTGTACCCTCATATCCTTTTTCTTTATCATATTGTACTGGCTAGATTCTTTAGTACCACAATGAATAAAAGAGATAATAGGCATTTTTGCACATCTTTCCTGTTTTCAGAGGAATGCTTTCAAAGTTTTCCATTTAGGGGAAGTGGATGTGGCTCAAGTGATAGGGTTTCTGCCTACCAGATGGGAGAACCGTGGTTCAATCCCTGGGGCCTCCTGGTGAAAAAGAAGAGAAAGCATGTCTGCCTGGCAAGCAGTGCCTGCGTGATGAGCCAGTGCCTGAGTGGTGAGCCAGTGCCCGTGCAAGTAAGTCACACAGCAAGATGATGATGCAATGAAAAGAGAGACGAAAGGGAGAGTCAAGGTGAAGAGCCGTAGAAACCAGGAAATGAGGTGGGGCAAGTGACAGGGAAACTCTCTCCACATTAGAGTTTCCCTGGATTGAATCCCAGTGAATCCTAGAGGCGGAAAAAAGTGAAGAAGAGAAGACAAAGAGAAATAGGTACAGATCACTCAGTGAATGGACAAGATAGCAAAAACATCAGGGTGGGGGAGAGGAAACAAATAAAGTAAATCTTTAAAAAAAAAGTTTCCCATTTAGGATAATCTTCTAGTTTCTTTTTTTAAATAGATACTTCTTTTTTAGGTTGAGGATTTTCTCTTCTAGTCCTAACTTGCTATAAGTCTTCACATGAATGAGAGTTGGATTTTTATCAAAATATTTTTGTGAATCAGTTGACAAGATAATATCTTTTTCTCTTTAATAGTTGATGGTTTACATTTCTAGATCTCCTAATATTAAACCAGCTTTGCATACCTGGTTAGTGGTGTGATTGCTTTTGTATATACTCTTGAATAAGATTGCTAATATTTTAAGGATTTTTTGCATCCATATTCATGAGTGAAATAGGTCTATAATTTTCCTTTCTTGAAAAATCTTTGCCTGATTTGGAATACCATGACTTAATCATCCATTGTCTTCTTGATGGGTGTTTGTTTCCAGGATTTCGCTGCTATAAACAATCTTGCACCTGAATCCTGGTAAATGCATAAGAATATAATTGCTTTGCACGTGAATGTTCAACTTTATGAGAAAATGCCAAATTTTAACATTTTCTATTGATTACTTTTTTATTGGACTTCATTGGTTTTCTTAATATCCAAAAGACCAGTTGTTACTCCTTTGATTAATAGACTTTATTTTTAGAATGATTTTTGATTTACAAAAAAATTGAAAAGATAGTACAGAGTTTTGTATAACATCTACACAAAGTTTCCCCTCTTACGAACATCTCACATTAGTATGGTATATTTGTTACAATTTATGAACCAGTATTGATACATTATTAAGTAAAACCCGTAGATTATTCAAATTTCTCTAGTTTTTACCTAATTAATATCCTTTTCATGTTCCAGGATACCACATCACGTTTAGTTGTCATGACTCTTTGGACTTCTCTTGGCTGCGAGAGTTTCTCAGACCTTCCTTGTTTTTGATGACCTTGATAGTTTAGTATTGGTCAGGTATATTATAAAATGCCCCTGTGTTGGAATTTGTCTGATGTTTTTCTCTTGATTTAGACTGGGGTTATGGGTTTGGGGAAGAAAGATCACAGAGCTAAAGTGCCATTTTCATCACATCATGTCAAAGGTACATACTCTCAATATGATTTATGATTGTTGATGTTGACCTTGATCTCTGGCTGACAGAGTTTGCCAGGTTTGTAAGGTTTCTCCATTACAAAGTTACTTTTCCCCTCCCCTCTCCATACCTTCACATGAAGTAGCTATGCCTACCCCAAGCTCAAAGACGGGGAGATTATGTTCCCTCTCTTTTAGAGTAGAGTAGCTATATAATTTATTTTTCATTCTTCTGAGAGTTGTTTCTTCTCTCCTCTTTGATAATTTACTCAAACATTCAATTATATCAGTATGGACTCAGATATTTATTTTATACCTTGGTATCTTACTTTGCTGCAGGGCTGCCAAGGCATAGTACCAGAAATGAGTTGGCTTTCATAATGAGGATTTTATTTAAGTAAAGTCTTACAGTCCCGGGGCTGTGAAATATCCAAATCAAAGCACCATCAGAGATGCTTCCTCACTGAAGTCAGCTACTGGTATTCCCGACATACTGCCACGTGACTATGCGGTACCCAGCAGGGGTCCTCTCTTCAGCCTTGAGCTGTTCTGCACCCCAGCCCCTTGGGGGCTTCGTTCTTCAGCTTTGGCTGCTGGTAATCCTTGAGTCCTCTTTCACGTAACAGGGTCAAAGATGGCGGCTTCCTTCTGCCCTCTCTCACTGTGTCTCTTTTTATGTAAGTGAGAGGGTGGAGACTCAGCCTGAGTCACACCTTACTGATGTAGTTCAATTAAAAGCACTCTAATTAAGTGATCTAAAGTGCATCTATGGCAATCAAAGGGGACCACATCCAATAGTTTTCAAACATAATCTTTTGGGGGGAATTCACCAAATTCAAACTGCTACGCTTGGGTTATCATGCAATACTACATTATTATTTTGTTACTCAAATTATTCCAGATTTGGCTCCTGTACCCCTTTGACTCAACTCCATCAATATCTTGTGGATTTTTGTTTTTGTTGCTGTGGTTGTGTTTTAAAAATTTATTTTATTTATTTCTCCCCCCCATTCCTCTCGTTGTCTGCTCTCCATGTCCATTCACTGTGTGTTCTTCTGTGTCTGCCTATATTCTCATTAGGAGGCTCCAGGAACCGACCCTGGGACTTTCTGGGGTGGGAGAGAGGCGATTACTCTCTTGCGCCACCTCAGCTCCCCTGTTCTGCTACTTCTCATTATTTTCTCTCCTCTGTGTCTCTTTTTGCGTCATCTTAATGCACCAGCTCTCCACATTGGCCAGCACTCCTGCATGGGGTGGCTTTTCCATGCAGGGCGGCTCTCCTGCCCAGGCCACATTCCCACATGGGCCAGCTCTGTCTGGGCCAGCTGGCCACCTGGGTCAACTTGCCCTCACCAGGAGGCCCTGGGCATCAAACCCTGGACCTCCTATATGATAGACAGGAACCCAGTTGTTTGAGCCACATTCATTTCCCTGTTGTTATTTATAAATACTTCCTTACTTTCTTTTTTTAAAAAAGATTTATTTTTATTTTATTTCTCTTCCCTTCCCCAACTCCCATCATCTACTCTCTGTGTCCATTCGCTGTGTATTCTTCTGTGTCCACTTGTATTATCAGGTGGCACTGGGAAACTGTGTCTCCTTTTTGTTGTGTCATCTTGCTGTATCAGCTCTCTGTGTGTGGCACCACTTCTGGGTGGGCTGTGCTTTTTTTGTGTGCAGGGTGCACTCCTTGCCTGTGGGGTTCCCCTACGCGGGGGCGCCCCTGCTTGGCACAGCACTCCTTGCACACAGCAGCATGGTGCTTGGGCCAGCTCACCACACAGGTCAGGAGGCCCTGGGGATCGAACCCTGGCCCCTCCATATGGTAGGCGGGTGCTCTATCAGGTGAGCCACATCCACTTCCCACTTCCTTACTTTCTGATGGTACACATGCTCCAGGATAATTTTGTATATTTCTTGCCCCAACTTTAGAAATAGCCATTTTTCCAAGGAGTCCTTGTTCATTTTGTTGGAGAATGATATTAGAAACCAAGCTAGATGAACTCATTGTCACTGTGGTGCCATTGTTTCTAGACCCTCTCCGATGACAGGACAAAGAAATATATGTGTATATAGCCCATGTATATACACCAATCTATAAATATTTCTACATTAACCATTTGTATCTATATTAAGTTAAACATGAGTTCATAATGCTGTCTCCAACTCTAACCCATTACCACGTGGATTATTATAACCTCTTACCCTTGCTTATCTGTTACTTCCCACACCAAAATCGAAAAATAAAGGCATCAACAAGGCTATGATTTCTCCTGAGAGTGTGCAGTATTCCAGAGCTGGCTTGTTGATATCCTTGGGGTTTCTTGGTGTGATAGTTGAAGCTTTTTGTGGATCCCAGAAGAGATCATGTTCTTGAAGCTAATCCATTCCTGTGAGTGTGAGACCCTTTGGTTGGATTGGATTCAATTGGGGGAACTTTGATTGGATTACTTCAGTGAGGTATGACCCAGGATGGATATTGGTCCTCTTGCTGGAGTCATTTATAAATGGATGACTGAAAGCAGAAACACACTGAAAAAAGTGGCAGAGACAGAGAAACCCCAAGAGGCTGGGAGAGAGGTCCTGGAGGCCAGAAGCTGGAATCAGTGGAGCACAGAGTCATGGAAAGAGGCCCCTGAGAGGCCAAAAGAGATGAGACCTGGAGGACAAGGCAGAGACCTAGACCAGTAGAATCATCATTGTCTCTTGCCACATGGCAGGAGTCCAGTGAGACAGCATCTCTGACGATACCTGGATTTGGACATTTTCACAGCTTCGGAACTGTAAGCTTTTAACCTAATAAATTCTCATGATAAAAGCCAACCCATTTCTGGTATATTGCTCCCAGCAGCTTTTAGCAAAGTAAAGCACTTGGTTTGTGTCTATGACTCCTGTCACATGGTGATCTCTCTCCTTGTATCTGCTCTTCCAGTTTATAATGACTTCTGGCTTTGGATCCTCTCTGTGGCTTTCTCTGACTTCTGGCTTCCAGTTTCTTCTTTTATAAAGCCTCCAGTAATATGGATTAAAACCCAACCCGATTCAGTTGGCCACATCTTAACTAAAAATAACATCTTCAAAAGATTTGATTTACACATGAGCTCACATCCACAGGAACACAGATTAAGAACATACCTTGGGAAGGAGACTTGGCCCAATGGATAGGGCGTCCACCTACCACATGGGAGGTCCATGGTTCAAGCCCTGGGCTTCTTTGACCTGTGTGGAGCTGGCCCATGCACAGTGCTGATGCGCGCAAGGAGTGCCCTGCCACACAGGGGTCTCCCCTGTGTAGGGGAGCCCCACGCGCAAGGAGTGCGCCCTGTAAGGAGAGCCACCCAGTGTGAAAGAAAGTGCAGCCTGCCCATGAATGGCACCACACACACGGAGAGTTGACACAAGATGATGCAACAAAAAGAAACACAGATTCCCATGCTGCTGATAAGGATAGAAGTGGTCACAGAAGAACACACAGTGAATGGACACAGAGAGCATACAACTGGGGGTGGAGGGGGAAGGGGAGAGAAATAAATAAAAAAATTAATCTTTAAAAAAAAAAAGAACATACCTTTACTGGTATATATAATTTAATCTACCAGAATCATTTTTCTGAATTTCAGCCATTTTAATAGTTGCATAGCGACATCTTACCGGTTTTGTTGGTTCGTTTTATTTTATTATTTTTAATTTATAGTAGTTGTGGGTTTATAGATCTCTGAGGCTATGTTTTTTTTTTTTTCTTCAGTCTATTTTTTCTCTTGTTTGTTCAGATTGGGTAACTTCTGTTATTCTATTTTTCAGTTCACTGATTCTTCCTCTGTCCCCTCCATCTTCCATTCTGCTGTTGAGCTCACACAGTGAGTGTTCTTTTTTATTTGTTATTGTATTTTTCAGTTTTAAAAGTTCCATTTGGCAGTTCTTTATATATTTATTTCTTTGCTGAGACTTCTATTATTTCATTTACTTCAAGTGTATTCATAATTACTCCTTAGAGTATTTTTATGAAGATTACTTTAAAATCTTCATTAGATAATTGTAACGTTGTTATCTCAGTGTTAGTATCTATGGGTTGTCTTTTTTCACTTGGTTTAGGAATGCCCTGGGTTTGGTATGACTAGTGGTTTTCTATTTAACCCTAGATGTTTTGGATACCTTGTTATGAGAATCTGGATCTTACTTAAACATTCTGTTTTAGCTGGTTTTCTGTAACACTGATCTGGCAGGAGAAAGGGAAGAAGCAGCTCATTACTGCCAGGTGAAGAGAAGTCCAGGTTCCCCATCCAACCTCTGGCACAGGAGCAGAGGTTCCCCATTATCGCCAGATGTGAGTGGAAGCCAGGCTCCCCGGGCGGTCTCCACGGATACTGCAGGGTGGGGGGGCTTATTACGGTTTGATCGGGATGCGAGTCCCATCTCCCTTCTTAGCTTTCTCTGATACCACCCTCCAGGGAGGGTTGGGATGACTTGGTTCAGGCAAGGGTGGAAATCTTCACTCCCCACTCGGCGTTTGCTGGATGGGTGAATGTGAGGCCACAGGTTTTTCTGTGGCTAGAATAGAGACATTATTGTCTAAAAGTTTTTCTAGGCTGTCCCTTTCCTGGTCTTTTGGCTAGAGAGAGCAGGCTATTTTCGAGTTTTTTTGTTTGTGTGTTTGCTCCTGTTGGTGTTTCCAAATTGCCAACTTTGTCAGTCCGAAGTCTGAGATGTAGGAAGGAAAAAGCAAATCCAGGGAACTCATCACCATGTCATTCCTGGGTTGCAAAGTACCTAGTCTGTCTGCCTTCTTCTCCCCATCTTTCAAAGCCTTCTTATGTTTGTTTTGTATATAATGTCCAGGGTGGTTGGTTGTACTTAGCAGGAAAGTACATCTCTACCATCTCACAAGTGGAAGTTCCATATATTGAGTTTTTAGTATCAATTATTTTATGACTGTATTTCTAGAAAGTCTATTTTTTTTTCAAATTTGCTTGATAATTTAGTTTCTTACTTCCTGTATATATTGTTCAAGCTTTTATGATATTTATTTAATCTTATGGAAAATATTATTATATAAATGCTCATTTAACATTATGGGAATTCCTTCTGAATCTTTTGTGTCATTTCTGCAAAGTACAATATTTCTTTGTGTGGTTACTTATTTTTCACTATGAGTTGATAGTTTTCCTTTGAATTTTACCTGTAAAACGTTTAAAAGATGTGTTCATTGAAATATAACTTTTATCAGTAAAGTGCGCAAATCTTAAGTGTACAATCCAGTGAATTTTGTGTATCCTTATGCAACTATCATCCAGATCAAGATGATGAAAATTTTCAGCACCCCAGGACTTCCTTGTGTCTCTTCCCAATCAATACCAAGAGTAACCAATATTCTGATCTGTAGCCACCATACATTAGTTTTGTCTGTTTTTGAATGTCATATAAATGGAATTACATAATACGTAGTTTTTTTGCATCTGGCTTCTTTCACTTAACACATCGAGAGTCATCTGTTTATCATGTTTCAGTAGTTTTTATTTTTCATTGCTGTGAATTATTTCACATATTCTTTATATATAAACACATATTCTTTACATAGTCTTATATGATTCCTTTGTCAGAAATACGTACAGCAAATATTTACTCCCACTTAAAGACTTGCCTTTTTACTCTCTTAATTGTGTCTTTTGATAAATACAAGTTCCTAATTTTAATGCAGTCCATTTTATCAATCTCTTACATTCTCTTTAATGAATTTTCCATCTATATTTTCATTTCTATTTTCTTCTAGAAACTTGACCGCTTTAGCTTTCATGTTCAAGTCTATAATCCATTTTAAATTAATTTTTGAAATGTTATGAGGAAGGGGTAAAGGTTCATTTTTTTCAGTCTGGCTATCCAATTTAGAGAAGTAAAGCTATTTATAAAGGAAAAGTGAACAGATCCCCATCCCCTCTCCTCTGCGGTAACTACATCATCCCTCTGGGAGGCATCTATCTTTCTCCCATGCTCTTATAAACATACATGCTCATACACAGTGAGCATTTACAAAGACATTTTTAATTACAAGGAGAGATACGCTTTTGTAAAGTGATGAGGATAGAATATAAATTCTTATTATCATATTACATAATAGTAATAGCTGATAGTCATACAACACTTGGCATGTACCAGGTGGTCTTCTAAGTGCTTTATATATATAAACTCATTTAATCCTCAGAACCTTAACAGATGGGGACAATTATATTCCAATTTTAGATGATGAAATAGAGGCACAGAGAGGGTGTAACTTGCCTAAATGTCACACAGCTAGAGTCTGGTGGAGCCAGAATTCAATCCCAGGCTGTCTGGTTCCAGAGTCCATGCTTGTAACCAAAATTGGTTAGAAAGAGACACATAAAAACATTAACCATGTTTACTTTTGTAAGTTAGGGTTTTTGTTATTTATCACTACTCTTCACCCATCTGACATTTAGTGTTAAATTCCTTCCCGGCCTCCAGGCCTTTTCATTGTGAGCCTAGAAATTTCTCCCTAACTCACTGTGAGCTGGCTTAGCTTCTGTTTAACCTCTAACTCTCAGCCTAAATTTCCCTTCCCATGGAAGCTGCTCTGACTTCTGTCACAAAACTGACTTCCTCTGTCATGATTTCACAACTTCCTGTCAGGTGCTTCTCCTTTTCAGTACTCAGCCCACTGGTCCTTAAGTTTCTCTAGATTTTAAATCTGCTTAACAGCTAGCTTCCCTTCCCTCCTCCCGCTGGGACTCCGTGAAAGCAAGGTCTGTCTCGTTTGCCTTTGGATGCCCGGAGCAACGCCTGGCACACAAGAGAGGCACAGGTGCTGTGGCGCAGCAGACCAGCAGGGCAGACCAGCGGGGAGGAGGCGTCGCCGGGGTTCCTCTCTCTGTTGCTAATACGGATGCGTTAGAATGTCCTAGAATCAGACAGATAACCCTAGGTCGAAATACTGACTCGGCAGGCGGCGCTACTCTCACACCTCTGAGATCTGCCTTCACTTCTACAATCTTGGGTTAATAATACCACCTTGTCCCTACATCAGTGCCTGACACATAGTAGGTGCTCAACAGTTAAATGAATTTGTCGAGCACTTTTGGAAGAACTGTATGTGAAATTTTTCAAATGTCTTCACTTTTCCGTACCTCTGTTTTCTTGACCTATAAAATGAGATAAATGAGCGGATCTCTCTACGTTTTAGGATTGCTGTGAGAATTCATAGAGATAATCCACGCAGTGCACAGAACCCGCGTCTGGCATGGAGTAAAGGCTCAACAAAGGTTAACTACGTTGTTACCACTCTGGGTAAAAACCCCTTCTGGAGTGCGCACGCGCAGTGGGAACTCTGCGCAGACGCCGCCTGGTGTCACTGCCCGGCCTGCGCTGAGCCTCTCCGGGCGCCCCGCGGGGCTCCCTCGTGGGTTCCAGACGGCGTGTTTCTCAGGCGCCGCCCTGTGGCCGCCGGCGGCTACTGCAGCCATGGCTACTGCAGCCTCGGCCCCCGCGGGGCCCCTTCTCGTCTCCATCCACACCCCAAGAACTCCACTCTGTATCGCCTTCCATCAGACAGAGCTGACGGGAGAGATCGGAGAGCAATTTTAAAAGATGGATTCGGCAGGACTTTGTGGCCAATCGTGTCCCCAGTGGATTTGTCTGAGACAGTGGTTCCCAACCAGGGACGTCTGGCAGTGCCTGGCTGTCCCCGCCGGGGAGGCCGCTGGCCTCTGGGGGTGGACACGGGTGACGCCGCCGCATATCCTGCAACGTGCAGGACGAGCCCCGACGGGAAAGAATGGTCTGACCCCAAATGTCGAATAGAGCTGCGATGGAGAACCCCTGCTCGAGGGTGGTTCTCGGGGTCCTACGTGGGCATACGGGGCAGCAGGACAAGCCGGGTGCTGCCGCTGAGAACGCGGGGGGCCCCTCTCGCTGGCCCCCTCTGCCCCACTGCGTGGGATCCTACTTTTATACAGCAAGTTCTTTCTCTGACCAATGTGTCTTCTTGAAGTATTTGTTCTACCCGTATGCTAAGTAGTGTTCTGAATCTTGATGAAATCTGGCTTCTTTACCAGAATCTGGTAGTAATCATTCGGTCCAAGATGTTGGGAGGCGTTGTTTCTCCGCTGGCCTATTTACCTGGCCATCCTGCTTCCGTTAAGAATGATGTGAATTAAAAATTTCTTCTTGCAAAAGCTCAAAGTTTCCATGCAATTACTCTCCAAGTTTCTGTTTTCTGGGTCTGGAATGCTTTCAGTTTCCAGATAAATTTCAGAGCACACTTCAAAGGAAATATCCTAACCTGAGCTTGAAAGTATTGTACCTTTGCCGTCTCAAGGCCCACCATCCTGCTCCCTGACCACACCCCTTGATCCATCCACTTTCACTCTTCCCCCTGGGATACCTCATGGGGATCCCAGTCCCCAGACTTCTCTTGAGCACCATGGTGACCTCTTCAGTCACCTCCCCAGGTAGACAGTTTTGCCTGGAACCAAGTCTTCCGAGGTCCCGACCCTTTCTACTGTCACCTAGATTGGTATTTCTATAACTAAGTTTACTTTGTGCCCAACAGGTCTTTCTGGCCTTTCTGCACAGCAGAAACTTTGGGAGCTTGAGTAGATTAAAAACTGCCATCTGGGAAGTGGCTATGGCTCAAGGAATTGAGCTCCCACCTACCTAGGGGAAGTTGCTGGCTCAGTTTCCGGTGCCTCCTACAGAAGACAGTGAGCTGGCATGACAGGCAGGTGTGGCAAGCTGACACAACAAGATGATGCAACAAGAGACACAGGAAGAAAAACATAATGAGAGACACAACAAAGGGAAATAGGTGGCTCAAGCAATTAAGCACCTCCCTCCCACATGGGCGGTCCCATAGGTCCTGGTGCCTCCTAAAGAAACGAAGAAGACAAACAGACACAGCAAGTGCAAACAAAGAAGGGGTGGGGAGAAATAAATAAATTTTAAAAAATAAACCTTTAAAAAAACACCCAAAAGCTGCCATATGTCTCTGAGCCTGGGCTCTGATCTCTGTTTCAGGACATCGACCCTGCTGTTGAGGAAACTAATATTCTTCAGTGGTCGACTGGAGGTGCCACTGGCGTCTGCCCTTAGTGGCTTCTCTTCGGAGGGCACCCCCTCTTTTATTTCGTGATGGCCCCACCACTCCTACCTCAAACACAGACCCACACTCACCTAAGCCACTGGCGAGCTAGTTGAAATTATTGCCATGTTTTCAGGAGATTTACAATGTTAATTATTGTATTTCCCATCCTCTATTTTTTTTTAACGGTGATAGTTTTAGTTTGCTGGACTACCAAAGGAGATTCCATAAAATGCGTCGGCTTTTAACAGTGGGAATTTTTTTTAAGGATTTGTTTATGAATGTATTCCCCCCCCCCTTCTCCTCCTCCCACCCTGCTGCTTTTGCTGTCTGTGTTGTTTTCTCTTCTCATTTTCTTTTCTCGAGGGTTCACTGAGATTTGATCCTGGAGACCTCTGATGGGGAGAGAGGTTCCCTGTCAACCACACCTCCTCAGAAACCAGTTCCTGGTTTCTGCTGCACTCCACTTTGCCTCTACCTTTGTCTCTCTTTTGATGCATCATCATCTTGCTGCGTGACTCAGTGGCGCGGGGTGCTGGTTCACCACGCAAGCACTCACGCGGGCACTGACTTACCCCACGGGCACTTGCTTGCTGCACAGACACGCTTTCTCTTCTTTTTCACCAGGAGACCCCAGGAATCAAACCCAGGTCCTCCCAAACGGTAGGTGGAAGCTCTATCAGTTGAGCCACATCCACTTCCCTAACAGTGGGAATTTATTAGCTTACAACCTTACAGTGTTGAGGCTGAGAAAAATGTCCAAATTAAGGTTTCATCAAGATGAAGCTCTCTTCCTGAAGACCGGCTGCCGGCGACCCTGGGCTCCTCTGTCACGTGGCAAGGCCCGTGGTGGCGTCTGCTGCTCTCTCCCTTCTCCTCGGATTTTGCTACTTTCTGCTTCTTGCATCTGTGGCTTTTTCTCTCCCTCCCTTTGTAATCAGCCTAGTTATAAAGGACTCCAGGAAGAGAATTAAGACCCACCCTGGCCATGCCTTACTGAAATAACCTAATCACAAGGCCCCCTTACAATAGGCTGACATCCACAGGAAGGGATTAGCATTCAGAACATGATTTTTTGGGGGTACACAACAGTCTCAAACCACCACAGTGACATTCTCAAACACCTCATAGCCTGGACTCAGCACTTGATGTTCATGTGGCTCAAAAGCATATTCTTTAATAGAAAACTCCTCAGCAGGTTCTGATGGTGAAAAATGAAACTTCTCTGTTAAAAGGTGGTGAGTCAGTGACTACTGGTTGAGAAAAAGATGTGAAGCAAATTACCCAAAACGTACACATCCTCTCTCACTGAATGAAACTTGATGTAAGAGCCTCTATACAACTGTGTAACACTTCCCTGGATTGAGAAGCTGAAGAGCTCTTGTCAAATAATAGTAGAAGGTTTTGAAATTTGTGTGAATTTTGACAGAATTCTCTCACAAGCTCTGTTAAATTCTGATGCAACATGCCCAATTTAAGCCACTAGAACAGTTGCATGGAAATCATTGAACCACTTCTCTCCCTCGCTTGCTCGCTCGCTCTCCCCCAGCTTCCATTTATCTTTTCTCTCTTTCCATTCGGTTTTTAACTTTTCATTTGCTTCCACTTCCTCTTTTAACAGCAGGGTGCCTTTTCTCCATCTGTTCAGTACAGCCCATGCACTGAGCATCGAATGCTTGGCTGGCCATGCCTAGCTCTACCTGGCAGTCACCTGCAAAGAGGAGTAGGGACCCTCGATCTGATCACGGAGCAACCAGCACACCCTGGGTGCTGCACTGAGCCCACAGCAGGGGCTTCTTGCTCAGTGAGAAATTTCTCGTCTCTGTCACAGAGCTCATGTATGAAACATGTTTAATGAATGACACACATCTATAATTGTCCCATGCAGAATTAAATTTTATGGCTTTTATTTAGCTTTATGATTTTTTAAAATGTTGTCTTATTTAAGATCCACAATCTCTAACAGACTCCGCTCGTGTCTCCACCCTGGGGATCTTCCGGTCCCATATGATATGAAGGGAGACGAGCTGTCAATAGGACACAGGCCCAAGGGTGGGAAACATTTCCTGTACTCTTAGCTACCAAGCTGGCGTCAAAGGTGAACTGTTGTGTCTAAAACTGATGTCATCTCCAAGTTCAACATGACTACAAAGAAGCCTGAGACCGTGAGCGAGGCATGAGCAGTAGCTTCTTTGGGAGTATGTCAGTCCTTCCCTTCTGTCAGTCAATCACTCTCAACCTCCATTCTAGGGTCCAGAGCTCCAGGCATGCTTTTACACCTGTGTCCTGGATGCCTTCATTCTGAAGGACAACAGAATGTATTCAGTTTTCACGTACTCAAGGATCTCTAGTTACCCTGTTCACAACCCTGTAGTTAAGGGCCCATGCCTTTCGGGACTATTTCAATATATTAAAAATGCCTGAAGAAAGTGTAGCAGTTTGATATGGTCATGAATTAAAAAACAGATATTGGATTACGTTTGTACTCTGATCTGTACCTGGGCATGATTGAGTTATGGTTAGTCCCCACCAAGGGGTGGGACTCACAGACAAAAGGCACGGCAAAGAACAGAGTTGAGGGTTTTGATGTTGGAGTTTGATGCTGAAGACTTAAGCTGGAGCCCTGGGAAGTAAGCTCACAGAGGAAATAAAAGCCAGCCCCAGGAAGAGAGGAACCTTGAACCCAGAGAAAAGCAAGCCCCAGAAATGTAGGAACCCGGGAAGCCTGAACCCGCGCAGACGTCGGCAACTATCTTGCTCCAAATAGACTTTGGTGAGGGAAGTAACTTATGCTTTATGGCCTGGTATCTGTAAGCTCCTACCCCAAATAAATACTAACCAATTTCTGGTATTTTGCATCAGCACCCCTTTGGCTGACTAATACAGAAAGAATATGGCCATCAAAGGGGATATGTTGATTAAGCATAACTATAGAAAAAAGATAGTCACAGAGACATGTACTAGCAGTGTCCCTTTAAATACTATCCATGGGAAAGAGGGCTCTGGACCAAGAAATCCAGCAAATGTGTCTGTCCTGGGTAGAGAGATGTGTCAGATATGGGAGTATCATGCTAACTTAGCCCAAAGCCATTAACCATTCAAATCATCAAATTCCCTTCAATTTCATGCACATGAGACAACCTACCAGTTATAGTTTTGCTTCTTAGGTAGCCTGCCTAAATGGTGAAAGTGCACTGGCATAGAATGTGTGTGTCCTGTACCCTCTGCAGAAAGAGCTCTTGTGTAAATTAACCAAATGGCATTCTGCTATGATTTTTTTTTAAAGGCAGAATTCTCTGTGAGCTTAGAGTCCACATATAAAAGGTAATTCTAGGTTTCTGAACTTGCACAGCTGAGGGAAATACCTCTATGAAAGACTGATTCAGGTTTGTAAGCATGCAAGGCAGAGGTACTATGATACATTTGCCAAATTTCTAGTTTAAATCTCTCATACGTATTGTCTTAGGAAAAAGAGTGTGTCAGATACACTGACTCTAACACTTTTGTTTTGGACCTAAATGAAAAGAGTCAGATATGAAATTTTGAGACTCTTCTGCAAAACAAAGGATTTAAGCTATTTATATATGCATTTAGGAGTTACACCAATTACAGTCATGTGGTTTCCCATGACAACAAATTATTACACAATGCTTTGAGATTCAAGGTTTCCTGCTGTATTAGTCAGCCAAAGGAGTGCTGATGCAAAATACCAGAATTTGGTTGGTTTTTATAAAGGGTATTTATTTGGGGTAGGAGCTTACAGTTACCAGGCCATAAAGGATAAGTTACTTCCCTCACCAACGTCTATTACTACGTGTTGGAGCAAGATGGCTGCCGACATCTGTGAGGGCTCGGGCTTCCTGGGTTCCTCTGGGCTCAGCTCCTTTATTTCTCCACAAGGTCAGCTACAGCCTATGAGCCTCTTTAGACTTTTCATCTGTCCATAAGGTACGTGAATGGCCCTGTCTCTCTCCCTGGGGTTTCTGCCATGTCTAAGGAGCTGTCTCTATTCCTCTGTTGTTCTCCTGGCTCAGGTCCTCCCTTCCCAGGGCTTGCTTCTCTTTCCTCTGTGAGCTTATTTCCTGGGGCTCCAGCTTAAGCCTTCAGCATCAAACTCCAACATCAAAACTCCAACATCAGAAACCTTCAACCCTGTCCTTTACCTTACTTTTTATCTGTGAGTCCCCACTGCTTGGTGCCCTAATGACATGGCCCAATTAAAAGCCCTAATCATAACTTAATCATGCCCAGGTACAGAACAGATTACAAACATAATCCAATATCTATTTTTGGAATTCATAACCATATCAAACTGCTACACCTACCATAGGAAATAATATTAAAATTTTAAACACCTAATATTTTCAAGGAGACTTTTCAGATAACATTACAAAGTCACTTTTTTTTAAGATTATAAAATATTGAATAGGATGGCTGCAAATAAAAATCCTCTAATAGCTCCAATCTTGTGTCTATTCTCAACCTCCATCTTTATCTAACAAGGTCTTGGGGACAACTTCATAGCTCTGAATTTCTTCTCTGTCTTACACCTCTATATCACTTCTCTCTCTAGAGTTTCTCTTTTTCAATTCCACTGTCTGCTTCCATTGTCTGCTCTCTGTGTCCGTTCACTGTGTGTTCTTCTGTGTCTGCTTGTATTCTCATCAGGCGGCTCCAGGAACTGATCCTGGGACCTTCCAGAATGAGAAAGAGTTGATCATTCTCTTGCACCACCTCAGCTCCTGGGTCTGCTGCATCTGTTGTCTCTCCTCTGTGTCTCTTTTTGTTGCATTATCTTGCTGCGCAAGCTTTCCGTGTGGGCCAGCACTCCTGCATTGGGCAGCTCACCACACAGGCCAGCTTGCCTTCACCAGGAGGCCCTGGGTATCGAACCCTGGACCTCATATATGGTAGACAGGAGTCCAATTGTTTGAGACACATCCACTTCCCTAGAGTTTCTTTTTACTAGCTACTGATGGGGTAAGATGGTAATAATCTCTGTCTTCAGGAAAGATTTTATTAAGCAGTAATCAAATAAAATTGCAAGGTTTGTAAAATCTAGAAATTAATAAATAGAATATAAAAATAAATAGTACAAAAACTTGAGTGACTTATCACTCATTTAACACCAGTCCATGGACTGTCTCCCAAGTCAAGTCTAAACCCTCAGTGTGGTCTCTAAGTTCTCCCACAAACTACCCCATCCATGGACCCACTTTCCCCTCAATCCCAGCTCAGTGTAGATTCCCCTGGAAGCAGACCATGGGACACGGATCCAAGTTCAGGTAGGTAATTTGGGTGGTATATGGACCACCTGCAGGGAAGTAGGAAAGTGACATAAGGGAGGAAGGCAGTCGATAAATGGAATGTTAGTAAGCCAACTACCACAGAGGACAACTGAAGCCTAGTCCCACTGGAAAATTCTGGGGAAAAGGCACAAAATACACACTTCTGATCACCTCACTAGAGTAGCTAAGGATATTATATGTCAAGTCCCATCATTCACTGGTCAAGGGCTGCTCCAGGGAATGTGTTAATTCCTCAGCACTTCTAGCATGCTGAGTTTGGGTGAGCAAGACAGCCTTCCCTGGTTCTGGAAACAACTCTCAGGTACAGAGATGCTGGTGAGCTCTAAAGAGGATCAGGCAGGGCACTGACAGCATCTGCCACACCTGGATTCTGCCCTAAATAAGTCTTGTCACTCCCAGTTCCTCTCTAGAAAACTATCTTCTTCTCTTTCTGCAGAAAGCTTACATCATGTTGAACTCAGTAAAACTTAGTCGATATAGTTATAGCAGAATGTTCGTTCAGAACTTAAATGGACATTAGGAAGTATAAAAACAACACCTTCCTCTATAAATTACTCCCTCCCTAGACATCTATTTTAATAACTTGAATACACAGGAGTTTTTGTTTCCAATAAAAATCTGACTAATGGAGAAGGGGAGCGAGTTGAAAGAAAGGCAGGAAAATAGAATATTCCATTCATTACCTCCTCTGTGGAACTTATTCTTACTGTAATGATAAGAGACCATGTGAGGTTCATGCAACCATTAAGGCCACCCCAGGGGGCAGGGGACAATGACATGCTTTGGTTAAATTTTAGAATTTCTGAAGGTATCTTACTGCCCTACCTGGAGTAGTTTCTGCCAGGGTATACTATTTGGTTCTTCACTCCCACACCATCTGCCAATTACTACCACCTCCTCAAAGCTCAATTCTTCCCTCGACTTCCCCTAAATTCTCATTTTCAAAAGAGGACTTTGTTTCCCATGGACACCTAGTTTCTTATTTATAGAACCCACACATTCTCCAGAAAACAGTTTAGATCTGTGGGGTAACTGATTCCTTGGGGGCTTTGATTTTTTTTTTTGTCTTGAGGAAAAAAATGGATTTTCACTTTCATAATGAACTTGATGAGTATTCTATGTTCACTTGCTTACTCTATCTTACTTGTTGCGGTCTTTCAACCTCCAAGCCCTCTCAATTTGAATTAGTTTTTCTAATGATTCCTCTATGCTCATTTTGGTATATTTCAGGGACATGTTATCCATTCTCTTTATCTGACCAGGAAATTTAAATCCTATTCCCTTCATGGACATCCTATTTTTTTTCAATCAATTTTATTGATACATATTAATAAAGCATACAGTCCATCCAAAGCGTACAATCCCTTCATGGACATTATTTTTCTTTTTTTCTCTACCCTCCCCTCTGCCCTCCCCGCCCCCCCCCCCAGTTGTCTGCTCTCTGTGTCCATTCGCTGTGTGTTCTTCTGTGACTGCTTCTATCCTTATCAGCGGCACCAGGAATCTGTGTTTCTTTTTGGTGCGTCATCTTGTGTCAGCTCTCCGTGTGTGCGGCGCCATTCCTGGGCAGGCTGCACTTTCTTTCGCACTGGGTGGCTCTCCTTACAGGGCTCACTCCTTGCACATGGGGCCCCCTATGTGGGGGACACCCCTGCGTGGCAGGGCACTCCTTGCGTGCATCAGCACTGCCCATTGGCCAGCTCCACACGGGTCAAGGAAGCCCGGGGTTTGAACTATGGACCTCCTATGTGGTAGGTGGTCACCCTGTCCATTGGACCAGGTCTGCTTCCCCACCATGGACATTCTTGACATGCAAGCATCTCTGCCTTCCTCTCTGGCATATGTTTATTTTTTTTAGTTAAAATTTTAAAGAAGCTTTAGATTACATAAATGTTACATAAAAAGTATAAGGGATTCCCGTATGCCCCTTTCCTTCCCTCCCCCCACACTTTCCTACATCAACAATGTCCTTCATAAGTGTGGTACATTTGTCACAATTGATGAACACATTTTGAAGCATTGCTACTAACTATGGATTAGTTTACACTCTGTCTTGCACAATTTTGTAGGTTATGACAAATTATACAATGGCCTATATCTGTCGCTGCAATGTTGTGCAGGACAACTCCAATATCCTGAAAATGCCCCCATATTACACCTATTCTTCCCTCTCCCATCCCTCAGAACTTCTGGTGGCCACTGCCTTTATATCAATGATAAGAGTTCTTCCATTGCTAGAATAATAATGTCTATAGTAGAATAATAATAAGTGTACTATAGTCCATTATGCATTCCCCCGTCTTGAGAATTTTGGGATTGTGATGCCCACTCGGCTTCTAATTGAGAGGGAGGTTAGGTCCCATGGAGGAGATGGATGGAACTACCTTGCTTGCAGTTGCAGACACTCTCTGTTCCTTGGGATGGGCGTTGTCCATCATCATCTCCTTGTTAGTTGTCCTGGGTGAGTCTAATGAACTGGAGAGTAGGTGTTGCAACTCTGCTGAAATTCATGGCTCAACGGGCAATTGGATGGATCAAAGGTTTAAGTCTCTGGGACATATGTTATCAAGTACGGTGCTAATTGTAGGTTCAAGTAAAGGCACAGAAGAGCCCTGTGTAGAGAGCCTATAAATGAGCCTAACTTTGTTATACTGGGGAGCATAAATTCCAAAGTAAGGCTCACTGACAGGGTGTTGAATTTCTGAGCTGTCTGACCTGCTTATAATTTCTGGATGTCCCTAGAGCTGTCAGAAGCTCTACTATTTGAGGCACTTTTTGCTGTTGCAGTCAATGAGATCCTCCTGAGGTGTTCATAAATGGAACCTCTGGAATGACCTCCCAATTTGCTTTAAAATGTCTTAGCCATAAACAATCATTTGTATTAATATTTCCCTCTTTCAGTCAAGGTCTTTTTCCAAATGCATTGCTAGTCGGCACATGGTAATAATCCCTTGGTGCCAGAGAGGCTCATCCCTGGAGGGAAGGTAATGCATTTAGACGCTGAGTTGGCTTAGAGAGAGACTACATTTGAGCAACAAGGAGGCTTTCAGTAGCTAAGTCTTAGCAGCATATAATACTATGCTAAGTTTCAATTTCACAAGGTTCATAAGTACAATCATCAATATCAAGGGCCTGGTATAATGGTCTGTCTTCCTTCACTAGGCACTGCCCTTGCACTTGGGGGATTTAAGCTTCCTTTGATTTAGTTATCCTTTGATAAGTTCCAGCCAGTGTGCCACTTGAGTATTTCCACTAAGTCTCAATGATATCTGTGGGATATTTACTCCAGATTTCTTGGAGTAGAAATAAGCCATTCTTATTATGCACCATCCAATTCCTGACCCATCGATGTATAAGCCATAATAATAATAAATTGTTTCAAGCGATGAAGTGGTGTGGTCATTTGTTACACAGCAATAGATAACCAGAAAAATATTTTCCAACATGGGAGGTCCTGGGTTCAGTTCCTGGTACCTCCTAGAAACAAAGACAAAACAGCAAGCAAAACAAAGAAACCAAATCAGGGGAGCTGATGTGGCTCAGTGGTTGAGAGCCAGCTTTCCACACACAAGGTCCTGGGTTCAATCCCCGGTCCTGGTCCGTCAAAAAAAAAAAAGATAATTTCTTGCTCACATCACTGTCTAGTGCAGGTCAATGGGGCTTTCTGATCCACAAAGGCATTCAGGGCTTCAGGATCATTTCATCACATAATTCTCACACTTTCTGGGGCCTTTCCCTCCTCTATATTGCACTTGGGAGAAGTTTATGGGCTAGAACTTAAGGTGGCATACACCACTCCTGCCCAAATTCCACCGGTTGGAACTCAGTCATAAGACCACACCCATCTGCAAGGGAGGCTGGGAAACGTACTTCAGATGTGTGCCCAGGCCGAAGAGGAAAGGAGTTTGGGGAACATTTGGCCACTCTATGCCACTAAGTTCTTCTGGTACTACAAAATGACTTCAAAACCCTTTAAGCCCTCCTGTGATAAACCCAGCCTGCTATTCCCTTTCCCTGCATCTTTTCCACTTTCCCGTGTAGCAGAGCGTCTTGAAGTATTTAATGCAGCCTGGGCATGGGAGGCTTGAAACTCTCTTGCACTCATCCCTGTAGATGAATTGGCCCTTTTCTGTTGTTGAAGAAAGGGGAACAGGACAGTACCTGAATGAGAAAGAAAAGGAAAATAGAAAAATGTGGAACAACGTGGAGTCTATTCCCCAAATAGACCAAGGAATCTCTCATCTCAGGCTGGTAAAGACTTAGACTTTCAGACTCAGAAACTGAAAAGTTTCCTTGTCTAAACGTGAGGCACCAATTGTCTATTTTATCTCGGTGCCAAAATGAGGAGAGGAGATGGAGAAATGTCATTCTCCTCACAATTCAAGGCCTGTAACTGACCTCAGATGAGACTATGGACACCAGCTTATGGATCCCAATCTGCAGTACTGGAATTCATGCCTGTGAGCTGTTTATACTGTCAGAAACTGTATAAAAATGTGATGGGAGAGGTAAAAGTGAGGAGTTCAGATTTACAATTGAACCAACTTTAGAACATGCTAAAAACAAAATATTGTAAATATGTAAATTTCAACCATAATATTAGCAGCCTGGTGCAGTCTTTTTATTTCCTTGTGTTTCTTTCTTCCCTTTATTTCTATATATAAATATGATTATAATTTTTACATAATAATCATTTAAAAGACTACATTATAACTGTCACAGTTAAGAGAAGCCTAAGAAGACATGGCAGCTAAATGTTATATGGTAACCTGGGTGGGATTCTGGCACAAAAAAAAAAGGATACAAGGTAAAATCTAAGGAAATCTGAATAGAGTATGGACTTTAGTGACTAATAAGATATCAATATTTGCTCATTAATTATAACAAATATACCATACAGATATAAGATGTTACTAACAGGGGGAACTGGGTATGGGGTATATGGGAATGCTGTACTATATTAATTTTTCTGTAATTCTAAAACAGTTCTGAAAAAGAAAATCTATTTTTAAAAAGGACCATATTGTTATTCCATCCACTGACTATTTTTCTAGCATTAGACATTCAGGCTGTTACTGGTTTTCTACTGTTAAAAATAATGCTCTATAAACACCATGTACAGTGACCTTTTAAATGAATTCAGAACCAGAAACAGCTTCAGATAGATCTAAAAAGTAAAGGCACCCAAAAACTTCTCTTCCTTCTCCAAACACTCAGTAACTAACTTCCCCTATTTTTCAGTCTCTTAGATCCCCTCTCCCTATATCTACAGTACTTAATGCTACCCATAAAACGAATACCATTCCGGTCTCTAGAATGAATCCAGACTTAAGCAAAAGGTATTTAAACAACTCTAACCCAATATCCATTGATTTCAGCAAACATCTATTGAGTGCCCGCAATGTGACAGGCATGTCACGCAACACAAAAGGGGCTCTCTGCAAAATATATCCACTTTACTTGGGGTAAGAATAAAGTTTTAACTGTGGTTATCTAAACTGGAGAAATGGCATTAAAAACGGAGAAGTTAGTTACATTCCATGTATGGGAATCTTTCCTTCAGATAGTTTTCTTCCTCTTTAATATAAAGGTAATGCCCCAAATCTAAACAGTGAGCATGTTTTGGCTCAGAATGTATCAGGAATGAAAAGTCATTTTGTGCTGGTCAACATGATAAAAGAATATTCCACTAAGTATACTTAAAAATCACTGAATCGAATGAGTATCAGACCATGACTAAAAATTGTAACAGAAAAAAGCCAATGAATGATAAACTCCCCTGTTCTGATGGAAAAAGAGACTAGTAAGAAACAGATCTGTTTGAATATTTAAGAGTAGTAGGGGTGGGATGGAAGACAAAAGTGGAGAGGAACCTGTAAAAGAACCCAGCCCAGGTCACATTCTTAGGCCAAAGTGATTTTCATCTCAACTCTTCTCTTATGGGTTTCCCCAGAAGAGAGAAAATGGGGTCCTGCAGAGCAGAGCTATGATCCACAAGTAGCCACAAAGAGCCTGGCCACAGCAAGTCACATCTATCTTGAAGAGCATACACAGGGTTTCCCTCAAAGAAGCCAGATGGTACTGAATGGCTGGTGCATTTCTATTTTTTAATTTTAGTCCTCATACACAATAATCTTTTGACTTTTGGTTCAAGACTGAAAACATGGATTTGTGTCTTCTTCCTCCTAAGAATCCATTACGTGATAGAAAGTAAAATAAAATGGCTATAAACCCACAGCAAATAAGAAAACAAAAGAGGCAGTATCAGTGTAAGAGAAACTTCAACTTGTTTTTAAAAGAAAGGAAGCGGATGGGAAATTATCAAAGAGATAATGGAGAAGAATTTACCAGAGCCCAAGGGCACAAATCTAAAAGGATCCACCAAATTCCCAACAAATGAATGAAAAATGATTCGCATCTGGATAAATCATTGTGAAATCTCAGAATTCCATGAATAAAGAGAAGATTCTAAGGGATTTCAAAGATGGAAGGAAAAAAGGTGATTTCTGAATTATACTTGGGAATTAGACTCACATGGAGTACTAATCCATAGTTCTGGATGCTTGAAGACAACAAAATAGTGCCTTGAGAGTTCTGAGAGAAACTATTTTCACTCTTTAATTGTATCTCTCTCCAAATGTTAGAACAAAGACAATTTTAGACAAACATGGAATCAAAACTTTTAACTCCCACACATACACATCCCTTAGGAGAAAGTTACTTGAGGATGTGCTCAAATAAAACAAGTGAGTAAACCAGCAAAGATGAAGACTTGAGATCCAAGCCAGGAAGAAAATGAAGGAAAGTTTCAGGATGAAAGTGCTGTGATCAGTCCTGATTGGAGCAATAGGATGGCAGACTCTGGAAGGGAGGGAGCCAGAGAAAATGTGAATTCAAGAGATTTGACATACTTGAAAACTTGGAGAAATTTAAAAAGGTGATTATCTTGGTTTCCTTGCTCCTAAGACAAATACCATACACTGGGTTCATTTAACAATGGGAAATTATTAGCTCTCAGTGTGTGACAGTTTGATATTACTGATGAATTCCAGAAAGAAATACTGATTATATTTGTAAACTGGTCTGTTCCTCCAGGCTTGTGAGAAGCCTTTAATTGTATTAGATTCAGCTGAGATGTCTGATTAAATTATCTTAAGATCAGGGCTCTTATCCTTCATTAGAGTATGACTCAGCACTGAGTCCCAGCTCCTTGGGCTGATAAAACAGACTCTCATAGGGATGTAGACACACAGAAGCAGATACACAGGAAAAGAGAGTGCTTCATAGACATGGCCCTGGGAAGAGAGATGAACCTGATAGTCTACAGCTGACTCTTGGGAGAGACCAGAGCAGCTGAGCCTGGAGAGAAATAAGCCCTGGGGAGAGAGACAAGCCTTAAGCCAGCCTACAGCTGAGATTGGAAGGAGTTGGGACCATGGAGAGGAAGGCTGAACCCTCATAGAGTCCAGCAGCCATCTTGCTCCAAAACGTGGCAACAGACTTGGGTGAGGGAAGTAACTTATGCTTTATGGCCTTGTGACCATAAGTGTTTACCCCAAATAAATACCCCTTATAAATGCCAACAGATTTCTGGTACTTTGCATCAGCACCCCTTTGGCTGACTAATACACAGTGGTTTTCTTTTTTAAAACTTATTTTTATTAAAGAAGTGGTTGGTTTACAAAAAAATCATGCAGAAAATACAGAGTTTTCCTATACCTTGCGCCCTATTATTAATACCTTGCATTAGTGTGGTACATTGGTTATAATTGTTGAAAGAATATTTTTATAACTGTACTCTTAACTATAGTTCATGGTTTGCATTTGGATTCACTGTTCATGTTATACAGTTCTATGGGGTTTTTTAAATTTTTTATTCTAGAAACGTATGTACAACTAAAACTTCCCCATTTAGCCACATTTAAATACGTGATTCAATGCTGTTAATTACATTGACCAAGTTGTGTTACCATCACCACCATTCATTATCAAAACTTCCCCATCATCCCAAATAGAAACTCAGTACCATTTAAGCATTAACCCCCTTTCCCCACCCCTATCCCAGAATCCGGGTGTTGTATCCTTCTTGGTGCATCATTTAAAGTCTTCGTGTTGTCTACATGTCTTAATACTGATGATGTTTACCTTGCTCACTTCATTAAGTTGGTGTCTGCTAGGTTTCTCCTCTGTAAAATTACCTTCTTTCCATGTGTAGCTGATAAACATCTTGCATGAGATACTTTGAAACTATACAAATCTAGTTTCTTCTCAAACTTTTACCTGCTAATATTAGCATCATCCATGGATCCTGTCTGAATATTTATTACTGTGATGTTTGCTTAATGATGATTCTCTATTTCCCTCTTTCCTTCTACATTTATTAATTGGACTTCTAGTATAAGAAAGCTATCTCTTTCTCCCACCCACCATTTGTTTGTTTGGTTTTTGTTTTTATTGACTGATTATATCAGTAGGGCATCATGGATATTTATTTTATTCTCTGGGTAAAACTCCAATACTATTGTTATTTATTTTTTGCTCAAGTTGTTCCAGTTTGGGTCATTGGGAATTCCTTCAGATTGGCTCCCGTGTTCTTTTTTTTTTGTGAGATTTTTAAAAAAAATTTCTCTCCCCTTCCTGCCCGCCCCCCCCCCCCCCGAGTTGTCTGCTCTCTGTGTCCATTCACTGTGTTTCCTTCTGTGTCTGCTTGTATTCTTGTCAGCGGCATTGGGAAAGCCGCATCTCTTTTTGTTGCGTCATCTTGCTGTGTCAGCTCTCTGTGTGTGCAGCACCACTCCTGGGCAGGCTGCACTTTTTTCGTGCTGGGCAGCTCTCCTTGTGGGGTGCACTCCTTGAGCGTGAGGCTCCCCTACACGGGGGCACCCCTGTGTAGCAGGGCACACTTGTGCGCATTAGCACTGCGTGTGGGCCAGCTCCACACGGGTCAAGGAGGCCCAGGGTTTGAACCCTTAACCTCCCATGTGGTAGGAGGATGCTCTATCCGTTGAGCCAAATCCGCCCTCCCATGTTCTTTTGACAAGCCTGCATCTCGTTATGAGCCCTTTCTTACTTTGTGGTACCACAAGATGTTCTGGGCTCAGCTTGAATTTTCCTTGCTCCTGTTCTGAAATCAACCACTTCTCTAGGGTGGATTGATTCTTTCTATTGGAGAATGGTGTTTAGATCTGGGTGCTTGGTGTTCTCCATTGCTGAGATGTCAATGTTTCCAAACCTTCTCAGAGGTCAGAAGTAGGTAATAGATGTATTATACTAGCATACACACACTCACATTCTTATTATTTTGTATAGATCTATCTGTATATATATTAATTTATACTGATATTTCTGATCCCAATCCAATATGACAAATTTCATTTTAGCTTTATTCTTTTTCTTTCTCTATAGTTTCTTTCTCCAACGGTGAGAAACCTGGCTCTCATTTCCTGTGATCTATTTACTTATTTGTTCAAAAATTTTTCCCCAGGAAGTGCTTTCCTCAGAAACCTATAGCAAAGATGGCACAAAATGGCCTCCAGCCCTGTTTCCAGAAGTAGTGACCATAGCAACTTGATTAGTCCTTACTTTCTGCCTCATCCTTAACCCCCCTTCATTATCCCCCACCCACCTCATTACAGACTAAATGGAGCTGGAGTTCTGTCCCTAGTCCAAGAGCTAGAAGAGCTAGAAGCATCAGAGCCAACCTAGTGTAACCGGAACCTGAGATAGTGCCCTGCTTTCAGAGCAGATCAAAAGGAAATCATTGGAGAGCAGATGTGGGTCAAGAGGTTGAGCACCTGCCTCCCACATGGGAGATCCCAGGTTCAGTTCCCAGTGCCTCCTGAAAAAAACAAAAAACACAAACAATCAGCAAAACAAACGAAAAAATCAACTCCGGGAAGCTAATGTGGCTGAGCGCCAGCTTCCCACAAACAAAGTCCCAGGTTCATTCCCTGACCCTGGTACATTGAAAAAAAAAATTTAAAATAAAGAAAAGGTAGACAATCTAGGTTGAAGATATTTTAAGATGCTAATACTGTGTCCTTGGGAGTTGTAGCAGTTTAATATTATTGATGAATTACTAAAAGAAATATTGGATTATGTTTATAAACTGGTCTTGTCCTCTGGGCATATTAGAGTATATTGGGTTCAGAAGTTTTTCTTTTACTTGATTAAATAATGATTAAGGCTTTGATTGGGTAGTGACTCACAGAGAAAACCACATGGCAGAGAAGAGTGTGAGTTTTAATGCTAGAGCTGGGGAAATAAACACACAGAGGAGCAGAGAGAAAGCTCAATTAGACATGATAGAGGCCCTGGGAAGAGACACTAGCCATTTGCCTGATAGTCTACAGCTGGCCTTTCTGAGAGAGGTGAGCAGCTGAGCTGGGAGAGAAACAAGCCCCAGAAGAACCCAGGAAGCCTGAACCCTTGACAGACGTTGGCAGCTGTCTTGCTCCAACACATGGCAACAGACTTTGGTGAGGGAAGTAACTTATGCTTTATGACCTGGTAACTGTAAGCTTCTATCTTAAATAAATACCTTTCATAAAAGCCAATAGATTTCTGATATTTTGCATCAGCACCCCTTTTGCTGACTAATTCAGGGGTTTTGAATTGTTATTGAAGATCTAGAATTCACTGAGCCCTGGGCTTATCCTAATATCTCCATTCTTCTCTATAACTTCTCACTCAGCCAGCCATTGATCATTTAAGCTTCTCAGTATCTCCACATCACATGACAGTAATTCAGCTCTGCCTTGCACCTCTCACAGATGTCATTTGTGAAAGTCAAGTGAGAGAATACAAGAGGAGGAGCTTTGAAATTATGCCACATTGAATAAACGACAAGGGCCCTGGGGTAGGTCTGCAGCAAAGAAGTATTTGCCTTCAGCTCTGCATACTCTCAGGTGCACTCTGCCCTGTGACCTACCCAGTAATGATAGCTGAGACACCACTCTCCTTGCTATGACTGTCCTAAGTTGAGTGTATGTGGGGGAGGCAGAAGTATTCCAAGAATATAGCCACTATGCTATAGTGAGTGGGTTGCTAACAAGAAAAGAGGTCATGGGATTCTCTGGGTTGATTCAGGAAGGTCAAAATGCCTTAGCTTTTGAGTGTTTTAATATATTCATTTATTCATTTAGCAACTATTTGCTGAGTGTCTTACTAAGTGTTTTCATTTCTTAGTCTTTTTAAGCAAATATCATGAAATGGGTTGGCTTAAACAATAAGAAGTTATTAGCTTATGGTTTTGAGGCTGGGAAAATGTCCAAATCAAGGCAGTGTTTTCTCTCCAAGACCATGGTGTTTTAGGGCTGGCTGCTGTTGAACCTCCTTCTTAGCCTGTCACATGGCAAGGAACATGGCAGCATCTCCTGGTCTCTTTCTTCTCTTCAATGTTCCATTTCAGCTTCTTTCTTCCCATGACTTTCTCTTTGTCTGAATTTCATTCTCTTAGAAAGGACTCCAATAATAGGATTAAGACCCATCCTAACTGAGGTGGGACACATCTTAACTAAAGTAGCCTTATCAAGAGGTCCTACTTACAATGGGTTCTCACCCACAGGAATGGATTACACTTAAGAACATATTTTTCTGGGGTACATACAGCTTCAAACAATCACACTAAGGGATGCAGAAATGAGAAGCTCCAACCCTGCCTCAACAAGGGTGGAGTAGGGAATCTGGTTCACACCAACAATGATAGCTATCATTTCTTGAAGACCTACTGTGGGCTTAGGGATGTTGTTAGGGGCTTTCTACATATTACCTCACTTAACACAAGCAATAGTCTTAAAGGCAGATATTATTGTCTTGGTTTACAGATGAGGAAAAAATTAACAGAGATAAGGGAGCTTATCCAAGGTCACACATCTTGTAAATGCAAGAGAAAAGTTAAAATCCTGGTCTGCCTGAATCCCCAAGTTTATACTCACTCCTCCAGGCTAATAAGGTGAGAGTCATTCATTTATTGAACAAGTAATTAATGAGTGCCTCTTTTGTTGCAGGCACTGTTCTTGGTGCTAGCAATATAAAAATGAAGGAAATAAAGTCTCTGACTTATGGGCTTCAGTTCTACTGGAGAAAGACAATAAACAAACAAAACAAACAAATATTTAATATGCCAGGTGGTGACAAATGCTATGAAGAGACAGGAAGTGGACTTGGCCCAATGGATAGGGCGTCTGCCTACCACATGGGAGGTCTGCAGTTCAAACCCCGGGCCTCCTTGACCCGTGTGGAGCTGGCCCATGCGCAGTGCTGATGCGCACAAAGAGTGCCCCGCCACGCAGGGGTGTCCCCCACGTAGGGGAGCCCCACGTGCAAGGAGTGCGTCCCGTAAGGAGAGCCACCCAGCACGAAAGAAAGTATACCCTGCCCAAGGATGGTGCCGTACACATGGAGAGCTGACACAACAAGATGATGCAACAAAAAAAGAAACACAGATTCCTGGTGCCGCTGATAAGGATAGAAGCGGTCACAGAAGAACACACAGTGAATGGACACAGGGAGCAGACAACTGGGGGGGAAGGGAAGGGGAGAGAAATAAATAAATAAATCTTTTTAAAAAGAAAAAGAAAAAAATAAATGCTATGAAGAGAAAATTAAGCAGGATAAGGAAGAGGGGGATGCAATTTTAAACAATGGTCAGAAAAGCCCTCTGATAATGTACAGGTTGAATGGAAACTTGAAGGAAGTACAGGATAGGACTGGCGTAAAGAGATACTTCCTCCTTTGCCTGCCTGAGGGCTTGGGGTAAGGGTGGTGGAAGTAATATAGCCTGTGCATAAATTCAAACTTATTTTATATCCAAATATGCCCAAAAAGCCAATTGAGAAGTATAAACTCTATAGGCTTTGGATATTCAGGGAGGATACAAGCCAAATGTGTCAAGCTTACCTGGAATGTGGGCGGTTCGTGCTAAAAGCTTACCTGGAATGTGGGGAATATGTGTTAACTCAAGCCTACCTGGAATGTGGAGGATATGTGTTAACTCAAGCCTACCTGGAATGTGGAGGATATGTGTGAAATCAAGCTTACCTGGAGGAAATCACCCATCTAATATTCAGATAAAACACTTGAAAAAACTAACAAAAAGTTCTTTTGCATACAAGCACCATTTGACTCCCCACTCTTATATCCTCAGCATAAAAGGGACCCAAAAATTCTATTTGGGGCTCAGTTTTTATCAGGACAAGAGTCCACCAAGTCCAGCTGGTCAAAATAAAACTTCCTCCTCAGAATTCTCGCATCCTGCCCTTCAATACTGTGTACACCCAACTTCTCTCTGCTACTACATTTCTGGGGGCTCATCTGGGATTACACTGAGAAGGTCAGAGGTGGCGACAGTTAATTCCTGGACATCTCTGAAGAGGCTGGGAGGGCTCGGGTGAAACCTAGCTCTGGGTGCCCCTGGACTCCCCTTTTAGGCCAGAAGGAGGTTGTGGACTCTGCCAGAGCCCTCCCAGAGGAACCGGTGGCACTGTAAGGTTTAAGAGACCCTGAGAATGAAGCAAGGAGCTCCGCATGCCAGACAGGTAAGACCTGCAGGGGCACAGTGCAGGAAAAGCCTAATTCTAAAATTAGGAGGGGAGCCTGATCAGCTCTCGAAGGAAGAGGTCCCAGGACTCCTGAGAATATGGGAGGAAGCCACCTCCTCTCTAGGTCTGAGAAAAGGAAAAGAGATGGTTGTGTGCATATGATTGTGGAGACTGAGTGAGATGCAGAAAATCACTTCTGCGGGGCAAGTGTGGAGTCCCCATCCATGGTTTCCGTGGTGACCTCATATGGTCAAGGGCAGTCTGAGGGGCCTCCCTGCAAAGGGACCCTCTTCCGAGTTAGGGGTTTATACTGACCTGCTGTGGCTAAGAGGCACCTTAAGCTCCCGTGAGGGATGCGGCCAGAGATGGACAAAGCATAAGGCTTGAGTGACTGTTGTACAGCATCGGCACAGGGTGGAAGCATGGGAACTACACAAAGTAGGACCCCATTTGGTTGTATGCTGAAAAACTTCCCCCGTGCATTCCATGAAGAAGTATATAGCATAAGCTTCCAGTCAGGAAAGCTTAGAATGCTTTGTGAATTAGAATGGCCAACTTTCAGTGTGGGCTGGCCCCAGGAGGGCACTTTAGATCCCTGGATCATCTGTAAAGTCCATGATGTAGTAACTGGAAAACCAGGGCGCCCAGACTAGTTCCCCTACATCGATGCCTAGCAAAACACTGTGGTTAGGAAAGTGCACAACTAAAAGGAAGCCAGGATTTGCCTAATTCTAAAACCAAGGAGGGCTCTCCCAGGGACCAGACCAAACAAACACCGGGCAAAGAGTCCAGAGAAAGTGTGCCCCAAATCCAGTGCTAACCCATCCATTTTAGAAAGGCCAAATGAAAATGACCTCCCGCTGCCTTTTGCAATTGCTCCTACCGTGGCAGTGCTGAGGGATGAGAATGAGCAAGTTTCCCTAAGCAGCGCTGCCTTGTCATCCACGCTGCGAAGTGCAACACCCACACCATCCCCACAGCCATCTGCACCCCAGAGGGCACCTACACTGTCCCTGCAGCTGTCTTTGTCACCTTACTCGCTGAAAAATGCAACCCAGTTGCCTCTGCAGCCAGTTGCCCCTGGCAACGCAGCACTGACTCTCAGTCAAGTAGGAGTCCCTAAAAAATGGCAACTCAGATCACGAGGGGCCTGGAGGCAGAGGGAGCAGGGAGAAAGGTGGTCTTACACCTACCTCTTCGTGAAGCCCGGGCCCCAATTTATTACAATGCCGATGGTCAGATTAGGGGGGGACCTGGACATTTATCTACCAGCCCTTTACTATAACAAACCTCTTTAACTGGAAAAGCCACACCCCAACATTCTCAGAGAAGCCTCAAGCCATGACAGACCTTTTCCAGTCCATCATACAGACCCACAAACCCATCTGGGCTGATTGTAAACAACTTATAATGACTTTATTAAGCTTTGGAGAAAGAATGTGAGTCACACAGGGTGCTCTAACCTGGCTTAGAGACACCCATCTGAGGGAAATCTGGACAGTGACCAATATGCCCATTCGCTGTTCCCAGACAAGGATCCCCAGTGGGAACCCAATAACGCAACCGGGCTCAACAGACTAGAAATGTTCCATAGGGCCTTAGTTGAAGGATTCAGGGCAGGGAGCGGGAAAGCAATAAACATGGCAAAAACCACCCAAATCCTACAGGCTCTCAATGAGAGTCTGGCTCCATTCTGTGAGACTGTGTGAAGCATTCTCTGTATATGCGCCCTTTAACCCAGACGTTCCTGAGAGCCAAACAATGGTCAACGCAGCATTCGTTGCCCAATCACAGGCTGACATTTGAAGAAAGCTACAGAAGTTGGATGGCTTCGCTGGTATTAATATTGCTCAGCTCATGGAAATAGCCACTAAGGTCTATGTCAACCGTGATGTAAAAATGAGGGAAGAAAATCAGAGGATGAAAAAAAGGCAGATCTTCTGGCAGCAGCAATAGTTGAAAAATCCAGTCTTGTGTCAAGGAGTGTAAACTGGGAAGCCCCTGCTCCGAGGAGGGGGAAGGGCCCACCCATGGGGTGAAATCAGTGCATGTACTGCAAGAAGGACGGGCATTGGAAGCTAGCAGACCACTCGACCCCGCCGCTGCAGCCAAAACATTAGACAGGAAAGCTAGCGGGGCATCACAAACCAAACCCTGGGTTCGTAAAAATTCAGGAAAAAAACCTGCAAATCAGATCATTGGACTGGCAGGAATGGAGGACTCTGATAGAGATTATTAGGACATACTGGGCTCCTCTTCTCTCGGCCCCACGGAACCTATGGTCGGAGTCCAAATTGGGGGCCACACCATACATATGATGATCTACAGTGAGGTTCAACATTCTGTGATGACCAAGCCAGTTGGGCCTCTATCAAAAAGACAAGCCACTATCGTAGGGGCAACTGGCAAAAGTACCCAATGGCCCTTCCTCCAAGCCTGGACCTGTAACATTGGGGGTAAGGAGGTCACTCATGAATTCCTTTATCTTCCAGAGTGCCCAGTCCCCCTCCTGGGTTGAGACCTGCTGTCTAAACTGCAGGCTCAAATTTCCTTTAACGCCACGGGGCAATCCACACTGACACGGGGACCATAGAACCCTCCAAAAATAGCGCTAACCCTTCCTCTGCAGGAGGAATGGAGACTGTTTTGCCTCTGTGAGACTGGCCAATCCATGGCCACACAGCTTCCCTTCGAAGATGTGCCTGCAGAATGGGCAGAGGGTAACTCAACAGGGATGGCACATGCCATTCCTCCAATTATCATTGAAATAAAGTCCACAGCCAGTCCAGTAAGCATAAAGCAATATCCAGTTCCACACGAAGTGCAAGAAAAAGTCCAGCTACATATTCAAAGATTGCTAAATGAAGGCATATTAAGGCCATGCTAGTCTCCATAGAATTTTGCGCTCTTCCCAGTTAAAAAGGCTAGCGGGGATTACCAGCCGGTCCAGGACTTACGAGCAGTTAATTCAACAGTAATAGCTCTCCACCTGCAGTTTCGAATCCCTACACTCTCCTCAGCTTGATACCCTCATCAGCAATCTACTTTTCATGCCTAGATCTTAAGGACGCCTTCTTCTGCATCTGGGTAGTGCCCCGGAGCCAACCGATTTTTGCCTTTACACGGGACAATCTGAACTCAGGCGAAAAGCAGCAGCCAACATGGATGTGGCTGCCTCAGAGATTTAAAAATGTGCCCACTAATTTTTGGACAAACCCTGGCCAGTGATCTCAAACCCTTTAAAGCAGAAAGCCCTAACTGTTTCCTCCTCCAATACATAGATGACCTCATCCTCAGAAGACCCACCTACCAAGACTGCTGATGGAACCCACACCCTTTTAAAGCATCTATAGCAAAAAGGCTATCGGGTGTCTAAAAAAATGCCCAACTCTGCCTACCTCAGGTCAAATATCTAGGTTATAAAATAACGCAGGGGCACCATGAATTGGCACTTGAAAGAAAGAAAGCCATCTGTAGTCTTCCTGGGCCCAACACCCACCGGAAGCTGCAAGAGTTCCTCAGAGCAGCTGGATTTTGCCACAATTGGATCCCCAATTTTGGGGTCCTCACACACCCTATGTATGAAGCCACAAAGAGGGAAGATCGTGATCCCCTGCTCTGGGAAAGCCCACAGGAAAATGCTTTCACTGCTCTCAAATAAGCTCTAATGGAAGCACCGAGCTTCAGGCTTCCAGATCTCAGTAAACCGTTCTACCTCTACGTTCATAACGCAAAAGCATCACATTGGGAGTACTCACTCAATACCTTGGTTCCTAGCAAAGACCCATAGCCTATCTATCCAAGCAACTGGACACTGTAGCCCAGGGATGGCCCTCATGCCTGCAGCTGCTACAGCTTGCAATGCTTACACTAGAAGCCATAAAATTAACTCTTGGGCAGACTATAATTGCCTGGGTTCTGCATGAAGTAATCACAATCTTAGGAGCCAAAGGAACACACTGGCAATCTAACAGCCATATGGTTAAATATCAAACCCTATAATGTGAAAATCCATCCGTCCAACTGGAACTTGTAAAAACCCTAAATCCTGCCACCTTGCTACCCATGGAGCCGGGGGTTCCAGCCCATAACTGCCTGGAAACATGGCAGAAAGTATATTCCAGCCGGCCAGATCTCCAAGACCAGCCACTGGCAAATCCTGACATGGAGTTCTTCACGGATGGGAGTAGCTTTATGCAGGGCAGTAATCGGCAAGCACGATACGCTGTAGTAACACCCAAGACCACAGAAGAGGCCCAGCTCCTCCCAGAATACACATCAGCACAAAAAGCTGAACTCATTGCCATCACCCAAGCCCTACAACTTGCAACTGGGGCCAAGGTTAATATCTACACAGACTCCAAATATGCCTTCCTTACCCTGCATGCACATGGAGCTTTATACGAACAAAGGGTCTCATCAGTTGGGGAGGAAAGAGCATTAAATATGGCACACAGATTCTGGAACTACTAGAAGCAGTTTGGGAACCTATCAAAGTGGCTGTAATGCACTACAAGGGACATCAGACAAGCCATAGCCCCATCACCTGGGGAAATCAGAGGGCAGATGCTAAAGCAAAAAGAGTGGCATGGAAAGGATCCCTATCTGAAAACCTGGCCACTGCTCTCATTCCTCAACCTCTTAATTATCAGAAACTCTAGTATACACTGCCTGCTCTTGTTCTGCAGCCTCTGAATCACCAGGAGCAACAATATACTCAACCAAGAGAGAGTGGATACTCTCTGAGAGTGGGACACAAGGAGAAAACAGATGGTGGACATTGCCTGATCACAGAATAGCTGTGCCACAAATATTAGCCACAACTGTAGTTCAAGACTACCACGAGAACATGCACTTGGGAAAAACCCATCTTAAAGAAGTGTTAGAAAGATTCTTCTACATCCCTAGTCTAGTGGCTATCACCCATGCCATATGCCGGTGGTGCATAACATGTGCAAAAAGTAACTCTTGCCAGGGGCCCACAGGAACCCCAGAAGTCCAAAGTATTGGCAGTGTATGCCTCTCGAAGATCTAGTAGTTGCTTTCACTGAAATGCCATGCTCCAGAAGCTATAAATATCTCCGAGTCCTCGTCTGCACCTTTTCTGGCTTGTCCCACTCGAACAGAAAAAGCTGAAGATGTAGCCAAAGTTCCCCTCAGGGAAATCATTCCTCGATATGAGCTACCCTTCTCAATTGGCTCTAACCTTGGACCCGCCTTTGTCTCCAAAATCACTCAAAAGATTGCCAAAGCACTGTGCTCCGATGGAAACGCACACCGCTTACTGTCCTGAAAGCTCAGGGAAAGTAGAGCAAATGAACCATACAATAAAGCTTATGTTGCCAAGATTTGCCAAGAAACTGGGCTAACATGAGTGCAAATACTTCTGAGTGCTCTCCTCCAACTTCAGGCCAGCCCAAGCTGAAAGCTAAGCCTAACCCCTTATGAAATCCTCTTTGGGAGCTCCCTCCCCCCTCTTAATCTGAAATATAGAAGGGGATCTCAGAAAAAGAGGAAATTTATCAATAGCTCAGCAAATGATCAGCTTAGGAAAAACCCTACAAAACCTGCATCACTGGGTCCAAGGAAGGGCCCCCATTAACTTAAGCAGCTCCGTACACCCATACAAGACTGAGATGCAGTCTGGGTCAAAGACTGAAAATCAGTTCCACTGACTCCTTGATGGTGAGGACCCTATCTTGTCATTTTATCCACCCCCAGTGCAGTTAAAGTAACTGAAATCACCCCGTGGATACACCATAGCCAGGTCAAGCGAGCTGCCCCAGAGTCTTGGACCTGTATTCCAGATACCCACAGTTCAACCAAACTCATCTTGCAAAAGAACAAAACACCAAGCCCTGCTCCAGTCACACCCTGGAAGCTGATTGGTCTATGCACAGCCGAAGAATAGGAATCTGGTTTAATCCCAGTTACAATGCCCCTTTGGTTCTTTTCCCTACTCCTATCCCTGACTCTCCCCTGGTCCCAGGTTGGCACTGTAGAGTGTGAGCCATGTATCCAAAAGGTGCAAATGGGGGCCCATGTCAGTATCACATTAATATATCATAGCCATTACACCTGCAAGGGCCATATAACCACCTGCCAATTTCAAGGAATCTCCTATAGTGTCTGTAACATATCTGGCCAAATAACCTGCTATGAGCCCAAACCCACAACAGTCTCCCGTAAATGGGAAATAAAAGTGCTTAATCAAAATGGGGAGCTACTTAACTCTGCCCCAGTCACTAGCTGGAACCAACAAGTGTCCCTCCTATTTAAAGCATGTCAAATTATAGACTCCAGGATACCATGGAACACCAAATGTGGAGTGCTCAGCTAGGAGCAAAAATATACTCATAACAATAAGTATATGTGTGTTCCAGAAATAAAAAAATTCAGCCCAAGGTGGGCGGGGGGTTTCTGGTGCAAATACCTAGGTGCATAATACTGCCCCTACTGGTCCTGTGTCACCTGGGCCAACTGGAACACAGACCACTAAACAAACAGCCATCCTCACCAAAGGTATGGCCCCGGCTAACTGTCCACCTGGCCAATGTAACCCCTTAAACCTCACCATCCTTAAACCTAAATCCTGACAGACTCAGGGAGTCCAAATGGGCCTCTGCATTGATGGTAGAGGGATAGACCCAGGAGCCTACACCTGGGTTGGGTATTGGGAACACCCACTCACAAGTAAGGCCCACTCTGTGTTCCACTCCTATGAAGAAATGGAAAAGCCCTTTTCCATTCCACAAGTGGCAATAAACCTCTTCATAAACCTGGCTGAAGTAGTAGGGGCAGACTTTAGTGTCTCCTCATGCTATGTATGCGGAGGTATTAAAATGGGAGACCAATGGCCCTGGGAAACTAAAGAATACAATTACAGCCAACCATATAATGAAACTGGCCTCCCGGCTGTCCCCTGAGATATTATGTGGCCCTTGCAAACTTCTATCATAGGAAAATATTGTGCTTCAAGGGCCTGCCTAATCTCTGTATCTATTGGAAACCTAACATGTATAGGGGGAAAATTCCAAAATTATATCACCAATACAACAGAGCCTTAGGAAGCATGAAATGAATCTGACCTCGTTCTCATAAATCGTACTTTCCCCCAAATTAATCACAGTGTGGAACTCCACTGCAAAAGTCCCCTTTACTGCCCCAAATAGTCTGTACCGGATTTGTGGAAAGGTTGTATTGTGAGAACTTCCCTGAAACTGGTGTGGTACTTGTATGCTTGGTACAATAAAACCCTCCTTCTTCCTCATTCCCTTAACAGAAGGAAAAGAGCTAAGCCAGCCAGTGTATCAAAACATAAAAGAAAGGGCTGTCATTACCTGGGGGGGTGAAGAAAGGCCCCCTGAGCATATAATCCAGTACTATGGGCCAGCAGCTTGGACAGAGGATGGCATGTGGGGTTATCGAACCTCTATCTACATGCTAAACCGAATCATCCACTTACAAGCCGTGGTAGAAATAATAACTAATAAAACTGCCCAGGCTCTAAACCTACTAGCCCAACAGCAAACAAAAATCAGGAATACTATCTATCAAAACCATCTCACCCTAGACTATCTCCTGGCAGCTGAAGGGGGAGTTTGTGGAAAATTCCATCTCTCTAACTGCTGCCTTGAACTAGACAGCACTGGAAAGGTTATTGATGAAATTACAAGCAAAATGGTAAAAATTGCTCATGTTCCAGTGCAGACCTGGAATGCTTGGAATTTAAGTAATCCCTTTGGAAGCTGTCAGTCAATAGTAAACAATTTCAAGCTTCTACTGGGAATAAATGCCTTCCTCATAAGAGGTTGCACCATACTTCCTTGCCTCCTCCCTTTCATTGTAAACAGAATGTGCACCCTAATAAATGGTATAGTAAAAATTCAGACAGCTGCCCATCTTATGGCTCTATATACATACCAGTCAGTCCAGAGAGACTCTGACAATAGTGATGCCAAAGCTTAATAATCTTAAGCAGGCTTCAAAGGGGGGGAAATAATATAGCCTATGCATAAATTCAAACTTATTTTATATCCAAATATGCCTAAAAAGCCAATTGAGAAGTATGAACTGTATAGGCTTTGGATATTCAGGGAGGATGCAAGCCAAATGTGTCAAGCTTACCTGGAATTTGGGGGGTTCATGCTAAAAGCTTACCTAGAATGTGGGGGATATGTGTTAAATCAAGCTTACCTGTAGGAAATAACCTATCTAATACTCAGATAAAACACTTGAAAAAACTAACAAAAAGTTCTTTTCATACAAGCACCATTTGACTCCCCACTCTTATATCCTCTGTATAAAAGGGACACAAAAATTCTATTTGGGGCTTGGTTTTATAAGGACAAGAGTCCGCTGAGTCCAGTCAGTCAAAATAAAACTTCCTTCTCAGAATTCTCATGTCCTGACCTTCAATACCACGTACACCCAACTTCTCTCTGCTACTACAAAAGTGTTATTGGAAAGTATGGGCTCTGAGTCAAAAGACCCAATCTTTAGTCCAGGTGATTTATTGGGAAACCATTTCACCTTTCAGCCTAAATTCACTGTAGATGGAATAGTGGTCCTTGACTGGTTTCCAGCACACAGCTCATGAGGATCAAGTGATCCCTACATTGGATCCCTGACTTGTAGAGTGAGGACCCTTCTGGTAGGAAAGGCCAAGTGGAAGCCCTTAGAACAACCCCTGCCTAGCAAAATAATAAATCAAAAGCAGTACTGGGAGCCTGGAAAAAGATCTTCTAGAGTTTAGGACACCAGGTGAAAGATGGACACTTGCCCAGAGGAGAAAGGGGCAAGGGAGGGGAATCTTGATGACAAAATTGTGACTTGAAACCAACAGCTGCTGCTGCCGGAATCTTCCCTTGCACTAAAGACACTTTAGAATACTTGGCCCCTGAGCCTGCGGATACAAAGGGGGCCCCAGGAATCCACCACCCCAGGAAAGGGGAGAGAGAGGGACACAGCCTAAGGTTGTCTCAGCTTCTGACCCACAGATTTGGTCTTCTGTGTCCCACCAGCCTTTCCAGGCTGGGTGGGACCATATCTCTTTGCCCTGGGAGCCAGCAAAGGACTGGAGAAACCCGACCCTCACAATCTCCCTCTCCTCTAGCTGTGGCTAATTGTTGAGGAACACACAAATTTGGTCTGCTGTGTCCCAGGAGCCCTTCCAGGCCAGGCGGGGCAGCACCATTGTTTGCCTTGGGAGTCGACAGGGGGCTGAAGGTTTACAACCCTCCCAATCTCCTTCTCTACTAACCAGGACTGACTGGTGAGAACTCAGAGGGGAGTGGAAATATTTCCTACCCAGGAAAAGGGAGGGGGCTGCCAGAAGAGGCTGGGGAACTAACTGTCTCTGAGAAAGTTTGAATTACAAGGCTCTTAGCCTTCAGACAGGAAGCTCTATCACAGTGATCCAGTCAGTGTTTCAACAAATACACTTGGATGAGGCATTGAACTGAGAGCTTCCAGCGAGCACCATCTGCTTGCAGACCGTGGAAGTGCATGTGAGAAAAAAAGGGAGTTTTTTTCCCCAGCCTTTGTAGTTTCCCCCCCCCCCCCCCAAGGCCTTAGAAGGCAGATCGGAAACCAATTACTGGGTCCAGAACCTAGTTTTGAGCAACTAGTGGGACAATCCTAACAATCCAGGTCAAGCCAAGAATCAAAGAGCAGTGGTGTAGCAGTTTGGTATTATTTATGAATTCCAAAAACAGATATTGGATTGTTTGTAAACTGGTTTGTTCCCTTGAGCATGTTACCTTTTGATTGTATTAAATTCAGAGGTTAGACTTTTACTTGATTAAATTATGATTAAGGCTTTGATTTGGCCATGTCAGTAGGACCCCACCAAGGGGGTGGGGACTCAAGAGAAAATGACATGGCAGAGGAGAGAGTTAGAGTTTTGATGCTGGAGCCCTGGGAATTAAACACACAGGAGAAGAACACAGAGGAATAGATGACTCCATAGACATGGCAGAGGCCCTGGGAAGAGAGAGAGCCTGAGAGTCTACAGCTGACCTTGTGGAGAGACCAGAGCAGCTGTGCCTGGGAAGAAATGATCCCCAGGGAGAAAGACAAGTCTTATAGCAGCCTACAGCTGAGACCAGAGGAAAGGGGACCACAGAGCCTGAAGAGGAAGGCTGAACCCTTGTGGAGACCAGCAGCAATCTTGCTCCAACATGTGGCAAGAGACTTTGGTAAGGGAAGTAATTTACTCTTTATGGCTTGGTGGCTCTAAGCTTCTACCTCAAATAAAACCTTTTATAAAAGTCAACCAATTTCTGGTATTTTGCATCAGCACCCCTTTAGCTGACTAATACAAGTGGTAACACACAGCCTCCCACCACTAAATCCCTACAAAAGAGAAAGAAATTGAGCATCTGAGTAAACTATATCCTAATCAGATGCCTAGAAATCAGCAAAAAATTATGAGTCATACTAAGAAAATGGAAGACATGGCCCAAGAAAGGGAATATGTCAAAGCCCCAGAAGAAACACAGGATTTGAGAGGACTAATTAGCAAGATGCACACAAATTTCCAAAATCAAATTAATGAGTTGGAAGACAATATGGACTAAAGAGATAAATGACATCAAGAACACATTGAGTGAACTCAAAGAAGAATTTGAAATCCTGAACATAAAATTAACAGAGCTCATGGGAATGAAAGACACAATAGGTGAGATCAAAAACACATTAGAGGCATACAACAGCAAACTCAAAATGAAAGAAGAAGTGATACAGAAGACAGAACAGCTGAAATCAAAGAGAGAAAAGAATGGAAAAAATTGAATGGGGGCTCAGGGAGTTGAATGACAACACAAAATGCAACAACATATGTTGCATGGGAGTTCCAGAAGGAGAAGAGAAGGGAAAAGGGACAGAAATCATACTTGAGGAAATAATAGCTGAAAACGTCCCAACTCTCACAAAAGAAAAGAACTTGCATGTCCAAGAAGCACAGCATACCCCAATCAGAATACATCTGAATAGAAGTCCTCCAAGACACATACTACTCCGAATGTCAAATGTCAAAAATAAACAGAAAATTCTCAGAGCAGCAAGGGAGAAGCAAAGCATCACACACAAGGGATGCTCAGTAAGACTTAGTGAGATTTTTCCTCAGAAACCATGGAGGCGAGAAGACATTGGTATGATACAATTAGGATACTGAAAGAGAAAAACTGCCAGCTGAGAATTCTTTATCCAGAAAAATTGTCCTCCAAGTATGAAAAATATTCACAAACAAAGAGAAACTAAGAGAGTTTGCAAAAAAGAATCCACCTTTGCAGGAAATATTGAAGGAAGCCTTAGAATATGAAATAAAAATGGGAGAAAGAGACCTGGAAGAGATTATAGAAGAAAGAATAAAGGATAACCAATGCATTTACAGCAATATCATTGAATTTGAATGGATTAAACTCCCCAATCCAAAGATACTGGCTGACAGAATGGATAAAAAAGCATGAGCCATCCATATGCTGCTTACAAGAAACTCACCTTTAGACCACGGATATAAACTGGCTGAAAATGAAAGGTTGGGAAAAGACACTCCATGTAAATACTAACCAAAAAGAGCAGGGGTAGCTATAGTAATATCAGACAAAACAGACTTTAAATGCAAAAAAAGTTATAAGAGATACAGAAAACCAATGTATAGTAATAAAAGGGACAATTCACCAGGAAGATATAACAGTCTTAAATATCTATACACATAACTACCATGCCCCAAAATACATGAGGCAAACTCTGGCAAAACTGAAGGGAGAAATAGACTTCTGTACAATAGTCATTGGAGCCTTCAACATCCCACTCACATTATTAGATAGAATAACTAGACAGAAGATCAACAAAGAAACAAAGAACTTGAACAATATGATAAACGAATTAGTCCTAACACACATATACAGAGCGCTGCATCCAAACTCATCAGGTTATACATTTTTCTCAAGTGCCATGGATCTTTTTCCAGGGTAGACAACATGTTAGGGCACAATGCAGCAAATAAATAGAAAAATATTAAAATTATACAAAGCACCTTCTCAGATCATAATGGAATGAAACTGGAAATTAACAGTAATAGACAGAAAAAAGTAAATTAGCAAAACATGGAGGCTGATTTAGAAATGATTAGTGGGTCAAAGAAGAAATTGCAGGTGAAATCAGTAAATATATTGAGACAAATGTAATGAGAACACAACTTATCAAAACTTATGGTATATAGTGAAGGCAGACTTGAGAGGGAAATTTATAGCCCAAAATGCCTGTATTAAAAAAGAAGAGAGAGCTAAACTTAAAGATTTAATTTAATAGCTAGAGAAACTAGAAAAAGAATAGCAAACCAATTCCAAAGCAAGCAGAAGGAAAGAAATAGTAAAGACAAGAGCAGAATTAAATGAAATTGAGAACAAAAAAACAATAGAGAAAATCAACAAAACCAAAAGCTGGTTCTTTGAGAAGACCAATAAAACTGATGAACCCCTAGCTAGACTAAAAAAGAAAAAAAGAGAGATGATACAAATAAGTACAATCAGAAATAAAAAGGGAGAAGTTATGACTGACACAGCAGAAGTTAAAATGATCATTACTAAGAAACCGTTATGAGAAACTGTATGCCAACAAATTAGACAATGAAGATGAAATGGACAAATTCCTGGAAATGCAAAAAAAAACCTACCTACAGTGATGCTACAAGAAATACAAAAACCTAACAAACCATTCACATTTAAAGGGATTGAATCTCATAAAAAATCTCCCAGCAAAGAAAAGTCCAGGACTATATGGCTTCACAAGTGAATTCTACCAAGCATTTTTTTCTTTAAAGATTTATTTATTTTTAATCTCTCTCCCTTCCCCCACTGCCCTGTTGTGTGCACTTGCTGTGTCTGTTCATCTTCCTTGTTTCTTTAGGAGGCACTGGGAACTGAACCCAGGACCTCCGATATGGGAGGGAGGTGCCTAATCACTTGAGGCACCTCTGTTCCCTGCTTTGTTTTGTCTCATTGTATTTTTCTTCTTCTGTTTCTTGTTGTGTCATCTTGTTGCATCAGGTGCTGTGCCTGCCCATCACATCAGCATGCTTTTTTTTCTTTATTTTTTAAATATTACATTAAAAAAATATGAGGTCCCCATATACCCCCATCCACCTTGCCCCGCCCCTCCCCCCATAACAACAATCTCCTCCATCATCATGAGACATTCATTGCATTTGGTGAATACATCTCTGAGCACCACTGTACCTCATGGTCAATGGTCCACATCATAGCCCACACTCTCCCACATTCCACCCAGTGGGCCATGGGAGGACATACAATGTCTGGTAACTGTCCCTACAGCACCACCCAGGACAACTCCAAGTCCCCAAAACGCCCCCACATCTCATCTCTTCCTCCCCCTCTCTAACCCCAGCAGCCACCATGGCCACTTTCTCCACACCAATGCCACATTTTCTTCAATTACTAATCACAATATTTCATGAACAGAATATCAGTAAGTCCACTCTAATCCATACTCTATTCCTTCATCCTGTGGACCTTAGAATTGTTGTGTCCACTCCACATCTATATCAGGAGGGGACTTAGATTCCACATGGATGCTGGATGCAATTCTCCTGCTTTCAGTTGCAGGCAGTCTTTTCTCCCTGGTGTGGTGGTTGACTTTCACCTCCATGTTAAATGAGTGGGGTAAGTCCAATAAACCAGAGTGTAGGAGTTGCAAGTCTGTTGAGGCTCAGGGCCTGGCTATCACATGGTCAGTCCAGAGATTCAGGTCCCCTGGGTATACATTAAACCCCAACACCAACTACTGTTCTGGTAAAAGTAACAGGAGAGGCTTGTGGACAAAGATCACCTATTAAGTCCAGCTCCATCGCACAGAAACACAAACTACAAAGTAGGGCCAACTGAGATGGCACTGAACTCCATCTGCCATGACCATAGAACCTGTGGGTCTCTGTAGCTCTCAGGAGAACCAATACCTGGGGTTGTAGCTACTTTATCTATCTCTGGGACTCTGCTCAGGTGTGCATAAGGGCAACCCCTCTGATAACCTCCCGGCTCTTTTTGGAGTCTCATAGCCATATAAACTCATTTGTCCTTTCCATTTCCCCCTTGATTCAGGTCAAAAAGCATTTTTAACTCCTGGTATTATATGTAGACTGAGATATTCTGCTGGTCCGAGTTGACTCTTTTATTCAAGGTCATTTTCTAGTTACATCATCAGCTGGTACTTGGCAGTAATCTCTCAGCACCAGGGAGGCTCATTCCTGGGAGTCATGTCCCACACTGGGGGGAAGGCAACACATTTACATGCTGAGTTTGGCTTTGAGACTGGCCACATTTGAGCAACATGGAGGCTCTCAGGAGGTAACTCTTAGGCACCCTGCTGCTCTAGGCCTTGCTCTTATTTCAGGTGTACAGTCAGCTTGCTTTCTTGCTTGTCTTCTTTAGGAGGCACTGGGAACCTCCTCTCCCTGCTGTGTTGTGTTTCTCATTATGATTTTCTTCTTATGTTTCTTGTTGCATCATCTTGTTGTTGTATCAGCTTGCTGTGCCTGCCCATCATGCCAGTCTACTGTCTTCTTTAGGAGGCACTAGCAACTGACCCAGGGACCTCCCATGTGGTAGCTGGGAGCTCAATCACTTGAGCCACATCTCCTTCCCTCTACCAAGCATTTCAAAAGGAATTAATACTAATCCTGTTAAAACTCTTCTAAAAAATTGAAGAGGAGGGAATTACCCAACACATTTTATGAAGCCAACATCACCCTAATACCAAAGCCAGATAAAGATACTACAAGTAAAAAAAATTACAGACCAATCTCTCTAATTAACATAGATGCAAAAATGCTCAACAAAATATTTGCAAATCAAATCCAACAGCATATTAAAAGACTTACACATCATGACCAAGTGGGATTTATTCCTGATATGCAAAGCTGGTTTAACATAAGAAAAAATTAGTCAATGTAATACACCACATTAACAAATTAAAGAAAAAAACCCACACTGTCATCTCAAACAGCACAGAAAAGGCATTCGACAAAATCCAGCATTGTTTTTGATAAAAACACTTCAAAAGATAGGAATAGAAGGAAAACTCCTCAATCTGATAAAAGGCCTATATGAAAAACCCACAGCCAACATTGTACACAATAGGGAAAGGCTTTCCCTCTAAGATCTGGAACAAGATAAGAATGCCTACTCTCACCATTATTATTCAACATTGTACTAGAAGTTCTAGCTAGGGCAATTTGACAAGAAAAAAAATAATAAATGCCTCCAAATAGGAAAAGAGAAAATAAAATTCTCACTGTTTGCAGATGACATGATCCTGTATTTAGAAAATTCTGAAGAATCCATGACAAAGCTACTTGAGCTAATAAATGAGTTCAGCAAAGTGGCTGGATACAAGATCAACATGCAAAAATCAGTAATGTTTTTGTACACTAGTACTGAACAATCTGAGGAGGATATAAGGGGGGAAAATTCCATTTACAATAGTAACGGAAAAATTCAAATACCTAGGAATCAGTTTAACCAAAGAAGTACATGATATATATGAAGAAAACTATAATACAAAACAATGCTAAAAGAAATTTTAAAAGATGTAAACAAATGGAAAGACATTCTGTGTTCATGAACTGGAAGACTAAATGTCATGAAGATGTCTATCTTACCCAAACTGATTTATAGATTCAACGCAATACCAATCAAAATCCCAATGGCCTACTTTACAGAATTAGAAAAGGCAATTACTAAATACATTTGGAAGAAAAGTGCGCCTGAATAGCCAAAAGCATTCTAAAAAGAAGAACAATGTGGGAGGAATTTCACTGCCTGACCTTGAAACATATTACTGTGGCCACTTTCTCCACATCAGTGCTACAGTTTCTTCCATTACTGGTAACAGTAGTTCTCTAGTAGAATACCAGTAAGTCCACTCTAAACCATATTTTATTCCTCCATCCTGTGGACCCTGGGATGGTGATGTCCACTCCACCTCTATATCGAGAGGGGGCTTAGATCCCATATGCATGATGGATGTGATTCTCCTGCTTGCAGTTGTAGGCACTCTCGGCTCCCCAGTACCATGGTTGACCATCTTCACCTCCCTGCCAGCTGACCTGGGTAAGTCCAATGAATTGGAGAGCAGAAGTTGCAACTCTGCTGAGGCTTAGGGCCCAGCTGGCACATGACCAGTCCAGAGATTCAAGTCTCCTGTATACACCAGCCCCAGTGCCAACCATAGGTTCAGTAAAAGTGACAGAAGAGTAGTGTAGAAAGGTCACATCTGAATTCAACTCCATCACACTCAGGAACACAAACTCCAAAGCAGGGCACACTGACAAGGCACTGAACTCCAGAGCCATCTGCCATGACCATAGAAACTGTGTGTCCCATAGCCCTCAGGAGCACCAGTACCTGGGAATGGCCTTTTTTTTTTTTAAATTCCACCCCCCACCCCACCCACCACCAGCCACTTGCTTGCTGTCTGCTCTCTGTGTCCATTTGCTGTGCATTCTTCTGTGTGTCTATATTTATTTTTATTTATTCCTCCCCCAACATGGCTTGCTTTTTGTTCTGCTCTCTGTGTCCATTCCCTGCATGCTCTTCAGTGGTTTTTTTTTTTCAGTTGTATCCCTTTTTGTTGCATTACCTTGCTGAGTCGGCTCTCTGCAGCACCTGCGGGCTGGTCAACACTCCACAGCGTGCAGGCGAGCCCGCCTTCGCAAGGAGGTACCTGGACGCGAACCCAGGGCCTCCCATATGGTAGGTAGATGCCCAACTGATTGAGTCATAGCCGCTTCTCTGGGGATGGCATTTTTAAGACTCAATTACAGCACCAAATAGGTGGCAGTACCTTACAGGGCTGAGGCAAAATTCTCCAGGAGGCTGTGTATGCTCTAAATCAGCATCTTCTCTATAATGCTATTTCTCCCATAGCCAGGATTCATGGGTCCAGGAATCAAGGGTAGAAATGGGAGTGACGCCACTCACTATTACCCCTAGTGACCCACTAGGAAAAGTGCTTCTGCACATCCCTGCAACCTTAGGCTCTGCTGGTCTGCAGGTCTTAGTTCCAAAAAGAGGAGTACTTCCACCAGGGAACCCAACAATAATTCCGTTGAACTGGAAGTTAAGACTAGCACCCGCCCACTTTGAGCTCCTCGTGCCTCTGAATCAGCAAAGAAGGGAAATACTGTACTGGCTGGGGTGTTTGATCCTGACTATTAAGGGGAATAGGACTAACCTTCACAAATGGAGGTAAAATAGGGTTTGCCTGGAATAGAAGAGATCCCTTAAGGCATCTCTAAGTACTACCATGCCCTGTAGTTAAAGTCAATGGAAAATTGCAACAACCCCAAACGGCCAGGACTAACAATGACCCCGAATCTTCAGGAATGAAAGTTTGGTTCACCCCACCAGGCAAAGAACCTCAGCCAACTGAGATGCTTGCTGAGGGTAAAGGGAACATGGAATGGGTAGTGGAAAAAGGTAGTGATACACTAACTTGAACTACGTAACCAGTTACAGAAATGAGAACCGTAATGATCATGAGTATTTCTTCCTTGATTTGTTAGGAGTATGTTTGTATATGTACATAAAATGAATATCTTTGTTTTCTTCCCTATCCTTTCCCCTTTTCATATGACATAAGTTGTATTAGTTTCATGTCATGGTATTTAAGGATGTCAGGTTTAGAGTAAGTCTTACCCATGTATTTGTACCTATTCTGGAGGGATTTAGTACATTTCCTATTGTATGCAGGACAGTTGAGTATTGTTGGTCAGAAAAATATATATACATATATCTGTTATTGTTTTTATTTATTTAAGGTGATGTGTATGGCAGCCAAGGTGACAAAGGGTGGACTGTGATGGCTAGGCTAATGTGTCAACTTGGCCAGGTAATGGTGCCCCGTTGTTTGGTCAAGCAAGCACTGGGCTAATTGTAATACAAGGACATTTCATGGACTCTAATCATCAATGAGTTGGTTGCCCAGATGGCTGGTTACATATATTATCAACGGAGGAGATTGCTATCAGCAATAAGTGATGTCTCGTCCAGTCAGCTGAAGGCCTTAAAAGGAGAAGTGATTTCAGCATTCAGAGAGAGAATCCCTCTCTCAACTTCAGATAGCCAGTGTCTCCTGGGGATTCAATGAGGACCTTCATCTGAGACCCTGGCTTTCAGTCTGCCCTACAGAATTTGTCCCTATGACCACAAGAGACAATTTTATAAAATTCTCATACTATTTAGAGATATCTCCTGTCAGTTCTGTTTCCCTAGAGAACCCTGACTAATACACTAGATATTAGGGAAATGCAAATCAAAACTACAATGAGATATCATCTCACACCTCATAGAATGACCATTATTAAAAAAACAGAAACAGTAAGTGCTGGAGAGGATGTGGAGAACTAAGAATACTTCTTCACTGTTGGTGGGAATGTAAAATGGTGCAGCCTCTGTGAAAGACAGTTTGGTGGGTCCTCAAGAAGCTAAATATAGGAACACTGTATAATCAGGCAATCCCCCTACTTGGAATATACACAGAAGAACTGAAAACAGACATTCACGCGCTGATGTTCATAGCGGCATTATTCACAATTGGCAAAAGATGGAAACAACCCAAGTGTCTGTCAACCAATGGATGGATAAACAAAATGCAGTACATACCTATGATGGAATACTGTGCTGCTGTAAGAAGAAATGAAATTGGGACACATATGATAATATGGATGACCCTTGAAGACATTACGCTGAGTGAAAAAAGCCAGGCACAAAAGGACAACTATTGTATGGTCTCACTATATGAGCTAAATATGAAGAATAAACACAGAGTTAAAACTAGAGTATAGGTTACTAGGAGATAGGATGAGGGCTGAGAAGGGGTACTGATGCTTAATATATGTAGAATTTTTAATGCGCTTGCCTGCAAAAGTGTGGAAATGGTGTAGTTGATGGTAACTCATAACAGTGAGTATAACTAACACAGCTGGTATATGAATGGGATTGTGGCTGAAAGGGGGAGTCTAGGGAGGTAATGTCAGCTGGAAGAAAGAAAATAATCTAAGGGCTGAAAAACATCCACCTCCTGAATCCGAGGTGGATGAGGATTGTGATTGATAGTATTAGTACAAGAACGTTCTTCTGTGAACTGGAACAAATGTACATCACTATTACAAGGTAGTAAGAATATGGGAATGCGTGGGGAAAATACAATTAATGTAACTTACAGATTATAGTTAATAGCAATATTGTAAAATATTTGCATCAATATCCAAGAAAGTACTGTATTAGTAATGGGCGGGGGGGGGGGGGGAGTATGAAAAATATATCAAATGTACACTATAGACCATAGTCAGTGGGTCTGATATATTCTCTCATAATCTGTAACAAATGTTCCACAACAATGTAAGGTGTTGATGGAGGGGTGTTGTATGGGAATTCTCACATTAGCCTGATTGGTAAGTTTACAACCGCTCTAATAAAAAATTATGTTAAAAAAGAAAGAAAATGAAATAGCGCATGTGAAAGCCTTTGAAAATAATACAAGCGGCCTATCTCATTTAATTGTACAATAAAGCAAGACCAACAGTCAGCTCTTCAAACTAAAGGAGGTCTGTGCACAAAAATGAAAGAAATTCTTTATCTGCACTGGTTCCCTTATATACCTCCTTTTTGAAAAGCTGTACTAAGCTAAAACGTGAGATAGGATTAAAGAAATAGGTCTGAGCGTCACAAAATGAGTCAGCTAAAGGTCCCTGTTTAACTTACACTGGTGAAAAATTCCGTCGTCTGTGTTTTAACTAAACAGGTAAAGCGGCTCCGGGATCGGAACCTTTAATTCTAATCGCCACGCCCCACCTTGGCTTGGCCAGCCTTCCCTCTACGCACGCTCCCGCCCGAACTCCATTTCCCAGTATGCCCTGGCATCATGTAAGTCGGCAGGCATTATGACACGGGTTCCACAGCCTTCTGTGAAGTGTGGTTTATTTTTTCCCCAGCTGCGGAAAGATCTAGGGCTGTGGACTACCACTCCCGTGAGGTAGTGCGCGATTCACCCCGTGCGCGGCGTCTTCGAACGCGCCGCGGCAGCCATGTTGGACGTGGCCAGCACAGGGGCCGGCACCAGGGGGCTGTAGACGCCGCTCTCACGATGCTGGGGTCCCTGGTGTTGAAGAGAACAGCGCCGGCGCCGCGGCTCCTCCAACGGCTGCTTAGGTCCGTATCGCTCCAGAACCATGGAGGTGCCTCCGGCCGGAGCGTAACAGGGGACTGTGGGGAGCCGCAGTGGCTGAGGGCAGCCGCCGGGGGGCGCCTTGGAACATCTCCAGCCGTGCTCACCGGACGAGGGGCAGCCACCGGGGGGCGCCGAGGAGGCCACGCACAGACCCAGCGCCCCGTGGCCGCCACGTGCGGATACCTTCCCAGCCCCGAAGAAACTCTCCTGGGACAGGACAGCTGGAACGGGGTTCCCAGCCGTGCCGGACTAGGCATATGGGCCCTGGCCACGGCGCTGTTAGTTCACTGCTACAGCAAGAACCCGTCCAACAAGGGTGATTATCGGGGCAGTCTGGGTTGGAGGAAGGGAGAGGTGGGAGGACTGTCCCGACTTCCCATCCTTAGCGTGTGGGCGGTGCATACAGGTTTAGTGCTACAGAGCTCTAATCCCGGAGACACGCAGATTCTGGTTACTAGGTAAGCGCGTTCCCGTGGAGAGCTCACTGCTTTGAGTTCTGTAATTGCTCATAGATCACTTCCCACTTTTTTGGGCATCACTTTCTTCATCTATACAATGGGGGCGTTGTTGTAAACCCCTAATATTAGAGCATGGTCCCTTTATGCTCTAAAATTCTGCGTGGTCCAATTTTAAGAGATCTCCAGGAATCTGGGTTTTTTTTTTTTTTTTTTTTTTAAACAACCACTGAATGGTTTAGAGAAGTTGCTGAACTAAATGGTCTAAGAAGGGAAGAGACTTGGTTTCAGTGCCAGCTTTGTCACTGCCCACTATATGACCCCTTGTTCCTTTCTGGCCTCAGTTTCCTCATTTATACAGTGAGGGCTGATTTATCGGTACCCTTATATTACTGTTATTTTGACTTCTTGGTGTTCAGTAGTGTAACCAGCATAGGGGTTTTGCTGGGCTAGGCTCAAGCACTAGGTGACTGGACTATGTGAACAGTTGGGAGGAGAAGGGACTTGGATTACTGGCGCCCTGGGCCTGGTGAGCTGAACCAGATTGGCATCTCAGCTGGGTACCTGAGCAGGAACTGGGAGAGTGCGAAGAGATCTAGACTTCTCTGTACGAGTCCAACTGTGCAGATTCTCAGTTCCTCCTGGAGGAAAACCAAGACATGGTATTTATAGATTCCATGAATCCCAGGCTCTGAGACTTTGGTGGCAAGAGTAGGGACTGCTTTGACATTCATTTGTTTATTCAGCAGGAGGTGGCCAGAGGTAAAGGAAGGGGCTTGGACAGGGAATTAAGATGTCTAGAATCTTGTTTTGGTTCACTTCTAACTCCCATTGTGATTTTGATTTTGATTTTGGACTCATGCTTCTCTCTGGCCCTAAGTTTTCTAATTTACAAATCGAGGGTGTTGATCTAGAGACTCTAAGGGCTCTTCTAACTTAGACATGCCATGATTCTATTATTTTCAGCTTAAAAAAAAAAAAGCTCACCGTGTTGTCTAATTTGAGGTGATGTATTGGGGAAACTCTTAATTTAACACAAAATCAGTTAAGGGGACAGTTAGGCCTGCTAGGTTTGGTGAATGATGGTCACTATGTGTTATTAAGGGCCACAGGGTCAGGAAAAATTTTCTAGAAAACTGGAGACCCCTGGAGGATAGAGAATTTGAACTTGAGCTCTGAAGGCTGAAGCAAGAGCTGAAAAGAAGAGTGAGATTATCAACCCCATGAGAGCAGGGAATGCTTGAGAGCAGGGAGTGCATCTTATCTTTTTTTTTCCTGTTGGTACCAGTCCCCTTTCCCAGTACCTACACCTCTTTTGTCCTCCATAGTGTGTAATATTTAGCAGGTACTCTAAGCAGTCCTGAGTTTGATTGTATTACTTGCAAAGTCTTCAGGGAATGAAGATATGGGAGTCACAGGTTAGCATGGTGTGTGCAGGGCCTAGCAGAATGGCCAGCCTGGTCAGAAGACAACAGGTCTTGGAATGAGGTGAGAGCAGATAGAGTGGGGCCTCAGTGCCAAGCAGAAGGATTTGGGAGGGTTTAGGATATCCTCTTTAGGCATTGAGCCATGGAAGGTTCATGAGCAAGGAACGTCCTGAGACCAGTGTGTTTGAGTAGGTTGGAGAAAGACTAAATCTGGAAAGAGTATGACGATACTGGGGAGAAGGTGGCCCTGAGAGAATTGGCTGTGTGAGGGAAGGATTCCCTTTCCCTCTTGTACCATCTGGCTTGGGCCAGAGCAGTGGTCCTTAACTCTTAAGAATCACTAGGAAAGCTAGCTTTTTTTTTTTTTTCAAATCTTTTAACGCCAGAGATCCTAGTTTAATTCATCTATGTGTGGCCTGAGCATCAGCATGTTTTTAAAGCATCACAGGCAATTCTAATGTGCAGTTAGGGTTGAGACCCTCTGACCTAGAGGTTAGGAGATGACTTTTATAGAACTTGGGTGTCCAAAGCCTGGTCTTAAAGGCTCCTGGGGACTCCAGATGGGACTTTTTAACACTGACTGAGATGGTGTTATGTGAGCCCCAGCCAGGACATCAGGGTTTCCACCGAAAGAGATAATGACCAGTTGCAACCTTAGGACCCAAGGCAGGAGCCCCTTTTGACCTGCCAACTACCCCATATCACAGTTAAGTGGCAGAGCTGGGCCTGGAGTCCTGGGCCCTGCTTGCTGATGGTGTTCTTTCCACCCTGCTCCACTGCCTTCTCTCAGGTTTCACTGTGTGAGTCGCTTGACTAGAGGGAGAGCTCCCCGAGGCAGGGTGGATATGAGTCTATCCAGTGCCCAACAGTGTAGTCAGAACCACGCTGGGCACAGATGGTTCCATGGGTGCTTAGTTGGACTGCTTGTAAAAAAATTGTGTCTCTTCTTTTTTTGCATTTTTCTGAGTCAGGCAGTTTTTCTTTGTGGCCATGAGGTGGTGCCAACAGTCTGCAGGCTGCCCAGGCCAGGCCCAGCTCAGCATTGCTTCTCTCCTAGGCCTGAGGATCCCTAAGTGATCCAAACCCTCTACTTGGGGTTTTTCTTCATTGGGTTAGCACTACAAGTTTGCAGATTTTTTATCCATCATTCCACCTGGGCAGCCTTTTGAGGCTAGCAGGACAAGGATGATTGATTCTGCTTCATAGTCAAGGAAGCTGAGTTTGAGGGAGTAAGGGACTGCTGTAGTGACATGGTGAGTAGGTGGTAGAGTGGAATGGAACCAGGTGTCCTGATCCCTGATTATTTCTCGCTGCTCTCAGAGGAGTCACACCCCTACCTTCTCCCCACCCTGTCCCCTCCTCAGGATTGTGACTGTGACTTCCAGATTGAGACCTGTTTGAGTAGAGTTGGGGAAGAAAGCGGGGCAAGGTAGAAGAATGGTTATTAATGATGATGGTGGTAACGTTAAACCTATGGTACTTCCACAGAGCTTCATAGCTTATGAAGAGGGAAAGTAATTCATACACTGAGTACTCACCGTAGGCCAGGTATGTTGCTAGCACTTTATCTACATTGCTTTATATGATAGGTTGAAAGTTGGGGCTCTGTAAATAGAAAGATGTGGGAGGACAGGTTGTTAATAATGGATATCATATGGGGAGGATACTATCAGTTTTCTTCTACATATATCTTGGCATTAAAGCCCATGTTTATGAAGTGCTTCCTCTTCCATTCTCTTCGTGGGCCCTCCAAGCAGTCCTGAGGGGTAGGTCCTGGCTAGGGATCTGACCAGTGCTCCTTTTCTCTTCAGATGAAGCCCTGATGGAAGCTGCTCGTGCCAACAATGTCCAAGAAGTCAGAAGGTGAGTGTCCAGCCCCAGGCCTTGCTCTCCGCCATCATGCGGTGACTCCTCCTTGGAGGAAATCCTTCCTTAAACTAAGCCAGGAACTGTCCCCTATGTCTTCCCTGTAATCACAGAGCATTTTGGCTCCCTTATCACAGGTCAGACCTTAGATATTTTAAGGTTGGAGTCAGTCCCTTGTGTCTTCTTTCTTCTAACACCAAACATCCCTAGATGCTCAACCTGGTACCAGGGGCAGGGAAGGGTCTGTGTCTAGGGTAGGTGCTCAGAGTGGCTCAGCATAGGGCCTTGCTATGGGGTTATTGGATTGAGGCAGAAGTTTTATTCTTGATCAACCTAGTGGCCCCCGCTGAGCTTAACCCTGGCCTTGGTGGCCTTTTGAATGGAACCAGTTGGCATAGAATACCCCCCCTCCCTGCCACCACATCTGCATTTTAGACAGGAAGTCATGTGTTTGGGGTAGTTATCCCTGCTCCGGTTGCCACAGACCCTTGGTCGTCTTCCCCAGTCCAACTGCCTGAATTTACAAGAAGGTGGTGAAAAGCAACCACAGCCTCCACCAAGACTTACTGCTTTTATTCCCTTTCATTTTAACTGCAACATTATTATTGATTCTCAAGGGTGCTTTTGAGCATTATGTTCAAGGCTTAGTTTTTAATAAACCACCTTTGAAAGTATGGGCTGGGAGTTGTTTTGTAGCCAAATAAATATGATAGAGCAATAGTTTAATAAACATGCAATGATGCATCTTAGAAACCAAGCACAGATGTCAGCTTCTTATTATAAGAGCCATTCATAACTTCAGGCTGTGGGTGGCATCTTCATTCTCCCAGAAACAGATGTGCCTCATTTCCATCTGTAGTGCAAGGGAACGAGGGGGTGGGAACAGTTGTGCTCCCTCCGTTCAGGCCCTTGCTGGACCTGGGCTTACCTGTTGGTAACTGCCAAGGGCTGCTAGGCTGCTGCTTTCCTCGGGTGATCCTGATGTAGGCAGAGCATAAGCAGAGCAGCAGTGCTGTGAATCCATGTGAATCCATCTTTTCATCACCCAGGAGAGGCTGAGTTTTCTTTCCCTTTTTTTTTATTTTTAGAAGTAGCTTTTAATTAATTCTTAGTAGTTTACTCTCAAGTCATTACAGTGTTCAGCCAGTTTGACATATAAAGATAACAGACATAAAAGTAAAAGTTGGGAGGCACACATATATTTCTATGCAGAGAGAAGGCATGTTATTTATATGTAAGAATTGCAGCAAATACTAAGGTATTCAAAGTAAATTTTTGACAATTCAGATGTGATGTATTTATAAGTTTTAAAATTAAATAATAGAATTATGAAAGTATGAGATCCCAACAATCACAAGAATATAAGGGTAGTTTTGTAAACAGTTGCAAAATAAGCCTAGCAGTTTGTCACCATGAATATGCTAAAGTGAACCTGCAGTGCGAAAAGCTATACCAAAACAAATAAGTAAACAAACAAAAAACCAAGCATTGATTATTTTAGCTCTTTTGAATACACATTTTTCTGATAGCAATTAAATATCTGCCCAGAGAATAAAGAAAGTGATTTAAGTGTGCATGAGTGTGTGTGTGGCTGAAGGAATTGTTCTGGATATTTATCCTAGTCTGTGTGGATAGTGTCTGTAGGGGTCTTTCACGTGGGTTCCCTAGTTGCTTGCTTTTCTCCTGCCTCTTTTCTTGTGCCATCTCCCTTGGTCAGGATGACTTGGTCAAAATGTCCCTTCACCTCCCTGTGAGGGAGTCAGAGATGAGCAAGGTACAGACCCTGCCTTTAGCATAGCAGCCCCTACCACCACCTTACGGAACCAAAGAGCAGAGGGACAAGCAAAGCAAAGGCGGGAGGCAGCAGATGTTGGCCAGCTGTAGGCCCAGATGCTACTATGCTACCATGGTGGCACTTGTGCAGGGTGACAGGGTGTGGGGAAAGAGGGAAGGTAGTTTAGAAGAGGCTAGAAGGTATAAGCCTGGAATGCCTAGGGTAAGGAGTTGTGAATTCTTTTTTTTCCAAAGGTTTTTTTTTTCTCTCTTCCCTTCTCTGCCTCCTCCCCCCATGTCTGCTCTCTGTGTCCATTCACTGTGTGTTCTTCTGTGTCTGCTTATATTCTTGTCAGCGGCACCGGGAATCTGTGTCTCTTTTTGTTGCTGCATCAGCTCTCCGTGTGTGCGGCGCCACTCCTGTGCAGGCTGCACTTTTTTCACACTGGGCAGCTGTCCTTACGGGGTGCACTCCTTGCGCATTGGGCTCCCCTATATGGGGGACACCCCTGTGTGGCACTGCTCTCCTTGCACGCATCTGCACTGCACGTGGGTCAGCTCATCACACGGGTCAGGAGGCCCTGGGTTTGAACCCTGGACCTACCATGTGGTAAGCGGACGCTGTATCCATTGAACCAAATCCGCTTCCCGTGAATTCTTATTCTACAAGGAGTGGGGAGACATAGAAGGTCTTTTAGCAGGAGAATGACCCAATTAGAGCTGTGTTTTAGAAGGGTGAAGGATGAGTTGAATTGGGGAAAGGTTAAAGGCAGATCTATTAAGAAGGTATTTCAGTAAGACAAATTCATTGTGATGATGGCCTGAACTAGAACATCCTTCCCTTCCTCTCTGTAATCCATTATCAATCCAAAAACCTTTCTCCCTTATGAATGCGTGAGAGGACTTCTGCTGGGCAGTGGGCAGTGGCGCTTGGAGTGACCCAAGCTCTGATCTCAAGGTCAGAACGTGTACCTTGAGATCAGACATGTACCCCACTAATTACATTTCTTCCTGCACACAGCTAGGCCTGCAAGGGTAGAGGGGGTGAGGAGAGTATGACCATTCTTGCTAGAAGGGAACTCCAGAATTCCTACAGTAGGTCCTTATTCAGCCTTTCTATTCCCTAAGGCTCTGCATGGGTGTGTCATACTTTTCATTTCTTAATTTGTTCCTCTGTGTGCTCTGGCCTTAGCTGTACCCAGCAGGATAGAGTCCTATTTTCAATAATTTTAAATTTATACATAGTTTACACATGGTTGAGTCACCACGTGTATGATCAGTTCAGTCAGTGATGCCAGTATTTGGAACAAAACTCAGACCTGCTGAATAATATTGTCCTCCCCCCTTCTTTCCCTTTTGCCCCCTTATGTGCTATGTGTGTCTCTACCTTGACCTTCCCAAACTGGTTTCCTGTGGTTTCCCCAGAGCTTTGGGAGAGCTCTGGATAGTGAAAGGCAGCACCCTGAGGCTCTTCTGCTCAGAGGGGAGGAACTTCATCCTCCTCTTTAAGGACACCCTGGAATCTGTAGTTCCTGGGCCCCTGGACACGGGCCCTCCATACAGACTGCCCTCTATATTCATTGTCTTAGTTTCCTGGTTACTATAACAAGTACCATCCAGAGGGTTGGCTTAAACAATGGGAATTTATTGGCTCATGAGTTTGAGACTCAGAGAAGTCCAGAATTGAGATTTCAGCTAGGTGATACTTTCCCGGAAGATTATGATGTTCTGGAGCTGGCTGCCAGCAATGCTTGGGTCCTTGGCTTTTCTTTCACATGGCAAAGCACATGGCAGAGTCTTCTTTCTCCTCCTGGTTCCACTGACTTACAGCTTCTTCCTTTTCTTTCTGTGTCTGAGTTTCATTTTGCTTATAAACGACTCCAGGAATCCTGAGTAAAGCCCAAACCGATTCAGTTGGCCACACTTTGAAATAGGATCATAGAAAGGTCCTATTTATGATGGATTCACACCCACAGAAATGTATTAAGATTAAGAACATATTTTTCGGGGGGTACATTATTCAATTCACCACATCTGTGCTTTCATCCTCTTGTAAAATTCTCTCAGCCTCCATTCAAGGCTCAGCTCAAGTGCTGTATCCTTGTGAATCCTTCCTTGATTCCTCTTAGCTGGGTATGATCTCCCCTTCCTGCCTCCCTGCCTCTGCCCCAGACTCTGAACTGAGAAGGTATGAAGGTATTGGAAGGGCCATGCTAGGCTGTAGCAGGGGAGGAAACTTCTGGAAGAGAAGCAAGACTGAATGTCAGGCCTGAGGAGCAGTCAGTCCATGCGTAGGAATACCAGTTAGGGTCAGTTGCTGACTTAGTAAGGAGTAGATAGGACTCCTCTAGAGTTTGAGGCGATCAGGCTGACAGCTCTGGATGGTGTTCCTGATGTGTGGGCTCTGGTGACCTGCTGTGTGTGGAACTGGTGTGCTGTGGGTCCACCACTTACCACACTCTATCTTTTATATTATGACCCTTGTGGGCTTGACTTTGCCTTGAACCATTGGATTTTGTGCCTTCCTAAGGGCAGGGTCAAGTCTACCAAGGTTTCTTATGTTTTGCAGCACAGTGGGAACTTGGGGAAAGTTTGTTTTTTACTGACTTTCAGCAAACTTGAAGCAGGTGGTCCAGAGTCTTGTTTTCATTGGCTATTTCAGAGAGAGAATGGGTCTCTCTCCCTTTTCTTCCTTCACTCCTCCTTTCTCTTAGTATGGCAACTATTTCTCTCCTTTTCCCCCAAGGCATTTAATTCAGCTCTGGCTCTTCAGGAGCAGAAGCCTAGCCCCAGGGCCCATCCCACCTGTCAGTGGTTTGAGCAGGTGGCTCTGTTCCTATCCTCAGTCCAAACCTAGGCCTGGTTTCTACACTCAGACCGCTCACCTGAAACCTAGGGCACAGGGCAGGCTGATGGCACATCTGTCAGGCTTCGGCTGCTTCATGTGAGGAGCAGTCGGGGCCAGAAGTGAGGCCTCCTATTCTTCCAGTAGAGATCATATTTCCTTTAGAACACACTGCCTGAAAGACAACACCTCGACCCATTTCCTTTCTTCCAGCAGGGGGCTGGGCCTCTCTGCTGAGCACTTAGCTCAATCATTCATCAGCCCAAACATTCTCTAATAAAGGAAGCTGGATGGTATAAGTCTTGTACTGAGACTGCCTGCCTTTTCTATCCAAGATTCATTCGTTCATTTTCTTTTTAAACGTATTTTTTTATTTTTAAAAGATGCTTAGATTACATAAAATGTTACATAAAAAAAGGATAAGGGATTCCCATATGCCCCACTCCCCACACATCCCACTTTTCCCCACATTAACAACTTCTTTCATTAGTGTGGTACATTCATTGCAATTGATGAACACATTTTGGAGCATTGCCACACAACATGGATTATATTTACATTGTAGTTTATATTCTCTCCTACTCCATTCTGTAGGTTATGGCAGGATGTATAATGGCCTGTCTCTGTCTTTGCACTGTCATTCAGGACAATTCCAAGTCCTGAAAATACCCCTATGTTACACGTCTTTTTCCCTCTTCCTACCTTCAGCAACTCCAGTGGCCACTGTCTTCACATCAGTGATATAAATTCTTCCATTGCCAGAATCACAAAGTCTATAGTAGAATAGCAGTAAGTCCACTATAGTCCATGTTTGTTCATTTTTACTAACATTTACTGAGCACCAGCCAGGTCCTATGCTTGGTACAGGGAACACACGACCAGGTATGGTTCTGGCCTTCAGTGAAGGTGGCACACTGTGGTGACACAGTGTGATAGTGCTGTGAGACAAAAGCTTGACCTGCCTGATTAGAAAAAACTCCCTAGAGGAAGTGGTACCTGATCAGAGTCTTAAAAGGTCAGTAGGGCTTAGCCAGTAGAATAGGAAGGTATTCCAGGCAAAGGTGACAGCATAAATGGCACCAAGGCTAGGAACAGCCTGAGGTATGTGGTGGGGAGGAGGAATTATATGCTATTTGGTGTTGAGGCTGGGAAGGACTAGAGATGGGGGCCTTGTCTTGTGAATCGCTGATTGTTCCTTTTTCACTCAACCACTCTTCTGGCCTACCTGCACCCTGTGTCTGACCTGAGCTGAATTGGGGGTGAGAGGGAGGCAGAGGAGGACAACTCAGTGAGGAAGAAGAAGCAATCCCTGCTTTGGGAAGAGCTGCCCATGTGAGGAAGAAAGACATGAGTCAAAAATTGAGAACCAGCAAAGGAAGGCACAGGTTGCCTAACTTCTGTGAGCTTAAGCAACATGGAGGTGATAATACCTATAACCCATAGAGTTGTGTAGTTATTAATAATAATAAAATTATTACTTATTCCTTTAACCAGTATTTATGAGGAGCTAGCTAGGTGCTGGAGATACAGTAGTAAACTAGGTGGGTATAGTCCCTGCCCTCTTGCTACTTGCCTGCTAACTAACTTTATTTGTTAGATAACTAATTGTGCTTTGTAATCATGTGTTTCAAAAGTGAAGTACTGTATTAGTCAGCCAAAAGGATGCTGATGCAAAATACGAGAAATAGGTTGGTTTTATAAAGGGTATTTATTTGGGGTAGGAGCTTACAGTTACCAGGCCATAAAGCATAAGTTACTTCCCTCACCAAAGTTTATTTGGAGCAAGATGACTGCCAACGTCTGTGAGGGTTCAGGCTTCCTGGGTTCCTATGTTCCTGGGGCTTCCTTTCTCTGGATTTAAGGTTCCTGTCTTCCTGAGGCTGGCTTCTCTTTCCTCTGTGAGCTTACTTCTGGGGTTCCAGCTTAAGTCTTCAACATCAAACTCCAACATCAAAACTCCAACATCAGAAACCCTCAACTCTGTTCTTTGCCATGCCTTTTATCTGTGAGTCCCCACCCACCAAGGGGCGGGGACTCAATGCCCTAATCATAACTCAATCATGTCCAGGTACAGATCAGATTACAAGTATAATCCAATATTTTTGGAATTCATCAATAATATTAAACTACTACAAGTACTATTTGTCTTTTCAACAAAAATGGTGGTAGGACAATTGGATAACCACATACAAAAGAATGAATTTGGTCTCCTTTATTATACCATATACAAAAATTAATTCAAAATGGATTATAGACCTCAATTTAAGAGCTAAAACTATGAAACTCTTAGAAAAAATATAGGAGTAAATCTTTATGACCTTGGATTAGGCAAAGCCTTCTTAGATATGACAGCAAACTTATCAGCTACTAAAGAAAAGTAAATTGTACTTAATCAGAATTAAAAACTTCCGTGCCTTTAAGGACACAATCAAGAGAATGAAAAGACATTCTACAGAATGAAAGAAAATATTTTCAAATCATATATCTGATGAGGAACTTTATTCACAAGTTAACAATAAAAAGATAAATAACTATATTTTAAAACAGACAAAGGATCTGAAGGGACATTTTTCCAGAGAAAATATACAGATAGCCAATAAGCACATTAAACTATGCTCAGCATCATTAGCCATTAGGGAAATGCAAATCAAAACCACAGTGAGATACCACTTTACACCCACTGGGATGGCTATACTCAAAAGTATAGGCAATAGCAAGTATTGAAAAAGATAGGGAGAAATTGCTCTTGGGACCGTAAAATGCTGCAGGTGCTTTGGAAAACAGTTTGGCGTTCCTCAAAACCTTAAACATGAAGTTGACATATGACCCAGCAAATCTACTCCTAGGTACATACCCCGGAGAAATGAAAACATATGTTCACATAGAGACTTGTACATGAATGTTCATATTAGTATTATGCATAATAGCCCAAAAGTGGAAACAACCCAAAAGTTCATTAACTGATGAATAGATGAATAAAACATAGTATATCCATAAAAGGAATCACATACTGATACATGCTTTCACATGGATGAATCTTGAAAACATTATGCCACATGGAAAGCCAGACACAAAAGGCTACATATTGTATCATTCCATTTATATGAACTGTCCAGAATGGTAAAAACCCATAGTAGATTAGGGAGTATGGGGAATGGTGAGTGACTGCTGATGGGTCCAGGGTTTCTTTTTGAGATAATGAAAATTTTCTGGAGTTAGATACCATTCTTAGTTACACAACTCTGTGAATATACTGAAAGCCATTGAGTTGTACATTATAAATGGGTGAATTGTATGGTATATGCATTATATCTCAATAAAGCTGTTTCTTAAAAAAGTGAAGTATAAGACCCTGGAGAATCTTAACCTTGACTGTAGAAGTGTTAGGTACAGGGGAAGATCAGTAAAGGAGAGTCTGTTTGAGTAAATGAAGTTGAACTGAACGCTGAAGGATGAGGAGAAAGGTGAAGGCAAGTTCCAGTTAGAAGGAACAGCGGTAGAAGGCCTGGGGTCAAGAAAAAATGTGGACAAATTGAGGAATTGAGAGAAAACCAATCTGGCTGGACTTGAGAGAGCAAAGGGGAGAGTGGCATGAAATGAATTTGGAGGGTTAAATCCAAACCATACCACACTGGGTCTGTAGGCCATGTCAGTAATTTTCATTCTCATCTTAAGAGCAGTGGGCAACCATTGAAGGATTTTAAGCAGGGATGTGTGTAGATAGACATGGCGACATGTTAAAGATCTGTATTTTTAAAATTGAGGTTGTTTTTAGGATCGATTAAGATAAATGTGCCTGGAAAGGATTTTTTAGAAATAATGCTCCCATAATTTGTTAAGCTGTCTTTTGTTTGTTACTTTATTTTTTGAAGTTGAAATAAAGCTTAAAAAAAAAAAAGAGGATTGCTCTGGTTGCTCAATGGACTACAGGTTGGTAGAGTGCTATGGTGGATTCAGGGGACTAGCTGGAAAGTAACCAAAATGGTCCAGACAAGAGAGGGTGATAACAGGTGGTGACTTGGACTAAGACGTCATTAACAAATAGAAGACATTAACAGAAGACGTAAGCGAGACAGTACTTTGGTGATGACAAGAGCAATAGCAGTGCCTAACACATAGTAGGTACTCAATAAATGTATGTTGAAAGATTGAATAGACTTGGATATAATTGATTAAGGGGGAAAAGATATTAAGAACAAATTTCAGTTTTCTGGGTTGATCACTGGCATAGAGGCTATCACCATTCACTGAGATGAGAATGCTAGAGAAAGACTGGGTTGGGGGAGAAAGATTTTAAATCAGTTTTGAACATGCTGAATTTGACATCCTGGTTAGGTATTCAAGTGGAGATGTCAGTTAGGCCTTTGAATGTTTAGGTCTTTCTGACTCTTGCCACTATTCATACCATGCTGCCTCTGAAAAAATATCTTAGTTATATTAATAGATCAGAGATTCTTTTGATAAAGAAATTCATACCAGCTCAAACTGGTTTACTAGAATCGTTTTGGGAAAAGTCATTTGTTTTACAATTCAGGAAAAAAAAGGATTGGATTTTGTTGAGGAGTAAACACATCTATTCAAGCTTTGCTTTGATGGCTTCGTCTGGTTCCTGTCCCTGGATGTCCCAGCTTGGGGCTTGAAGCACTTGCTGTCCAATTGCCAGGATTGAGGTGTCCAGAATGTGCTGAGCTACAGCATAGGTAAATGTTTTGCACATTGATTCAGGGATTTTATCTAATTAACAAAAACCCTGGCTGCTAAATACATTTGGCTGTCTCAGGGCCTCACAGAAGCTGTCTGTTTATCGATTGTTGTATCATTTTGGCTGGATGGGAAGATTTTAATGATGGCATCAGAGCAACCAAAACATCCTGCTCTGTTAACCAGTAAATATGTAAATTTCCTTGTGGCTTGCAGTGGATTGAAACAAAGCTTTATCCTTGATCAATTGTCAGGACCTCAGGAGCATTGACTTCTGTAAGTCGATGCTTGTAATGAAAGCTTCCTAAGATCATCACAAGTTATTTAATGCTGGTCCATAACCCACACCAGTTTTTTTAGTGCTATGATGTTGTAAGGCAGCATAATGTTACAGAAGGAATACAAATTTTTTAGAATTAGGAGACCTATGGGTATGGGGAAGGGCAGGAAGAGATGAGAGGTGGGGGCGTATTTGGGACGTGGAGCTGCCCTGGATGGCGCCTCGGGGGTGATCACCGGACATCGTGGATCCTCACAGGGCCCACTGGATGGAATGGAGGAGAGTATGGGCCATGATGTTGACCATTGTCTATGAGGTGCAGAGGTGCCCAAAGATGTACTTACCAAATCCAATGGATGTGTCATGATGATGGGAACGAGTGTTGTTGGGGGGGGAGAGGGGGGGTGGGGGGGTGGGGTTGAATGGGACCTCACATATATATTTTTAATGTAATATTATTACAAAGTCAATAAAAAAAAAAAAACTGAAGGAAAAAAAAAAGAATTAGGAGACCTGGTTTTTACCTCTGATATAGTTACTAACTGCTTCTGTGACCTTTAATAACTCATAAAACCTCTCTTTCTGAGCCTTGCTTTCCAAATCTGAATCTGTCTGGAAGGGTCCAATCCTAGCAGAGTGGCCAAGGGGCTTGGCAGCTCTTCTTGGGTGTGTGACCTGCTGAGTCTTAACTCGCCTGCTTCCTCGTGATGGAAGGCAATTTGGGGAGTTTGAACTGGCAATTTTTCCTCAACTCCATGGTTATGTGAGTTGTGGAAGCAGCTAGTTAAACTGCCCAGAAGCCCAGCAGAGTCAGGCAGTTGGCCAAGCCCATGAACAGAGAAGAGGTAGGGCCTGCCAGGATGGGGCTGTGGAGGATTGGGAGGGTATATCCCTAAAAGGGAGTCTGTTCCTGGGATGGAGCCCCTAGTGTTAGCCCTACTGCTTCTTGGCTGTGTTGCCTTGGCTTGGTTCCTGAACTTCCTCAGTGGCTTGGACTATAAAATATTCTTGGTGATACCTGTGAGAATTTTGGGCATGTGAACCCTTGTCTTGAAAATTATTCAACTCTAGGGCAGTCAGTATCACTTCTCCAGGAAGCCTTCACTGACCCTCCTAGCACCCTGTACTTCCCCTGTGAAAGCACTTATCACCCACTATTGGAATTATCTATTCACTTGTCTTTTCTCCCACAATACTTTGAGTTTTGGAGGTGGCAGACCATTGCTGTGTTGTTCATTGCTGTCTATGTAAATAGTCATCAAATACTTACTGAATATTGTTCGAAGTGTTTGGTAAGTGGTGAAGAGTTAGGCAAATAGTAGTAGTTATTGTAGTCATAATAAACCTGTAAACTTGACAACCCTCTTTGAAAAAGCAGAAATAAAGTAAAAATGCAGAATTAGCTCAATGATTTTTTTCAACAAATAGTGCTTATTGTGTGCTGGCACGGTGCTAGGCTCTGGTGGATTAGTCATGAGTTAAAAATAGGTACAGGCCTTGCCGCATGGAGCTTAAAGCCTAAGTCAGACATTAATCCTTAGAAATGTGAAATTGCAGCTGTGATATGCTATGAAGGAGAAAGAACAGAGAATCATGAGAGCCTGTAATAGATTTCCTCTGGTCAGGGAAGGCTTCCCAGAGGAAGTGTGGGCTCTGAGATGAAGGATGAAAAAGCATTACCTAAGTGAAGAAGGGTGGAAAGAGCTTTCCTGACAGAAGGGATTTTTATTTACAAGACCCTGTGGAAGGAGGAAACATGGCAAGTGTGAAGAGGCTGATGGGGCCGGGGCTCAGTGGGAGGTGCCAGGAAGTCTAGAGAGAGAATTGGCAGATGTTGCGGGGCATTCGAGGCCACGTCAAGGAGCTTTGTCTGTATCTCAGAGCCGTGGTGGCTGAACTGGGGTGGAGGTGGGGCTTTGGAGGAAATTGATATGATCACAAATTAGGAACCAATCTGAGTGCCTGCCCGCCCACCTGGTATGTGCCAGGTGTCCTCTTGAGCAGCGGTCTAGCCCTCATTTCAGCCCCTTGAGGTAGTTGCAGAGCACAAATCAGCAGTCTCCCAGGGCCCAGCAGCAGGAAGAGTTCCATTTGCAGGGCCAGCTGTGAGGCTCTAGCTCCCCACCACCACTGCTGCTGCTTTAAAATTCTAGCTAAAGCGTAATCATAACGCAAATCATGTCACCACCGCTGGAACCACCTGGATTTTTTCCCAAAGAATTTTCCTGGAAACTGAGAAACAGAGAATCCAAGAATATTGGAAACAGTCAAGCTAGCATATTGCTGGGTTTACAGTATTCACTTTAGTTTCTTGCCTCATAGTCCCTGCTCTGTATGAAAAGCCTCATCATAAAATCTCACTTTTGAAATTTGAGGATCTTTTACATCTTGATGCCTTTGTCATTCTCCTCCTGTCTAAGCAGGGACCTTAGACCCAAAATCTTCCTAAGACAATGAATGGGTCTCTCCTTGTGGCTCTATGGATCTGCCCCAAGGGCTTTTGTGTGTTCCCAGGCATCATGGCAAGGGCTTGGGAGTCTGAGTCTTAGATTTTTTTATCTGCAAAGTGGAGATGACAGCTGACCTACCTCGTACCATTTGTGAGTTTTAAATGAGAAAATATACATATCCACTTAGTACTATGCCTAGCACTTACCAAGTGCTCACTCAGTGCGTAGTAGATATTGTTAGAATGTTGTTTAATTGCCCAGGTTCCCCCCCCATTAGCAAAATTAATTAAGGCAATGAGTAGAATTTTCCTGGGATTTACTTTTTACCCTATGCATTTTTATTACACTCTCATCACTAGGATGACCATTCAGAGACCCCAAACTAAACGAACTGAAGGGAAGTGAATATTAAGGTAGGGGAAAGCCTTTTAGGCTATCATGGTTAGTTTTACCATTTGTTTTGTTTTGTTTTATTTTTGGTTGAGGAATCGGATACTCAGAATTTTATTTAATGTTTATAGCATGTTACTTTAATTTTTATCATTAATAATTATTATTAATAATTATCATTAATATTATTATTAATAATAATAATGGCTGGTGTTTATTGAATGCCTTTCTTATAGTAGGCATTGCATGAGGCTTTAGTCACTAAATCCTTACAACTCTGCAAGTAATATATCTCCTCTTTACAGATGATGAAACAAGTTTAGGGAACTTCAATAATTTGCCCAAAGTTGTCCACTTAGGAAGTAACTCGATGAGAAGACCTGAGGGGGCCTAAAATAGAAGAGAGGTTTGCCTGGGACATATTTTCCTCTTAGCAATCTTCCATGCTCAGGGAAGCACTTTCCAGCTAAAGGGAGGATCATTTCTGCCTGCCTTACTGGGAGTCCACAAGGTTCTAAGGATAGATTGTCAAATCCAGATCCCTTATCTCTCCTCCCCTCCGCTCTGTTCCTCACAGGCCTCTACCCTCTCACCCGCACTCCCACCAGCTAAGCTTGATCTTCCCTTCCCTTCCAGGAAAAACCCCCATTCTGGTCAGAATTGGCTTCTCACTGTCCAGTTCTCCCCATGAGCCTTTGTTTGTGTGGTACTCCCACCCCCACAATGGTCCTGTTGTCTGTCCAGATCCTATTCATGTTTCATGCCCTTTCTTTTCAAGAAAGCACATACCGACTAATGATAATAGCTGTCTTTTATTAAAACCTACTGTACATGAGAAAGGGTCAGGTATTTTATATGTTTTATCTTTATTCTTTACCTCAGTATTACAAAACATTATTAATGTTTGTTTTCAAGAGAGAAAACTTGAGGCACAGGCAGATTTAGAGACTACCCAAGGCCTTGATGCTAGTAAATAGTAGAGCTATGACTTAAACCAAAGTCCACACGACTCCAGCATATGTGCTTTTCTCATTGCAGTCCCCTGCTTATTGTAGCTCATATTGATCCTGCAGATCTTAAAGTTTAAGCTAGGCAGTATCATATTTAGTGATCTACCCCTTTACCTTTCTTAATTGCTTCATGCATGTATTTACTCACCCAGGCTGTGACCCCCACCACAGCTAGGCGGGTGGTGCCTCCTCCTGCCTGGCAGTAGCTAGCCACACAAGGCTGGCTGGGCACTTAGAGTACTGTATGGATACAGCCTGGCTGGTTGATTGATTGATTGATTGAAGCCCTGTTTATTCTCCAAAGGCTACCCAGCAGGAGGGTATGGCTCTGCACAGCTGGGCAGGCTGACTGGTCTCCAAGATCCTCCATTCATGTAGATGGGAGGCCCAGGGAAGCTGCATAAGAATCCTCTCTTGAGGCTGAGCAGAGGCTTCCATCTCAATGCCCTTTTGTTTGGGGGATAGCACCCAGGCCTCCCGGGCAGTCTGTGTGTTTGACCAACCTTTGCAGATGGACAGTGAGCAGGAAAATGATAAAAAGCACAGACAATCGGGGAGGCTCCTGGAATTATCCTTCCCAGACTGAGGAGATCTGGGGCTCAGTTGCAGCCCAGGAAGTGAGTCAGACAGGATCCAAGGCACTTTTGTCTCTGGCTGCACTTCCTCTCCAATATTCAGATCCCCTCTTTAGCATCTCTGATGGTCAGCATCCCCTTCTCAGTACCTCTGGGCATAACGTGCTCCTTGCCTCTTGAAGAAATGAGTATACTGATTGAATAAGCTTTTCTTTTCCTTTCTTTTCTTTCCTTCTCTTTTTTATGTTTTTTTTAAATATATATAACATAAAAATTCACTCCTTTAAAGTATACAGTTTGGTAATTTTTAGCAACCATAACAGCTGTCTAATTCCAGAACATGTTCATCACCCCCAAAAGAAACACCTGACATATTAGCAGTCACTCCCCATTATCCCTACCCCCCATATCCTGGCAACCACTAATTTACTTTCTGTTTCTATTTGATTTGTCTTTTCTGGACATTTCATATAAATGGGATCATATAATATGCAACCTTTTTGTTTGACTTCTTTTACTTAGTATGTTTTCAAGGCTTATCCATGTTGTAGCATGTATCAGTATTTTATCCCTTTTTATGGCTGAATAGTATTCCATTGTGTGGATATACTACAGTTTGTTCATGGTTGATACACATTTGAGTTGTTTACACTTTTTGGCTATTGTGAATAATGTTGTTCATATTCATGTTCAAGTCTGTGTGAAAATATGTTTTTATTTTTCTGGGGGATATACCTAGAAGTAGAATTACAGAGTCATATGGCAACTCTTAAAGTTTTTTAAGATTTTGAAGAACTGCCAAAGTATTTTCCAAGGCGGTTGCACCATTTTGCATTCCCGCCATTTTTGAGGGTTCCAGTTTTTCTCCATCCTGGCCAGCTCATGCTACTGTCTGTCTTTTCTGTTACAGCCATTCTGTTGGTGTGAAGTGAGGTCCATTGTGATTTTGATTAGCATTTCCCTAATGACTAATGGTGTTGAGCATCTTTTCAAATGTTTTTTGGTCATTTGTCTGTTTTCTTTGGCATTCATTTATTCTTAAGGCCCATTATGAGCAATATGCCCCATTTGGCATTGAAGAGGAGCTTGAAGTTGTTTCATTATGGCCTTTGCCTTTCAAAGAACTTGCAGTCTGGTAAGAGAATTGTAATTAGTAAACATGAAAAGTTAAGGCTTCATGAACTAGGTGACATTCAGGATGGGCTAGGAGATAGGTAGTATTTGGATACAAAGAACTTAGTGGAAAGACTTTCTGGGCACTTGGAGTAATGTAAGCAAATATACTTTATAAGTAGTAGAAAAGTATTTTCTATTGCAATGAATTTTGAAATAATATGTGTGAAAGCACCTAGCATAGCACTTCATTGTAGGCTGTCAGTACATTTTAGTTTCCTCTTTGACTCCAACCCCTTTGGTCCCAACTCTGTCCTTTAGGACTACACAGAATCTACATGCTCCCTTTTCCTGTTCCAGATCTTTAAATATGAGGAGATAGCTACAGGCTAAATAAGACTTGATTCCCTAAATTGTGGCTTCAAGTCTTCTTCCCATCCTAATCATTGTCTAATGAAATGTCTACAGAGTTTTGGTGCCCCCTCTGAATTCCAGTGTGGTTTGACCATTATTGTGAGAAGCAGAGCAGTCAGAGCAAAGAGATTTTATGCTTTTGTTAATTGGCCTGAGTTTGCATTAGCTTTCTTGGCAGTTGCATTGCACTCTTTGAATCTGTTAAGCTTGTAGTCAGCCCAGCTTCCTGAGAACCAGAGCTTCCTGTACTTCTGTAACCTTTTGATTGGATTTGACAAGCTTATTTTTACCTAAAAGCCAGACCACTACAGCATCGTATTGCCTTGTGAATATGAAAGTGGTGGTGGTAGTATGGAGACTACTATGAAGAAGAAGAAGGGATGGGTTGGGCCTTTCTCACCCTGATACTAGGAGAAGAGTGTCTCTTCCAAGGGAGAAGGTTCTGGAAAGCAACTCAGCAGAGTATCTCCATCCCTCAGATAACCCCCTTTCCACTTAAGGCTTTTCTTTCATTATGTTCTGTCAGCTGGTTAGTTATCAGATACCTTCGATATGTTGGCTCCGTGCAAAACGTTATGGGAAAGAGGAGAGAATGAATATGGAATGTATGCATTGCAAGGCAGTGTGGCTCAATAGGGAGAGCATGGGCTCCCTTTCCAATGCTGCCATTTACTGGCCATGTAATTTAGGCAAGTCACTTACTTAATAGGCTTCAGATTCCTTCTCTAATCACAGGATCTAATGAGATCCTAAATGTCAAGGGCCTGGTGTGTAGTAGGCTGCTCAATATATGTGAGTTCTTTTGGACCTTGCCATTTAAGAACTTTGGAAGGCATGAAGAGCCAAGCAGGCTTTTGGCACTCACTGACCCTGTACAAGCATCTTTTAGTGTGCTTGGATTAATTAAACCATTAAAGCGTTATTAGTGTACTTGTCCCATTTTCCCATCCCCAGTTCACACTGGGAGCTCTTTGTGGGCAAAGACCATGACGGATTCATCTGGAGGCTCTCATTGCCCAGCACAGGCCTGGCATGGAGTTGTTTCTTAAGTTTTGTTATTGGAATTAATCTAAATGAATGAAGACCAAACCTTTGTTCAGACTCTTGCAGTTGGCCAAGTATTGTGCTTGGCTTTGCACAGTCCATTCTTCACTGAAAATCTTTTGGGTTTCTGGAGCTTGGCAGTGTGGCTTGGGTGCCAACCCTGTTTGAGAAGTCTGAGCCACTTTTGCATCTTATTCTATAGTGTGACAAACTTCATTTCTGCTAGCCAGCTGCCTAGGTGCCCTCTCCAACAGCCCAGAGAGCCTTCTGTGGTGCCAGTAGGTGGCGCCCATGACCCTTTCTTGTACCTCAGCTTCCTGGATGGTCCTTTCCCTTCTTTTCACCTAATCACTTAGGCAGCTGCTGACTCTCTATAACCCTGGCAGAGGTACCCAGATGAGGGTGCCTTGGGCCACCCGCCACTCTCCTCCTTTCTGGCCTTGTATCATTAGATTTGTGTGTTTTGCTCAGTACCAGCCATAATACACACTGCTTGGGGGGAAGCAGAGATGTTTCCCATACAGGATCCCAGCTCATTAGGGACTCTGTGCTTCTGTCCATCCTTTATGACAGCACATACCTCTGCCTCCATGAAGTTTTTCCTGTTGTTCTGTTGCTCTGACCTACAGTCCCATGGCATCGTCAGTGCCCCACGGTCTTTACCTGTATGTTAGCTGTTTCTCAGGTGTATAACTGTCCAGGGAACACTTTAAAAGCAAGGATACTGCAGAATTCATCAAAGTACCTCCGGCACCCGGCTCTGAATGCTATGATAACCATTCCTCAGGAACAGTATGTGGAACAAATGGGGAAGAATATATGGCACAAATGGATGAATAAGAAATGGTAAGTCAAAAAGTTGCTCTCCAAATTGAAGCCTTACTCTTCAGAATGTTTATATGAAAATCAAAGAAAGACTGAGCAACTATTCTAGATGAAAGGAAACTGAAGGCACACAATGCTTGATTCTGACATTGACCCTGGCTTGCATCCTGTATCATAAGGGGGAAATTGCTATTAAAGCTGTTAGGATAATTGAAGAAATTTGAATGGGACTGTATATTAGATAAAAATATATACACATTAAATGTCTTAACTTTGGTAATTGTTTAGTGGTTATATAAGAATTCTATATATGTTGTACTAAGAATTCTATACATGTTGAAGTATTTAGGGGAAAAGGACATGATGTCTGAAACTAACCCTCAAATGGTTCAGGAAAAAAATAGAGAAAAGGAGTGGTAAAACTCACTGAGATGAAATGTAAATAGAATCTGAGCAAAGGTGTTTTGTTGGTACTATTTTTGTAAGTGCTCTGTAAACTTGAAACTACTTCAAAATAAAAAGCTTAAAAAGTATTAATCTATGTACCTTAATGTATGCCATGTTTCCTGTTAGAAAGTATAAGGAAGATAGGACCGGGAAGTGGACGTGGCTCAATTGATAGAGTGTCTGCCTACTGTACAGAGGGTCCATGGTTCTATACCCAGGGCCTCCTGACCTGTGTGGTGAGCTGGCCCACGTGCAGTGCTGTTGCGCACAAGGAGTGCGCCCTGCAAGGAGAGCCGCCCCGGGTGAAAAAAGCACAGCCCGCCCAGGAGTGGCGCTGCCCACACAGAGAGCTGATGCAGCAAGATGATGCAACAAAAAAGAGACACAGTTTCCCAGTGCCACCTGATAATACAAGCGGACGCAGAAGAACATACAACGAATGGACACAGAGAGCAGACAATGGTGGGGAGGGGGAGAGAAATAAATTAAATTTAATTTAAAAAAGAAAGAAAGGACAAAAAATGGTGACAGTGGTGTTGGACTTCATTTACTTTCATCTGGAAGTATTCATTGAGGTTTTGATACAGCTTCTCCACTATGTATTCTTGAACAAATAGAACAGTTGTAATAATAGCAGTTATTTGGCAATTTGATGTGCTTGCCTGTCTCTGTTGGTCATCTCACCACTCCTGGTAGGGAGGTCAGGCAGGCTGATAAAGATGACTGAGGTTCGGAGAGATAAACATAACCTGTCTGTGATCACACAGCCTGGAAGAGGCCAATGTAGGCTCATATCCAGGTCAGTCTATTCCAAGGGTGATGTTTTTTGAGATTTCATTTCTGTGTGTATTAAAAAGAAGGATTGGGCTAATCTCTGCAGATTATTCTCTAATGCCAGGAATTTTTAAACTTTGTATGATAGGAAATAATCCGTTGCGAAGCAGACACATTGCGCAGTACGTCCTGCATTTGTTGTACTTGGTGCATAAATGCCAGTCCCTCTTCCGCCTCACTGCCCACCCCTTCCCTTCGAAGTAGCTGGGCATGACTATGTGTTGGGATGGGCTGTCTCACTGGAGTGAGAGCCCCTAAAGAGCTATCTAAAGGAAGGGCCCTGAGCTGGGCCTTAAAACCCTAACCCTAAATTCAAGTAGTGAATTCAAAAGATGCCAGAGAAGCCTTGTATGTGGAGTTAGAGCACCGGGACTGCCTGAAGCCTGCTGGCCCAGGCTGGGGTCTGAGAGCAGCCCCTCCTCCCTCCCCTACCCCCTTCCCCCACCTCCACCGTACCCTGGCAGGCTGGGTAGATAAGGCACAGATGGAGGCTGTGTGTGGATTCTAGCCCCAGGCGCTTGCCTCTGCTCAGACAAACAGGTCTGGTGCTGTTATTACTGTAAACAGGGCCTTCTGCGAGGCTCCAGCCAGGGCCCCATTGCCCAGATAGCGATCATGATTGGGTCTGCATGGCTCACTGCTTCCAGGCCTCTGATGCAGGTGGGTCAGGGCTCCCCACCCTTCAACCCCCTCCCCAGCTGCAGCTGGGGGCCCGTTCATGTGAAGGATCCGGAAATCAGTTAGAACAATGCACAATTGAAGTTCAGTGGCCGCTTTGTATTGATTGGTCATAAAAAAGGAGGAAGAAAAATTAAGTGGCACCTCCCTCCTCTGAGTTGGGAGAGCTGGTTAGCCAGAACAACTCAAAACTGCTCCCATGTCCTGTCTGGGACCCTCCCTCCCTCCTACAAACTACAAGCCCAAGGAGTTGTCCTTTTTTTTCCTTTTTTGGAAGTCCTCCTGAGTGCCCATGTCTGCTAGGAATCCACTTCTCAAATTTCAGGTAATGCATATATTTAGAATCATAAGATTTTAGAACTGGCAGGTACTTTAGAAATCACTTAATTCAATTCCCTTCTTTTACTTGAGAGAAAAGTGAGGCCTCAAGAGAGAGATTTATCTGAGATGGCACAGCTAGTAACTGATAGAGCCCTGAGGGGAATCCATGACCTCCAGCCCTCAGACCTGGGTCTTGTGTCCTCAGCTCTGAAACTGAGAAGCCACACCCACCCCCTCCCATACTGGCAGGGCCTAAGTTAGTTGAAAAAGACAGGTGCACAGTTATGAAATAGATGACTTCCTACACAAGACAGTGGTATTAGTGTTTAGAGATTCATGTATGTAAATGAAGTAGACATTCATTTGTTCAAACCCAGAACCCTCCTGTTTGTCACCTGCTGTGCCAGGTACAGAGACTTAAGAGAGGAAGACACTGCCTCATTTCTAAAGGAACATACTGACTATTGGGGGAGTTAGACAAGCAAACAGTATGATATTTGTATTGATACAGGTGAGTACAGGAGATTGTGGCAGCATCAAGGCTATTTTATGAAAGAATTTTTTGTAGGAAGAAAGTGTAGGATCTTGTTTTTTTCCTTGACAAAGTTTTATTTTTCAAAAAGTAAAGAGTGGATGTGCCTCAAGTGGTTGAGCGCCCACCAAATGGGAGGTCCCTGGTTCGTTCCCCCTGTCTCCTAATAAAATAAAAACAATCAACAAGCAAAACAACTGGAAAAGCCAACTCAGGGAAGCCGATGTGGTGCCAGCTTCCCACATACAAGGTCCCAGGTTCAGTCCCCAGCCCCTGGTATCTCAAAAAAATAAATAAATTGGCTATTTTTAAAAGAAAAGTAATATTTGTTCATTGTTATAATATTAAAAAACAAACTTTAGACCAGGCAGAAGTAGTCACAGGAAATGGTGAAGCTGACTCCTCATCTTCCCTTCCCTAGTCAGAGTTAAACACCTTCGCCCCTTTGGTCTCTAGCCTTCTGGATTCTTCTGGATCCCTGGGAGATGGGAACTGGTTTTGTTTTGCCCTTTGGCTGATTACTGTCAGTGGTAATCTTCAGTTCTGGAAGGAATCCTTATCCTCCCCCTGCTCTTGCCTAGGGATTTTAGACTGTTTTTTTACTTTCCTCTCAGCAGACAATTTTGTAATCTTACTATGTCCCAAGTTCTACACATACTTTTTACATATCTTCCTAGTTTATTCCTTCTTTAAAATGGGGTAAGCACTAACTGGCAAATGATAGCAATACTGATAATATCATAGGTTCTTCTATAAATATAGTACTTTATTGCACCAAGTATTTTTATATAGTCTGTTTCATTCTCTCCTCATGACACCTCTGTGCAATACGCATCATCGGGCTGCTGGGGTCCTCTCCATTTTTTTTTCTCTTTTAAAAAAAATTTTTTTTTGTCTTTGTTTTTTTTATGTTACATTCAAAAAATATGAGGTCCCCATATACCCCCCACTCCCCTCACCCCACTCCTCTCACCATAACAACAACCTCCTCCATCATCATGAGACATTCATTGCATTTTGTGAGTACATCTCTGAGCACTTCTGCACCTCATGGTCAGTGGTCCACACCATAGCCCACATTCTTCCATTTTAACAGGCTCAGAGAGGAGGAGCTGTTACATAGCCTAGGAACTCACTGAGGTTCAGAGAGGCGAGCTCACTCATCCAGGGCTACTCAACCAGTAAGTGGCAGAGCCTGCATTTGAACCAGGGTCTTTTTGGCTTAAGCTCCTGCCCCGTCTCCTGCCTGAGAGTTGTGTTAGATCTGGGCTTCAACTCTGGACTCCTAGTGTGGTCTCCTCTCTGTCTGCTACCTTGGGCCACCTCCCTAATTAGTATCACCACCACTGTCCTGCCAAGCAGGAGAGACCTAGTTACCTGTTCCTTAGGAAAGGACCCTCCACAGACTCTGAGTGAGCCCAGCAAGGCCCACCATGTCTATCCCCTCACCCAAGCCCCAGGACGTAGGCTACTTTGTCCTGAGTGGCAGCAGGCATTAAGCATTCCACTCATCATCTCAGGGATGATGGAATCCTAACCTTTTCAGAGACACCGTGCTCTGTCACAAGCATTGCTCTTTTTAAAAGAGATTAATTCACTTGCTGCATTTTGTCCATTGGTGAAAATCACAGGGGAGAGCAAGGGTGGCTCTTTCAGGCCTCTGAGGCCCTTTCAGCCACTCTCAGCAGGCAGCCACCCGCCCAGCTGGCCTAAGACTTTGAAATGACTGCCCGCTGGGCATTGACTTGCAAAGCAACAAAATGAAATGGAGGAGACCTGGCTTGTGAAATCTCAACTTTGGGGGCTGCTCTGCTCACAGAAGGAAGGTGGGGGAGGGGTACATGCTCTGAAAGAGGAAAAGCTGTTTGTGGTTGAGTTTGTTTGTGGTGGTGGTCTAGTCTTTCCTTGATCTACCAGGTGTCACCACTCCTCACAGAGTCCTACTATGTGATAGATCTTTTAATCCTTACAACAGCCTTGCACAATAAGGAGCAATAGCATCTATTTCACACCTAGTAAGTGACAGGGCCAGAATCTGGACTCTGGCCTTTGGACTCCGGGGTTATTGCTTTTCTATTACATCTCTGCCCCAAGAGGCTGCAAAGAGTGATGCTCAGGCAGGAAGCTGGGCAGGGATTTGCCCCCCTAAAAATAACCCCTCAGATTTGTAGAGCTCTTCCTTTGTTTTTCCAGGTAGCTTCCTAAAACCTCTGTGAAGGTGTGAGAGGGATTATGATCCTCAGGACCTTCGAAGAGACTGAATAAGGCTTAATGAGATGCCACCTTTTCTTTAGGGTGTTAGAAGTAGTAGGCAGCAGAACTGGGACTGGAACTGTGAGCTCTTTCTACTCTGTTTTCACTGTGACCAAAGCAGGTTTAGAGATGCCCCCTCTCCCAGAAATCTGTCATCTCAAAAGGAAACCCTTCCTAAGTCCTAGAAAGCAAGGACCTTTACTCTGTCTCCTTGGTAGCCAGCATGGGTCCAGCACAGACTGGGTGTTATGAACATGTTTGTTGACTAATGGGGTGCCTAGAGCCCACCAGCTGAAATATCCAGATCATTCTGTGTCTTAAAAAAAAAAATCACTGGGGATTGACCAACTTGCCCCTACCAGCTTGAGACCAGAACACTTTATTCCATTACGGTGTCACAGTGATGGAATTGGGGATAAAATGGCAGGCAGAAACCATCCTGTATTGAATATGCGCCATATCCTAGTCATTGGGCTGGGATCTTCCCTGCAAATTGAAGATTGTTGTCCTTACTGTATAGATGAGAAAACTTAGACTCTGAGAATTGATTTGCTCAGGGTTATCTAGCTAGGCCAGAGTGTATGAATATCCAGGTCTAACTTACTCCAAAGCCCTTTATTATCCCTTTTCTTTTTATTTTACTACACTGAGCCCTTAGAGGGCAGGAAGAGGAGGCTCTCAGTCTTCTTTCTTCAGCCGTTTCTCCAGGGTAGTGCTGCTTCCAGAATTCCCAGGGCCTGTGCCAGGGAACTTGGGTCACTGACCCACTGAAGGCTTGAGGGATCCTGGCTCCACTGAGTTTCTCATAGGCAGTTCCTGGTGTCTCAAATCTCCATCCTAGTTCATCTCCCCTGATCTATATTACAGCAGCCTCCTTGCTGGTCTCCTTGCCCCCACTTTACATTCCCTCCCCTTTCAAAATCAGCCTACCTAAGCTATTGGATTAATTGTGTAATTTCTTTTTGCCCCCGAGCCCCCAAAACCCTGCTACCTATGGTAAACGTTTTAGGAGTGGCAAATAAGCTTCCTCTCTATTGCTAGCTTCAGGTGATTGATGGTGGCTGATTGGAACCTATATTGAGGAAGATTCTGAAGCTCTCATAGACTTCAAGAGAAAAAAGAGCCTCTGTGAAAGATTCACAACATGTTTTGGGTGCAGGAGTGGAAGGAAGTTGCATGCTTTCCAGGCATTTGCCAGTCCTTATGTAGAGTTTTTAACATAAGGTCCATTATTGGTTTCATGGGACTATGTGAATTCTTGGACAGTTTATATTTTAAAAAAATGTTTTTAGAATATGTGTGCTTTTACACCCTTTTCTGGAGAGAGTATCAACTTTGATCATATTCTCAAAGTAGTCCATGGCTCAAAAATGTTTATACCCACTGCCTTGGCCTCTTAGCCTGACATTTGAGGCCGCTGTCGGCCCTGCACACCTCGGCAGCTGTTTCTGTGCTCTGAAACGTCACCCAGATGGATCTAGTTTGTGATCTCTGAATGTATCTTGCTGTTCCTGCACAGCTTGTGACTCTTACACTGTACCTTTTGCCTTGCCTGGTGTGTACTTCCTCTTCTCTTCTCTTCTTGAAGAACTGTTTCTGTTCTTCAAGGCATACTTCAAGTGTTTTCTCTCAGAGACCTCTTTGGTTCGCTTCAGTCCACCCTGACTTTGTATCCCCTGATTTTCTGCCCTTTCCTCAGAAGCCAGTCTGGCCTTTTGGTGAATCACTTCCCAACTTTTGATCTCCCCCTTTCCTGGCCTTCTGCAGAACTTATGGTGGGAAACTGTCCTTTTGTCCTCTCATTCTTCCATGTCTGAGTCCTGCCTCCACAATTATACTGTATGCTTCTCTAGGACAGATCCTCCGTCTTCTCTTCCCTCGCTCCTAGCCCAAATGTAGCAAGGGACCAAGCACATATGATACTGATTAGCTGAAATAAATTTTGAGTCTTCTGCCTTTTGTGTTACATGGAAACCAGTTCTGTCTAAAGAAGGGTATATTAGGGTGCTCTAGGGAAATAGAATCAACAGGAGATATCTGCAAATAGTATAAGATTTTATAAAATTCTCTCACATGACTGTGGGGATGCCCAAGTCCAAATTCCGTAGGCAGGCCAAATTCCGTAAACCAGGGGCTCCAATGAAGGTCTTTGATGAGTTCTCAGGAGAAGTTGACTGCCTGAAGTGAAGCTGGAAAATTCTTTCTGAATGTTGAAATCACTTTCCCTTTTAAGGCATTCGACTGAGTGGCAAAAACTCACTCATTGCTGATGGGAATCTCCTTGGTGGTTGTAAATGTAATTGGTCATCTCTGCAGTAAACTGTTGACTTAAGTCCATAGGTGTCTTTGTATTACAGTTAGCCCAGAGCTTGCTTGACTAAATAACTGGGCACAATTACCTGGTCGAGTTGACACATTAGCCTAGCCATCATGGAAGGGTTCTGTCTAGAGGAAGGATTCAGGGTAACAACCAGGGTTCTTGTCACTGTACTGCGTCTTAATTAGCTGTGTGACCCTAAGGAAGTCATTTTACCTCACTGAGTCTGTTCTACATCCATGAAAAGAGGAGATTAATATCAGCTTCTTAAGGTTGCATGAAGAGTAAATGAAATCACATATGTTATGTACGTAGGGCAGTTCCTGCCTGTACTAGGTGCTCAGGACTTGTTGGTTCTTTTTTCTTTTTTTCAAGATTTATATTTTATTTATGTCTCTCCCGCACCATTGTCTGCTCTCTATGTCCATTGACTGTGTGTTCTTCTGTGTCTGCTTGGTGGATTCTTGTCAGTGGCACCATGAATCTGTGTCTCTTTCTGTTGCGTCGTCTTGCTGCATCAGCTCTCCTTGTGTGTGTCACCACACCTGGGCAGGCTGCACTTTCTTCGCACAGGGCAACTCTCCTTACAATGCGCGCTCCTTGCGCATGGGGCTCCCCTATGCAGGGGACACCCCTGCGTGCACTCCTTGAGCGCATCAACACTACGTGTTTGAACCCTGGACCTCCCATGTGGTAGGCAGATGCTGTCCGTTGAGCCAGATCTGTTTCCCAATACTCGTTGGTTCTGTTCTCTCCCCTTCCCTCAATCCACCTCTATCCAGGGATGTAAGATTTCCCAGGACTTAGAACCCAGGCTTTTTTTTTAAGTCAGTAATTTTTTTTTGTTGTTGTCTATTTTTTTAAAGATAAATAGATCACACAAAAAGGACCCAGGCTTTTAATGCTTTCTTATATTTGTTAATTTATTCTATAAACAATCATTGAGCTCCTACTGTGTGCTAGGTACAGGCATATAGATTTCTATAGACTCATATGGATTCTCCTAGAAACCTCAAGCTAACATTTCTTTTTTATTTTAGTTTTAATTTTATTCATCTAGTATTTCTAACATTCTTTCCATCTTTCCTTTGATTAAGAATTTCAAATTTCCAAATAGCCAACATACAGATAAACTCGGGGAATGTGATCCTTCGGTAAATGGGAACTTCCTAGATAAGAAGTGTCATTACACATTCTGTACTAAGAACTGGAAAATTCTAAGGAAGGAAGAGAGCTGTGTGGATGGAATGAGTCAAGAGGGCTTCTCCCAAGGGAGAATCCACAAACTAGGATGGTATTCTATGGCATGAGAGTAAGAAAAAGCAAAGAATCAGGGAGAGAGCTAAAATTGAGACCAAGGAAGTGGTGTCAGTGTGTTTAAGGTAGAGAAGGCACACTCTGTTTTCAGAAGGCTGAAAGGACAACAGCAGGGGACAGACTGGCTTAAGGGGAAAAGGAGAGATGTGGGGGAAGTCTTTTGTTAGGGAGTGGCCAAAGGAGCTGAAATAGAGGATTTAGTTCTTCAAAGGCCTCTAACTACTTCCAGAATCATCCAGCCTCCCTGTTTGTTAACTATGTCATTCCTTCTGTGCTTTTTTCTACTCTTCTGTCTCTGATAAGTCACACTGAAAATATTCTTCTGTCTCTCTTTAGGCTTTTGTCAGAAGGAGCAGATGTCAATACAAGGCACAAACTTGGCTGGACAGCACTCATGGTGGCAGCCATCAGCCGAAACTACAGGTGAGTGGTCTACCACAAACGACTCCCTTAGCCATATTCCTGCAGATCGTGTCCTGAACCCTGTACTTGCCTACCCTCCCTGCTGTCTCCTCCAGAGGTAGAGGATGAACTCAGCCTAAGGTACTGGACTACACCTGGTGCAGTCGAAAGTGTAGGAGATCTGGAGAGGGAAGATGTGGCTTTGGAACCCAGCTCCAACAGTTATTGGCTTTGTGACCTCAGGCAAGTCATTTGCATTATTGTAGCAGCCAAATGTTTGGAAGCTTGTTGAAATGGTAAAAGGTTCCAGTTTTATCATGTTTTCACCTATCCATGTTTAGAAGCCTGCAGACACTGTCCTCAGTGAAGGCTCCAACTGGGCACTGCTTCCCTTAGGAGGTTCTGATGGAAACTAGGGAAGGGGGGGCGGTATTCCTCCCCCCGCGTTGGAGGTCTTTGTAGGTCCCTACCCACTCATGCCCTACCAGACAGGAGCACTCAACAAGATTCCCTCAAGGTTGTAGCTGTGTGAAAAGATAGAAATAGTCCACTTTACATAGAGAGCTACTTCTCATTTCACAACAACCTCACAAGATATATATTATTATTATTATTTTAGGCTGAGAAAACTGAAGCCCAAAGAGAATAAGTGATTTGTCTAAGGTCACAATGGGCAGGATTTAGAACTTCATCTGACTGCCTGCAAAAGTTGTGTTTTTTACTACACCTCACTGATAGGCTCCTATGCCAGCTCCTGGGCTAGTGCTGGATGCTGCCTTTCCGTCCCAGTCTGTTATGATTTCCGCTCTGGAATCTATATAATTCTGGAAGAGCTGAGATGAGGTATATATTTCTAGCTGTGATTATGCAAAAGAATTGATTACTTAAGAAAAAAAAAGGGAGTTCTCTCACTCATTTAAGAATATGGACTTTGAGCACTTTAGTAGCAGCCGCTGAAATTAATAATTGGAGGCGCCAATTTTAATTTTCCCTTAAAGTAGGTCTTTAAGGTACTGAGCACCTTTGGAGGGATCATAAATGTGGAAACCTGTTTCTTCATCTGAAATTAATCAGTTATTTCTCATATCTTTAGTAAATATCTGCTCTGAGCAGTTTCTCTGCTAATCTTTGAGGAATCAGAGGCTTTGGGGGCTTGCAGTCTAATGTGGAAAAGAAAGGCAGGTAAAGAGACACAGTGTAGTGTAAACAGTGCTGTAAAAGCAGTGTGTATAAGATGTTATAGAAGCAAAAGGATTTGAAGAGACTGAATCTGGAGCAGAGTGGATTATTGCTGTATTCTTGTGAGAATCAGATAAGATGATATACATGCTACAGGTTATAAATAATGAGTTGTCATTCCCTGATGCTCACGTTAGATTTCTCTACACACAAACACACTTGTGCACATGGATGCAGTCAAGATTCAGGCATCCATTCATTCAGATTATATTTTCTCAGTGTCCACTGTATGCCAGCACCAAGCCAGGCACTGAGGTATTATTCTTCAGGACCCTGATTAGCCTTCCTTTGCACTAGAAAGCAATCATAATTTTAAAGAAGTTTGAGTGTATGTATTTTCTTAAAATGCCCAAGAATTTGGGGAGTGGATGTAGCTCAATGGTTGAGCACCTGCTTCCCATGTACAAGGTCATGGGTTCAATCCCTGATACCTCCAAATACAAAAAAAAATCCCCAAGAATTGAGAATATGGTATCTTAGTTCTGAAAGTTCAGAGATTGACAAGTTAGAGGTTCTTTGAACACTAATGAATCAGTAGACCTTTTTATCATGTTCCCTTGGGCACTTTCTTTTCTCTCATCTGTACCCAAATCCCAGCTCAAGTTCTTGCTCTCTTTAACCTCTGTGCTTTCTGATGTCATCTGCCACCTCTCCACTCCTAGAGCACTTGCCTTCTGCTTTTTTCTTATGGTTATTTGTGTCTATGTCTACTTCCTATTAGGCAATAAACTCTTTGAGGATGGGGACCATATCTAATTCAAACTTTTTTTTCTCTCTCTTTTTTTAAAATGTTACATTCATAAAATGTGAGGTCCCCATATACCCTCTCCCCCTCCCCCTACTCCTCCCACATCAACAACCTCTTTCATCGTCGTGGGACATTGATTGCATTTGGTGAATACATTTTGGAGCACTGCTGCACCACATGGATAATGGTTTACATTGTAGTTTACGCTCTCCCCCAGTCCACCCAGTGGGCTATGGCAGGACATACAGTGTCCAGCATCTGTCCGTGCGGTACCATCCAGGACAATTCCAAGTCCTGAAAATGCCCCCACATCACATCTCTTCTTTCCTCTCCCTTCCCTCAGCAGCTACCATGGCCACTTTCTCCACATCAGTGCTACAGTTTCTTCCATTACTAATCACAATAGTTCTATAGTAGAATATCAGTAAGTCCACTCTAATCCATACTCTATTCCTCCATCCTGTGGCCCCTGGGATGGTTATGTTCACTCCACCTCTATATCGGGAGGGGGCTTAGATTCCATGTGGGTGGTGGATGCAGTTCTCCTGCTTGCAGTTGTAGGCACTCTTGGCTCCCTGGTGTGTGGTTGACCTTCACCTCCCTGTTAGCTGACTGGGGTAAATCCAATAAACCAGAGGATAGGAGTTGCAAGTCTGCTGAGGCTCAGGGCTGGGCTGTCACGTGGACAGTCCAGAGATTCAGGTCTCCTGAGTATACACCAACCCCAGGGCCAACCACAGGTCCAGTAAAAGTGACAGAAGAGGCGTGTGTAGAAAGGTCACATCTGAGTCCAGCTCCATCACACTCAGGAACACAAACTCCAAAGTAGGGCCAACTGACATGTCACTGAACTCCAGAGCCATGAGGTAAGTATTTGTAATTCAAACTTTTTTTTTAAAGATTTATTTATTTCTTTCTCTCCCCTTCTGCCCCACCCCAGTTGTCCGTTCTCCGTGTCTATTTGCTGTGTTCTTCTTTGTCTGCTTCTGTTGTCAGTGGCACGGGAATCTGTGTTTCTTTTTGTTGCGTCATCTTGTTGTGTCAGCTCTTCGTGTGTGCGGCGCCATTCCTGGGCAGGCTGAACTTTCCTTTGCGCTGGGCGGCTCTCCTTACAGGGCACACTCCTTGTGCGTGGGGCTCCCCTACGAGGGGGACACCCCTGCATGGCACGGCACTCCTTACGCGCATCAGCGCTGCACATGGGCCAGCTCCACACGGGTCAAGGAGGCCAGGGTTTGAACTGCGGACCTCCCATGTGGTAGACGGACGCCCTAACTACTGGGCCAAGTCCGCTTCCCATAGTTCAAACTTTTTAAACCCTTCTTTCTAACTTTTTATTATGGTTTGATTATAATTTCATAACATACAGAAAGAGCAACGTAACGAACCACCATGTACCCAATCACTAGCTTCAACAATTATCAACTCATGGCCAATCTTAGTTCATGCATGCCCCTCCCTGAGGTTATTTTGAAGCAGATCCTTATCTGATTTGCTTTTTGGTTTTTTCTTTTTGTCAGTTTCTGATTTGCTCTTGTATCCTCTTTAGCACCTGGCAAAGTGATAAAGCACTTTTCCCTTAGTAAGTGCTTAAAAACAATCATCATTCAGAAAATAATTCAATTTCTTCATAAAAATAAGTTAAATATTTAAAAAAATATGTATTTATTAGTACAGAAAATGGAATATACACTATATAGAAAACTGAATGTGATGACATATTAATGAATTAGTACAGAAAGTGGAATAAGCACTATTTATATAGAAAACTGACTGTGACAACATATTAATGAATAAATGAGCAAATGATTTTTTTAAAACTACATTTTTTAAAACTACTGTCTAAAGTTCAAAGTTGTGAATGTTCAAAAATCAAATGAAGAAATATTTATTGAAGATCTGCCGTGTTCAAGGCCCAGACCAGAAGTGTTAGCAGCCAGCAAATGCCAGCAGTCCTGTTTGCGCAAGCTGCTCAGTGTTTCTGCAGATATCACCTAGTCCCATTGGGCACAGCTCTCTCTCCATTGAGGGAAGGCTGGGTGATAACTTTTAGCTTGTGCCCCTCTGTCCTTATCTGGAGTTTGTTCCTTAAGCTGATTGTGACTGATCCAGGAGTAGTATCCCTGTCTTCTGATTCCAACGTTTGTGCACTTTCTTCTGTGCCCACTTATATTCCACACCCACCTACCAGTCTTCTTCCCCAGCTTTCAGGTGTGTCCATCTGTAAGAGATAGACTGTGCTGGAGAAGAGGGAGGGGTTTTGTTCCTTTCCATGTGTAGTATTTTTCAGGATTGAGACTGAATGGAAAATACCTTTAGACTTAAGAGTATTGTCAGTTAGTGATCAGATAGCTAGTAAATGTGCTTTTGGGGACACTTCTCTCTGAATCTAATGAGTTGTTAGTTTAACTGATTGCTCTGTCTTTATCCAGGACTATTAGCAAATCAGTGATGCTTGTTGAGCAAAGTGAGAGTGCTGACTTGTATTTACTTGCTTCGATTCCTAGGACTAATTATTGGTTGTTGGTTTGTGTTTGTTTTTGTTTTCTATTATCTCTATCTCCCTAATTTTTTTAAATTGTGGTAAACATATATAACATGAAACTTGCTGTTTTAACCACTTGTAAGTGTACAATTCAGTGGTATTATTTTTACAATATTGTACTACCGTCACCTTCTTCCATTACAAAAACATTTTTAACACCCAAAACGAAACTCTTTACCCATTAGGCAATAATTGTCCATTCCCACTTCCCTTAATTTCTGGTGACCTCTGTTCTACTTCTGCCTCTCTGAATTCACTTATTCTAGATATTTCATGTAAGTGAAATCATACAATAGTTGTACTTTTATGTCTGACTTATTTTGCTCAGTACATTGTTTTCAAGGTTCCTCCTATTGTACAGCATGTATCAGAACTTTGTTCCTTTTTTCTTACTAAAAGTTTTTTTAATATTTTATATTTTATACTTTTAAAATATTTTATGTGCTTTTATTATTGAATGCCTAGAAATTTTTTTAAATCATACAATATGTTCCACACTGTATTTGGTTCATAGTAATGCAGTTAAACAGTATTTGTCCTTTTGTGTCCATTTCTTTTTATGTCTGAGTTATATTCCATTGTATGAATATACCACGTTCTATTTTTCCATTCCTCTGTCAATGGACACTTTAGCTGTGTCTACCTTTTGGCTATTGTGAATAATACTGCTGTGAATATGGGTGTAAAAGTATCTGTTTGACTCCCAGCTTTCAGTTCTTTTGTATATATGCCTAAGGGTGAAATTGCTGGATCATATGGTAATTCTCTCTTTAACCTTTTGAAGAACTTCCAAACTGTTTTCCACAGTGGTTGTACCATTTCACATTTCCATTAGTAATGCAGGAGGGTTCCCATTTAATTATTGGCTTTTAAGCACCCATTTTGTGCCCTGTCTTCCTCCCAATCCAAGGAAGACAGTTTCTGGCTGAAAATAGCACATTCTCTGGTTCAGTTTATTCATTTCCCAAATATGTTTTTGGCACTTACTCTTTGGTAGACACTGTTCTAAGTACTTGAAATACATCAGTGATAGACAAAGATCCCTGCCCTCATGGAGCTTATTTATATACTTAGAGGACTGGGGAGCAGGAACAGACAATGAACAATAATTGTAATATATAAATAAACCATATGTTAGAAGATAAGTGCTATGGAAAAAAGAAAAAGTCAACGCTGGTAAAAGGGGGGTACATTGGTCAGAAATGAGTAAGGTCTCATTGGGAAGGTGCCTCAAAGAGTTATCAGTATCCAACACAGTCTGTCAGTACGTTTCTCCTTTTTAGAAATGTGCTGATTCTGACATAATCATTCACCAAACCCTTCTGGAATCCTATTGGCCAGGCCAGAAATGCTACCACCGCCTTTGAATTGGATTTCCAGTAAGGAAAAGTAGGGGGGCAGCACTCTTGACTCAAGTCTGAAAGCAGGGATTCTTTACCTCCTTTAGAATGTCAGTGGCCCACAAGCCTAAAAGAGGGATCTTGAGAATAACCCAATCATTTCATACCTTCACCTGCGTAATGGACTAGTTACTATGTTAAACTTTAGGGATATAGAGTACAAAAGTCTCTATCCTTAGGGCACTTCTTGGCAAATTTTATTTTATGTATTTACTATTTTATTTTTAATAGGAAATATAGGACTGTAGTACAAAATGTGAAAGGTATGCATGGGAACATAATTTATAATTTATTCCCTCCTTTTATTTCCTTAAAGGGTTTGAAGTGACTTAAATTAAAATACATATATAAATGTACACAGGAGAGTAAAAACTAGATCAAGATCTGAAATCATATTGGTAAAAGGAAAGATAATTGTATCAGGATTGAACCACAGATTTTCTTTTCTGAAAAGAGGTTTATTGTTTTTGTAAAAATAATAGAGAGAAAAAGTAGCAATCACTTGAAATCCCTCTGTCCAGAGATTGATTGTTATATATGTATCTGTTTGTGTTTATAATCTGACATATATGGAACCATGCTGTACTCACTGAAAATGGGGTAGTTATTGAAATTGAGTGTTAATTTTGATTGAGGTTTCCTGATAAACTAGGTAAAAAAAGGGGGGGGGGCAGCGAGGAGGGAACCAAGAAAGTTTTGGTTCTTCATGAGCTGTGTTCTAGCATCCTTTCATATTATTTTTTTTGCATCTGGCAAAGGTTTTTGAAAACTCTGCTGTGTCGGGCACTGCAATGCTAGGCTATGGGGGTTTCATAGAATAAGCAGTAATAGCCCTTGCCTTTAGAACCTCACTTGGACTGGGAATATCAAGGACTTGAGTAATGTGACGGCCAGTGTCTTCAGCAGCCGTTTTGCCAAAGATTTACCAGCATTTTACTGGGATAATCCTTTAGCCATCCCTAATAACAGCTTGGCTTATGGTATTGGCTTAAGGAGGCCCTTCCTCCACAGCAAGTCTTCACCACAAGGCATTCGTTCAGCCTGAGTCTGGGTGCCTCATTCCCTGTTGCACTCTGACCCAGCCCATCTAAAGGCTAAGCCACAGGGTCCCAGGATGAGCACTGTGACTTAGCGTAGCCTTCAACTGGCTCGTGCAAATATACCCAGCCTTCAGCTAAATTCAATTAGTTTTTCTTTAAGAAGGGAAAGAAATCCAATTTTACCAAACATGGACAGACGGTGGAAGACACTTTGATGTTACAACCTCTCAGTGATGCTTTACTTAGTCACAAGTTCATAAGCAAGAAGGCTTAATTACTTGAGAAAACACAGGATTAAAATTGGACACAATGGCTGAGTATCCGTTCTCGGGCGACTTGATTCGAACCCATGCACCCAGTTCGTGTGTGGTGCAAACTTTGATGTGTCCTATGACAAGCTGAAAGTCATGACCCCCTCAGGAAAGCTCCTTCAGATGGCATTTGCAGGATGTGTAGGCGGAGAGGCAGGGGCTGCCAGGCTTGTTTGCTCAACTTTGATGTCCATGCAGCCACAGGCCCTACTGTTTGCTCATTCACTGAAGGATGCATTGGGAGCCTCCTACCTTTCCCAGTGGACAATAGCCAGCAATGGACTGTGACCATTGTTGACCATTCCAGGAGCCTGGTGGACCAGAACAGGGCTTTGGGAGTGCATAGCCTGGGAGGCCAAAAGCTGTTCATAGGACAGTCATTTCTCCAAATGTAGCTTTTCTTAAAGCCCTAGTATTGGTTTGGTGCTTATATAGTAGAGGTAAAAATAGTCTCATGACTTTTAGCAGGTACGTACTGCTTGATCCTGTAGGTCCAGTGGCACTAAGGTATTTGTGAGTTGGAAGTTTAAGCCTTTCCTATTCCTTTTATCAGAGTGTATGGGCAGGGAATAATGGTTTGGAAGAAAAATGGTATGAGTTAGATCCTTATAATTTCTGTTTCCTCAAAACAGAAGTTGTAGAAACACGTGTCTGTTAAAAAAAAGTTGTAACCAGAACATATAAAGAACTTTTATCCCTCAGTAATAAGGCAGACAACCTAATTTTTTAAAAAATGGTCAAAAGGTTTGAGTAGATACTTCACCAAAGAAGAGAGAGGTGACAAATAAGCACAGGAAAGATGTTCGGCATTATTTGTCATTAGAGAAATGCAAATTAAAATTGCAGTGAGATACCATTACATACCTACTACAATGGCTAAAATTGAAAATACCAGTGCTAACAAGGATACAGAACCATTCTCATACATTGCTCATAGGAAAGCAAAATAGCCACTTTGGAAAACACTTTGGCAGTTTCTTAATTTAAAACATATATTTACCATAAAACCCAGCAATCTCAACTCTTAGGTAAATACCCATGAGAAATGAAAACATGTCTACAGAAAGACTTGTATGCAATTGTTTAATATAGTTTTATTCATAATCACACAAAACTGGAAATAACCCAAAAGTCCATCAACTGGTGAATGAACGAATTGTGGTACATCCATATGATGGAATACTACTCAGCAATTAAAAAAAAAAAAACGAACTATTGATAGGTGCAACACCATGGCAGAATATCAGAGTTAGTATACGAGGTGAAAGAAGCCAAACACAAAAAGCTATCTCCTATGTAATTTCATTTATATGACATTCTGGAAAAGGCAGAACTATAAGGACAGAAATCAGATTAGTGGTTGCCAGGGGTTGGAAATAGGGGGAAGGGTACAAAGGAACTTTTGGGATGATGGAAGTATCTTGATATAGTGATATGCCGCTGTAATTTTCACTATTAATTGTGTTCATTGGCATACTGAGAATTCATGTTCCTAGTATTAAAATGAATTCATATCGTAAGGGTCAACTGGAATGTTTTTAATTCTTATTGTTGATGATATCTCTCATTAGAGAATTATGTATTCTGATTGTTAGCAGAAAATGAAGGTTTTTTTAATTTACACCATCTGTGATGTCATGAAGTGTAATTACTGATGGTATGGTGATAAATTCACCTTTCAAATGGTATCCAGTGGGCCTATATAAATTCACAAAATGTCATGTGATTCTTCTTTATAGCAAAGAGAAAGTTCAGGGTACAGGACAGGGAGCTTGCCTCCCATGCCATTCTCAGACTCCATGTCTCTGGACTGCCATGCAGGGAGACCATCTATATAGTCAAGCCATTGTGATACTTCAGGAGCCACAGATCCTGAAGGAGAGGGGGTAGAGATGGGAGACTCAGATTTGAATCTACTTGGGCTTAATGGTTGCTCTTGCAAGCCCCTGCCACAGAGGAGATGAGTACGGCAAGGCAGAGCTCGAGGCTCCAGCTCAACTGTTTGAAATTCCCCACAAGGGTCTCCCTCCCTCCTCTGCCTTTCCTCCCGGAGTACATCTCATCAGCATCGGAAGGACTGGTTCCCGGCACTGCCTTCCCTGCTTGGCCAGGATCCCTGAGGAGCTGAGCTAATGAGTGGATAACACGCATTTGCCAAGGCCTTCCTGGATGTGGTACCTGGGCTTTGTTAATTTTTAAATGCCACCATCCTTGGCTGAAGACCATTTAATTCTTTCTCACAGCGGTCATTTATTTTTAGCATTTGCTTATTTCCCTCTACCTTATATTGGGGATAGGGGTGGGGGGCTCTTAAACCCTTTCTTTAAGAAACCAGCAGTCCAAGCCATCTTACTGTCCTGCAGGAGAAGTTTTACATGCCTGTCTTTTTGGGCCACAGCAGCTTCACTGGTGTTCTCAGAGCAAAGTCTTGATGTGGCTCTTGCAGCAGGACAGGACGAATGGCAGCGTTCCTGGGGGACTTTTTCCTTGCCTGCTAGCCGGAGACAGCAGGTGGAGAATCCCTGCACCTGTGCTTGAGTGCAGGTCTTTCAGGGGTCTGACTATGAGGCGTTCTACCCAGCCTTAGGGACCCTGGAGCCTCTTCTCAGGGCCTGGCTTCATGCTGCAGCGTGATGCTTCCTTCTGCCCAAAGACGCTGAGCTTTGTGCTGTTTGATTACCTGACTGTGGTGGTGATGATGGCTATAGACACCTGTGTACCTTCTGTGTGCCAGACCCATGTCAAGCACTTTCCATATTTGCTCCAATCCTCACTGCAGTCCTAAAAGGGAGGGATTATCTCTATTTTACAGGTAGCGAAAATGAAGCTTCAAGATGCCCAAGGTTGTATATTTAGTGAAAAGGCAAGCAAGGATTTGAATCTAGTTCTCTCTGAACCCCACTTTCCAGTGAACTTACACTGCTTCTAGAGGGAAGAGGCAGGGAACAAGACCACGGGAATGGACCAACGGGTTCTGGGACCAATAGTCATGTCAGCACCATCAGCGTTTCTTGATGACCTATTATGTGGTGGGTCATTTCGAGAAATATAAAAATAGAAAAACCACACTCCTTGTCCTTAAGAAGCTGACAGTCAGAAAAGAATGAAACCACTTCCACATTGACTAAAGAATGAGACAATCACATAGAGTGCTGGGATGGGGGAAGTCACGTGTAGAGGCTAGATCATGGAAGGAGGCTCTTTCACATGAGCTGGACCTTGAAAGATGGACAGGATTTTGTTTGGCAAAGGTAGGAAGTCTAGAAGGACAGCGTTCTGGAAGAAGGACCATTCTGTGCAAAACCAGAGCTAAAAGGAGGACCTGGCAGGGTCTGAAGACCAGAGAGTGTGAAGGAAAAGCCTTTGCCAAAAGAATTGGCCTGGATCCTTTCAGGCATGTGGTATGACCTCGGGCTCTAGAACCAGATTCAAGTCCAAGCCCTGCCTCTTACTTATGTACTTTAGCAAGTTCTTTCACTTCTCTGTGATTGTTTCCTCAGCGGTAAAATGGGGGTAATATGGAGATCTACCTCAAAACAGCTTTGAGACGTTTAAATGGGTAACAGTGCCTGTCATGTAATAAGCAATTAAGTTATATTATTCAATAAGGGCTTGCTACTTTAGTTAATAGTAGTAGTAGTACCTTAATTATTATTATCACCAATACTCTCCTTCTGGTGCTGTTTGTGGGTTGCCCCAGGAGGAAATTAGTGAAAGGTCTGCAGGTAAACTGACCTGACTAAGGTAGGAATATTACCCATCACTCACTGGTATCTCAGAGGTGCCTCAGAAGGAGCAGTACTTTGGGAATCTTTTTTTCAGTTCTTTTTATCCAAGAAGCTGGGTCCTGAACATGGGACTCCAGAGAAGGGTGTCTGATACAGGGCTGGCTCTTGTCCCAGGTGGCCACCTGCCCAATGCAGGACAGTGCCCAATATTTCCCAGCAAGGGAGGTGGGTGGTGGTGCTGGCCATGTGCCTGGAATATCAGCACTTTGCCCTCAGAAAAGTGTGCTGGGCTTGACGTTTCTCCCACTAGTGCTACTGTGGCCAATTATCTGAGCAACAAAGAGTCATTTCTAATCCCATTTGGAATCGTTGCTCAAGATAATCCTTTTTCGATGTAATGATATTCCAATTCCAGCGTGCATCCTTCTAGTTTGGCAGACACACACCTTGACCTCAGGCTACCCAAGATACTGCTCCCTGGAAAGCAATGCCAGCTCATTTGCCTAACGTCACAGTCTCAGGATAACACCCCCCATCCCCACCCACTTCTCCAACACTACATCTCATCCTCGCATTCTGTGCTCAATGCTCTGTCTTTGTGGAGTGTGTCAGTTGGGGACAGGAGAGCATCCAGTACTCCTCCAGTTCAGATGCTTTGGTGGGTGGGGGAGGACTTTGATATGACCCTGTTCTGTATCTTTTCTTTAAAAGATACTAGACACTGGGGAAGAGTGTAAACTACAATGTAAACTATAAGCCATGCGGTATAGCAGTGGCCCAGAATGTATTCACCAAATGCAGTGAATGTGCTGCACTGATGAAAGAGGTTGTTGGTGTGGGAGGAGTGGGGGGTAGGGAGTGGGGTATATGGGAACCTCATATTTTTTAATGTAACATTTTGTGTGATCTATATATCTTTATTTAAAAATTTTTTTTTGCTAAGAAAAAAAGACATGTGGAAGAGAACTTTCTCATTTCAGTCCTGCCATGTGGCAAGGCAGAGAAGGCTCAAACACCTAAAACCTCAGGAAGAGAAATGAGCTCTATGCTAGCCTGTATCTGAGAGGAGAAGAAGCTGGGCCCATGAAACCTTAAGAGGAAGAAGGCCCAAGAGACCAGGCAGAGATTGCCTGCCATCTTGCTTCAACACGTGGCAACAGACTTTGATGAGAAAGCAACCTTGAGTTGTACTCTTTAGGGGCTTATAACTGTAAGCTTTTACTCCAAATAAATACCCTTTATAAAAAATTTTTAAAAAAGATACTAGACACACCTGTGCCATGAGTTGCTTACTTCAATAAGGCTGCCAGGGTGGTGGGTCAGGGGCCTGCAGTAGATACATGATGTGTGTGTCTGGGTTTTAGCAACATCTTTGACTGCCTCTCATGACATCCACATGAATAAAATGTGATGTGGTTGAATTGTGTCCCCCAAAAGATAGGTTGAAGCCCTAACTTCCTGTACCCATCAATATGACCTTATTTGGAAATAGGTTCTCTACAGCTGTAATCGAGTTAAAATGAAGTCATACTGAATTAGGATGGGCCCTAAATCCAGTGACTGGTATCTGTATAAGGAGAGAGATTTGGAGATGCGAAGACACTGAGACTCAGGCAAGGAGGCCATGTGAAGACAGAGGCAGGGCTTGAAGCATTGCCACTATGAGCGAAGGACACCAAGGATTGCCGGCACTCACTAGAAGCAAGGAAAGAGTCTTCCCTAGAAACTTCAGAGGGAATGTGGCCTTACTGACACCTTACTTTCAGGCTTCTATCCTCCAGAATTGTAAGAAAATACATGTTGTTTTGAGACACCCTGTTTGTGGTACCTTGTTTCCCTAGGAAACTAAATAGCATAGACTAGTAAATGGTGAATGACCAGGTTATTTATATATAAATGGCTGTCAGACTGGAGGGCAGGTTCTAGTAGTAAGCCACAGGGCTTTGGCTATTAAATAGTTATATTGCTGATTTCATTGATAAATGCCAACCAAATTGGCAGAAGTTGGTGAAAAAATTGGGAGCTTATTAAATAGATCTCAATGAGTTAGAACAATTGTTAGTTTATGGTGATAAAAATTAGTGGGGATAAATATATACACTTAAGACCAAAAAACTAACTGTAAAATCCAGAGTGAGGGATGCCCTATTTTTTTTTTTTTTTTAAGATTTATTTTACTTTTTATTTTTCTCTACTTATCCCCGCTCCCCCAGATGGTTCTCTCATCTGTCTGCTCATTGTTTGCTCTCCTCCAGGAGGCACCGGAAACTGAACCTGGGACCTCCCACATGAGACTTGAGTGCCCAACAACCTAAGCCACATCTGTTCCCTGTAGGCTGTGATATATGCTGGCTTGTGGCATTAGCTTATTGCAGCGGAGGTCGCATCTAACTTGTTGTGGCTGGAGGCAGCGTCTGCTCATCTTCATTTAGGAGGCACTGGAACCCGAACCCGGGACCTCCCATGTTGTAGGCAGGCATCCAACAGGTTGAGCCACATCTGCTTCCCAGGGATGCCCTACTTAGCAACACTAAGAAATGATGCCTAGGAGTTAAATAAAAATGGAGTGTGTGCTAGGCCCAATGGACAGGGAAACCAAGATGGTCAAGTCACAGTGCTGTCTTTAGGGAGCAAACAGTATAGCTGTGAATAACATAGTGGTGAAGCACCTGGGCTCTGGAATGAGACTGCCTGAGATACAAACTTAGCCCTCCCTTTTACTAGCTCTCAGCTTTCTCATCTGCTAAAATAGAAAATAATAATAGCACCTTCTTCTGCATAAGGTGGTTGTAAATATTAAGTTAATATGTGTAAAAACTGCTTAGTGCAGTGCCTAGATAAGTGCACAATAGGTATTAACTTTGCTGTTATTAATATTTTTGTTTTCCTTGTTATTTTCATACAAAATCTAAGAGATACAGCAACCCCTTTCTACTGTTATTGGTCATTTGCCTGGAGAGAGTCCAGTCAGGTCCATACTGTGATAAGAAGCCCTACCAACCAGAATTTGACCACATTGCCCCATTGTTTTAGGAACTATATTATGAACCACAGTTTGAAAGATATGGGCATATATTTAGAATTGAACTGAGTATGTGAAATTAGGATTGTCTGGAAAACTATGATGTTTGATCTTGATTCGTTGGCCCTCTATGTAATGTGACATGTCTTACTTGAGCCTTGCTCTCAGATAACCTCACCTCTGTCCAAGCCCACCACTAATTGTGACTCTTGTTCACCTGAATCGGATGCCCCCCACAACTAGCTGCTGTGACTTGCTTTGCTTTAAGTACCATCTGGAAATACTACTGTCCCTGGTATTAGTAGGGTGCAGTTACTATGGGTTGGTATGACAAAGTAATGAAAGGTCAGATGGGTGGACCCAGACAAACCTGGCTTTGAATCTTGGTTCCTTTGCTTATTTAAAACGTACACATAGGCATCTCACATTATCTTACTGAGCCTTGGTTTACTCCTTTTTAAAATAGGACCAGTACTTCACATCAGGGTTGTTGTAAGGTTTTGAAATAGTTAGTGTAAAATGCCTAACACACTGTAGCTGCTTTGCTATGGTTATTGATCTTTACCTTTTGAGGTAAGTAAACAAAAGATTGTTATCCTCATTTGTGGAAATTGGGGCACATTTTCTGCATAGGTACCTTACTTCTTACCTAATCTTTCATTCATTTCCTAAGAAAGCTAATTTTAAAAAGAAAACTACTCTTCATGCCCTTTCTACCCACAACTAATGCTCTCATGCCAAGAACCTTTAAATTTAACACATGCCGCTGCCTTTGGTCAGGCCACCCTGCTTTCCTGAGCAGCCACTAGATAAGGGCGCTGAAGAAGCCGCCGCTCATTTGACTTTCCAGCAAACCTTCTAAATTGTGACCTCTTTGCTCCCTCCGTCCATTAAGGTGTACACTGGGTTGAGAACAGGTTTATCCACTCCTTGTCTTCTCCTGGGGACCCAGGACACTCTTTACAGAGGCCCTATGCTTTAGATGTAGCGGGGGGAGGGGAGAAGGGGCGTGGCAGGGGTGGAGGAGCTTCTCCTGGAGCCTGACATTGTGTGGGGACGACCTGGAGCTGGGATCACTGCCCTTCTTGCTTCACCAGCTCCAGCTGCTCGCCAGCCGGCTTTGACCCGCCTGGCCAGCACAGGCCTCAGCTCACACCACAGGTTTCCTCGCTCCTCGCTAAACAATGTGACCACCCAAATCCCCTCCGGCCACTGAGAGCAAAAGCCTTAATGGTAGTCAGTTTAACTGCCCTCCCATGCATTGTCACTGCCCCGTGCTCAGCAAGGTCAGTGCAAGCCACCAGTCCTACATTTGCTCCATCTCTACTCTAATTACAACCTGATCTGCAAATTAAAACGTGCCTCATGGAGACTGTGGCTCCAGAGGGAGTTCTTTGCGCCCCAGGAGCTGCCACAAAGGGGCTACCCTCCTGTTCATTTCCTCTGCTTGTCTGAGAACTGACTGGGGCGCAGGAAGGGCTTGGTACTCAGAAGAGGGAGAGGGCGGTTTTCCACAGCTAAACCACCTGTAGCCTAGTGTAGACCCTCAGGAGGGAGAAGGCGGAATAGGGTTGAGATGGTTGCCTCCCCACCTTTTCTCCCCAAATCCCACCAGACAAAATAATCATTTCATTTATTCATCATTCATTCATTCATTTATGCGCCTCATTCAGAAAATGTCTATTGCTTATTGCTGATTGTAGTACTGGGCAAGGAGCTGGGAAATAAAGTTGAGACATGGCCCTTGCCCTATAGTCTAGTCTATAATGGGTCAATAAGCTTGAATTGAAATTCAAGAAAAACCTTATTCTTGTGGGGATGTGCTGGTGCAGGTATGATATATTTATTAAATAATACAGAGTACAGTGTGGACTTAGTAAGGGGTCCGAGGTTTTCACCTGACTAGCAGAGGGGTCCGTGGAGCAAAAAAGGTTAAGAACCCTTGGTCTAGTGAGAAAGGCGAGTAAAAGTGAACAGGCAATCAGGATAGAGTATGATGAGGGCCACCCATCGTGGAGGTGAGTACTGGGTGCTGTGCAGGCAGAGGAAGGCCATGGACGGAGACTGGGAATCAGAGAAGGTTCTGTGGAAGTGGTGTCTGTGTTGCTGAGGAGGAGCCCTGAAGGTGAATGAGCATTAAACAGCTGAAGCAGGGGAGACACTTCCAGCAGAGGGAGTGGCAGTTTGATGGCCTTTTGTGAACTGCAGGGGGTTCAGTATAGTCACTGGTTCTCCAGTCCCCAGGAACATTTAAGAATTAAATCAGTGTAAAAATTAAAGGTTCTGCAAATCAGAGACTCTGGAAGGAATAAACTTTTGGAACAAAAGCTTCATGGTATGCATTAAATAGAAAGGGCTAGGGAAATCAACCCCCTTTTTATTTAAAAAAAAAAAAAAAAAGGCCTATCTGTGTTGCTGCCTGTATATCCAGTCTGTTGCTTCCAACTGCTATAATGTTTCGTAGTGTGTCTCTACCATATTTAACTTCTCCATTCCCTCAGTGATGGACAATTAAGTTGTCTGAAACTCCCCACCACTAAATGCTGTGGTGAGCTTTTCTCAAGGGTCCCTTTATGGACCTGAGAATTTCTCTGAGAGATATATATATGTATGTATATGTGTATGTATAATCAGGCAAAAGTGCAAGGTCATAGGATGCCTTAATTTGACAGAGTACTTTAGAATGACTGTACCAGTATATTTCCTGATAGGGCATGATGGGTCTCAGATCACATTTCTCACAAATACCTGGCATTTTTCAACTTGCTAACTTTTGTCAACATGTTAGATTTAAAGTGATTTCTCAGGACGTGGACTTGGCCCAGTGGTTAGGGCGTCCGTCTACCACATGGGAGGTCCGCGGTTCAAACCCCGGGCCTCCTTGACCCGTGTGGAGCTGGCCCATGCACAGTGCTGATGCGGGCAAGGAGTGCCGTGCCACGCAGGGTGTCCCCCACGTAGGGGAGCCCCACGCGCAAGGAGTGCGCCCCATAAGGAGAGCTGCCCAGCGCGAAAGAAAGTACAGCCTGCCTAAGAATGGTGACGCCCACACGGAGAGCTGACACAACAAAAAGAAATACAGATTCCCGTGCCTGTGACAACAACAGAAGCAGACAAAGAAGATGACGCAGCAAATAGACACAGAGAACAGACAGCCGGGGTGGGGGTGGGGGGAAGGGAGAGAAATAAATAAATAAATCTTTTTTTTTCCCCCCAAAAAAGTGATTTCTCATGGTCACTTTAATTTGCATTTTTAAAATAACAAATGAGCCCAAGGATCTCTTCATATACTTTATCAAAATCTTTTTTTTTTTTTAATTTCCTCCTCCTATTCATTTCCTTGCCTCCTTTTTCTGTTAGGCTTTCTGATCTTCACGTTGCTACTAAAACCTGAGTTGGATCAAAGTGTTCCTATAGACTGTTACGTATCTGAAAGTATAGGAAATTGAGAGGCAATATAATGTAGTGCTAAGGACATGGACTGTGTGGCCAGACTGCCTTGGTTCCAATCCCAACTCTATTCCTTATAGTTGTGTGACCCAAGTTTCTTAACCCCTCAGTACCTCAGTTTTCTTATTTGTAACCCACTTCATAGGGTTGTTGTGAGGATTAAACAAATCAGTATATACAAAGTGTTCAAATTTGTGCCTGGCATGTAGGAAGTATATACATATGTTAGCTATTATTATTAGACTGCTCTCTTCCTCCCACTTAGCCACACTCTGTACCCTTGAGAAAATAGTCACTATTACCTAGCAGGTGGGAGAAACAAGGCAGAGAAAACACAGCTCTCAGCTTAGGGCCAGAGCTTGCCACTCGTACTCACTTGTGTAACTCTTACCAAGAACTTGAGCTCTGGACCTTCCTTCCCCAGGCCAACCTACAAGACTTCAGTACTTCTTCCTTTTTTTTTTTTCTTATAGTAGGCAGGGGAGTAAAGAGCTTATTAAGAATAGAGAAAATGAGAAAAGTACACAGTACAAGTCATGGACCGTGGGCATGCTGCAGAATGAGATATGTGCCTGGGCCCCAGGTCAGGCCTTTTTAAAGTCTTTCCTCCTCTCCCTTCATAGTATTAGGGTTGGGGCCCCAGCTGTTTGCTTTCTGATTGGTTGCTTCACCTGTCAGTTTTCAGGGGGCCAATAGACCTGACTGCTTCTGATTAAATTACCAGGCCTGCAGTGCCCACCCCTCACCCCCACCTCCCTGGCATAGCCAGCTTTATCCTATTGCTACACCTGTGCCAGCCGGTCAGCTTGATGGTATCCTTTACAACTTTCACCTTCAATATTTGCAAGACCCAGTCTTTTTTGTTGAGTCAGCTTACTTGGGCAGAGATGAGAACAGAATTGATTCTGGTAGGCATACAGGAAAGCTTCTAGACCCAGATCAGTAAAGGATAACTGCAAACTCCTGTCTTCATATGCTATAGACTCTGAGTCCCCAAATTAGTAAGGGAAAATAGAATATCTGGAGATTATCTCTAGCCTTTGAGGTTGATATTGGCATTGGTAGACATATCTCTCCACGGACCACCAGAGGCCAAATCTTGAGTGGGAGAATTGCTGATATTCTTAAGCCTTTGCCCAGTGGGTGTCTGTGAGGTAGTCTGTGAAGTTCCTTTGAGTGAAGGTGTATCCCGTTATAGAAAAATATAATGGGGTAGAATGGTGTACTCTGTCCCCTTTAATCCAGCTGTTAAGACCTAGAATGCCTGGCCCATCCACTACAGTCCATTTGGTGTCAGCTACTCAAATCGAAGGCAGTACTGTACCCAAACCCAAACTTACCACATGGCAGCCAGTATGCCAGTGCTAGAACTGAGGGGCGGTTGCAGTTGTCCTTTGTGTGCCTGCCTTTCCGCACATCAGATGCAGTTCTTACTGCTGATCCTGAACACTTGTTGTCAGCCAGGTGGGCCAACTCACCATCTCCCCATGTTGTCACTTTCTTCCAAAGAAAGACCTGAATTTGGAGATTTTTTCCTGCTTCAGCACAAACCGTAAAAGGCAGAAATGTTCTTATTTCCGAAGTTTCCTTGCTGCTGCTCCTGGTTTTTGCTTCCTTTGCTTGCTTGATTTCTGGTTCTAGTATACTCCTTGGTTTTTGGCTGCTGCCGTGGTTTGTGACTGCTGTTCTACCTCGGCCTCTAATCCGTGACCTCCAACTTGGCTTTTGACTTTCTGCCTCACATATACCTCTGACTTCCCTGTGCTGCCTGGTGTCTGGCCCTTGGTTCGGTATTGACTACAAGCTTCCTGGTGTTCCCTCGGCCTGGCCTGCTGCTGAGCCAGGGCCTCACCAGCCTTGCGTTAACTTTCTCTGACTGGCTAGCTAGCCCCTAACCTGTCCTACCCCTGCTGTAGCCTACAGTTCTAGTGAGGGTCTTTTGGTCATCAGAGCTAGTAGTTAGCCACACTGTGTACCCCTCTAGCTTGATCTGTCCTGGCTACTCCAAGAAGGGCCTGACCCCTGTGGATCTCTGGCTTAGATGCTTTGTAAGTATGTGGTAGCTCATGGACCAGAAGCCTGGTAGCCATCTGGTGAGTTGTTTGATGGCACTGTTGGCCACTGAGCAGCCATAGTTCCTCTAGTCCTAGCTATACCCCACAGTGGGTTTAAACTCAAATAAAACCTTTTGAGTTTTATTACAAGTAAGGGAATCTTCTCTGAGGTTGCAGGGTGAGTCACTAGCTTGTATGCCCACCCTCTTTAGCCTCCAAGTTTGTGAAGCAAATTGCTCATTCCTTTTGATTGGGTTAGCAGTCCTGGGGCCAAACCTAGTCGCTCTCCTCTCCCCATCCTGCCAGACCACTGGCCAAGGGCAGCATACTTGGTTGCTTGGACACGTCTTGCAGCCTACAAATTGGACAGATGGAATCAATACTCCTGAACCTGAAGAGGCCAAGGTTGCAGAGTTAGAGACACTAGCTGCCTGAAGGGACAGCCTGCCATGGGAGGGAGTGTGATTGAATGGCGATTGGACACAGCAGCTGAGGATTAACCACATTATTGTCCATTTGAGTTTATATTGACAAACCCTTGCTCTTGGATTTTAAAAGTAGCTACTTGGGCAGAATATAGAAGAGCTGCCTTCTTCTTTTTTTTTAAGATTTATTTATTTATCCCCCACCCCTTGCAACTTGCTTGCTGTTTTCTCTCTGTGTACATTCACTGTGTGTTCTGTGTCTGCTTGTCTCCCTTTGTTGCATCATCTTGCTACACCAGCTCTCCGCGGGCGCGGCCAGCTTGCCTTCACAAGGAGGCCCTGGGAAGCAAACAAACACCGGGCCTCCCATATGGTAGATGGGAGCCCAGTTGGTTGAGCCACATCCACTTCCCGAGAGCTGCCTTCTTGATACATAGTTGTGCCAGATGAGTCCTGATGGTGGTCAGGGATAGATCTGGTGCCCAATAACCAGATTGATATTATTGTCACCAAGATTATATGGACAAAGGGAAAAGAGCTTATATTTGTGGTGTTCCTTCTATGTGCCAGACACAATGAAATTTTGTATACTTACAATCTGCAAGGTGTAGCCACCCTTATCTCCATTATTCTGGTGAGAAAATGGAAATTTAGAGGTGTAGTAACTTGTCCAAGATCACAGAATCAGAAAATGGTAGAGCTTTGATTTCAACGCAGGTCTCTCTCTGCTTGTTATAAATGCCATGCTGTCTTCCCAATTTGTGTCACGGTTCTTTACTTCTTTTGGCCACAATGTCAGGGACATTGTAATAATAACTAACGCTTGTTGAACACTTACATGTCAGGCACTATCCTAACCTCTTTATATGTATTAACCCAGCTATATGAGCTATTCTTATTATCCACAATAATTGCTAAAAGGTAGCAGAATGGTGTTTTTTCTAATTTCACTGTTTCTTCTACATTTATTGGTTGTCTTTCTTCAGTAAGAAAGAGCTTTCCCTTCTCCAATATTCACTTATTATTACTTTCTATTTGGACTCTTGGAATCTTATTTTATGCAATGGATCATTATCTGTTGCTGTCATTATTCATTTTGGTGCTTGGATTATCCCAGATTTTAAAGCCAGTGATCCTAACCTGTACCATACTACCTCTCTTCATATATTGCTTCTTACTGCCTTCAGTTAGTTTGCCTTTTTTTTTTTTAAGATTTTTTTAAAAAATTATTTCTCTCCTCCCCCAACCCCCACCCCCAGTTGTCTGCTTTCTCTCTCTATTCATTGTGTGTTCTTCTGTGTTCACTTGTATTCTTGTCAGCAGCACTGGGAATCTGTGTCTCTTTTTGTTGCATCATCTTACTGTGTCAGCTCTCCGTGTGTGCGGTGCCACTCCTGGGCAGGCTGCACTTTGGGTGGCTCTCCTTATGGGGTGCACTCCTTGTGCATATCAGCACTGTGTGTGAGCCAGCTCACCACATGGGTCAGGACACCCTGGGTTTGAACCCTGGACCTCCCATGTGGTAGGCGGATGCTCTGTCCATTGAGCCAAATCCTCTTCCCAGTGTGCCTTTTAAGCCTTTTTGTACCCTCTTGGTTTTTAATCTTCTGGGAAACAGGAAGACTAATGCCAGTCTTATCTAAAATGCTTGTAAAGTAAGAGTGAATATTCTCCAAGTGAAAAGTGAAAACATGAATTAAATATATGAATTTAGACATGGATTTTAACTGCTCAGAGTCCCTTCTCCTTTGTCTTTGAGATCTTAATCCATATTCTGGATAAATTACCTCTGAAAGGTACTTTTTAAAATCCTTTTCACTAAGGTGAGTAGACTTAGGCAACTCACCCAGTTCTGTTAGATCAAATGTAGAAGAACCCCAGCTATGTGAGAGATGGAATCTGATTCTTTGACTTACCTATAAGGATTATGTGTATGCAAGGAAGCTGTTGAAATTCATTCACTCATTCAGCAAATAACTGTTGAAGGTAATGATCTTCAAACCTGGTAGTACATGGAAAACCAACACTGCTGATTATGGATATAGAAAAACTAGCAAAGAGGAGAAAAACTAAAAATTTGTTTTTTTATAGTTATGATAGAGTATTTTATTGAATGTTTGCCATATATGCCTTCAAAAGCATTAACAGTTTTGAAGGTCAGTAGCAAAAGATAAACATACTAAGAGAAAAGTGAGTACAGGACATAATCAGGAGTTCATGAAAAAAGAAATACAACTGACCTTTAAACGTTAAAAAGTTCAACCTCATTGATAAAGAAATGCATGTTGAAACAGCAGTGTGATACCATTTACTGTTCACCAAATGAATACATTCTGTAAAAGAAAAATAAATACCCCATTTTGGTGAAGGGAAGGCATGCCAATTACTCTCATACTTCATACTTTGCTAGTGAAAATGAAAACTAGTACAATATTGCTTAGAGACATTTTAATAATATTTATTAAACCCTTAAAACTGCTTATGCTTTTTGACCTAGAACATCATTTTTTAGGAATTTGTCCAAAGAAAAGAATCAGGGATATTGTGTTATTTATAATGGTAAAATATTAAAAACAGTAATTATTTTACAATAGGAGATTGGTTAAATAAAGTATGGAATAGTTTTATAGCCATTAAAAATAGTGTTGTAGATGAATATTTAATATGTGGAAATGTGTGTGTGTTGTGGAGAGGGCGCGTATGTATGATTCCATTTCTGTAAATAAAAATACGCATGTAGTCATTGAAAAAAATTGGAAGGATGTTATATACCCTAAAATACTTCTCTTTGATTATTTGTATTTGCTGAATTTTCTGTAGTAAATAGGAGTGTGTGTATATATATATATATAGGGAAAGCATTAGCAAGCCCATTATGTAAGAGAAGAAAGAACAAGGGAAGCTAACATATATGGAGCACTTACTAGGTCAAACGCTGTGCTTGGTGCCTTCTGAACTTACCTGATTTAACCTCAGAACAACCCTCTGGGTGTCCCTGCCTCTGGCCACACCCTCTCCAGTCGGTTCTCACAGGACTCTGGGGTGATTTTTCTATTGCGAAGGTTTGGGAGGAAACACACCAAACTATAAAGAGTAGTTACTCTTGGACTTTAGATTAAGGACGTGCATATAAAGGGAGACTTGTTTTTTAGTTTAATGTATTTCTATATGATTTAAATATTTTTTAAAGCACACATATCTTTTGTAATGGGGAGGAGAAGCATATCTAGTCATGTCACTTCCCGGTTTAACCCCTTCAGTGGTTTATCTCATCTCTCTCTCTTCTTCCCCTTAGTCTCTACTCCAGCTTCTTTCTTCTGGTGAAGCACTGTGCTTGCTTGCCCCAGGAATATGCTTCTGTTGGGTCCTCCCACTTCACCCCCCCAGATCTGGCTACTCAGCCTGCAAGTCTTAAATACTTTAAATACCACTTCCTCTGGGAGGCCTTCCCCATCACTCCATTGTTCTCTCACTGCTCATGGTCTTCTTCAAAGCATCATAACCTTCATCACACTTTGCTGTAATTTTATGGCTAATTGTTGTCCTTCCCAGCAGACTGAAAGTTCCATGAGGCCACAGACCCCAGCACCTAGAACTAGGAGTAGCACATAATAGACGTGTGATAAATTATCCTTATATGAATAGTTTGTATTTTATAGTGGAAACAGAACCTTCAAGAGGTTAAATAACTTGGCCAGAACCTCTCAGCTAGTAGGTTTCAGAGCCAGCGTTCCTACCTTTGTCTTTTACACTCTCGGAGGCCATGTTCTCTCCACTGTACCAAGCAAAAGAGCAGAGGTAGCGCCAACCCTAAGCATGCTTCACAGTCTGGGGCTCAGCCTCCTGTGCCTTTTACTGCCTTTGACACTTCTACTTTTTGATTTCTTCTAGTGTGGTGCAGATCCTGCTTGCCGCTGGGGCTGACCCAAACCTTGGAGATGATTTCAGCAGTGTTTACAAGACTGCCCAGGAACAGGGAATCCATTCGTTGGAAGGTAAATATGGACTGCTCTGCTACTCTGGGAGGTCTCCTCGCTCTGGCTTTCAGGCAGCCTTGCTCTGTGCCAGCCCTACCATCCGCTCCAAGAGACAACCTGTGAGTCCCTTCTCTGGGAACTCGTGTATAACCCAGAGGGCTTGGGACAAACGCCAGTCAAGCTCTGTAATTTATGTCACTTCAGAAGACTTGGGGAATGAAATGGTCTGATTTTGTGATCCACGGGAATCGGGAGACACTGATTTCAACTGGTTATCTCCCAAAGGCATCTCAGCCAGTGGAGCCTCAAATAGCGGGCCATTTAGCAGGTTTCAATAAAATAATTAAGGCAGCTGCATGGAATGTGGATTTGTACCTCTTCCACTTCCTGTGGGCTTACCTTGCCCCACCCTGCCCCAGAACTAGCAAACAGCTTCACTCCAGAGGTCCCTCAGCACTGCTGTGAATGCTGTTTGTTTTTGTTTTTTCTTCCCCTGTATGTAAAATACAATCCTATTTCTGGACTAGCCCCTCAGTTTACTGTTTGATCCAGGTTAAGTAGTTGACCCTCTCGGTGCCTTGATGTCTGTGCTTTTAAATGGAGTACTCCTCACTGTCTTCTCCAGGATGTTGGGTAGGTGGTTGGCATTATGTAGTAGAAAGAAGTGGTATACACCTGTACCAGAGCTTGGTCACGTCTGCTGGAGGGTACTTGGGCAAGTTAATCTGTACTGTCTTTGGTTTTTTGAAAGTGGAGTTGAGAAGATTGACAGAAATGAGTTTTTGTTTTTTTTTTTAAGATTTACTTATTTATTTCTCTCCCCTCCACCCCTCACCCCGGTTGTCTGTTCTCTGTGTCTATTTGCTGCATCTTCTTTGTCCACTTCTGTTGTCAGCAGCACGGGAATCTGTGTTTCTTTTTGTTGCATCATCTGGCTGTGCCAGCTCTCCGTGTGTGTGGCGCCATTCCTGGGCAGGCTGCACTTTCTTTCGCACTGGGCGGCTCTCCTTACGGGGCGCACTCCTTGCACATGGGGCTCCCCTACGTGGGGGACACCCCTGCATGGCACAGGACTCCTTGTGTGCATCAGCACTGCACATGCACCAGCTCCACACGGGTCAAGGAGGTCCGGGGTTTGAATCGCAGACCTCCCATGTGGTAAACGGACACCCTATTCACTGGGCCAAGTCCATTTCCCCAGAAATGAGTATTTTGCATTTGAACTTTTGCTTGTCCAAATTGTCCCCACTGCCTGCACATTATCCTGGATCACTCACAGAGGCTGAGATTCCCTCACATTTCCAGCAACTCGGCATCTGAGCAGTGGCTGCTTCCAGGTTGGTAGTAATGCCAGGAAGACAGAAAGCCTTGTTGTGACTGCTGAGGATGAGGAAGTTGAACTGGAGGGAGGTTCCACCGAGAAGAGCAATGCACTCAGCCCTCAGAGCTATCAGTGAGGGTGCCAGGCTGGCGTGGGGTGTGGTAGCCCCAGAGTGGAGGTGGTGTTGCCACCCCTGGGAGAAAATTTCTAAATTCAGCAACAAGAGGGTGGTGTCCAGGAGCATCAGGGAATTGCTGCCCGGGTAAAGTAGGAAGTTGCCTTTCCACCTCTCTAAACCTGGTCCTTATGTCAAGGCTCTGTTCCTGTGGCTAGATCCTCCACAAAGCCTTGCCTGTCCTTGCTAATAATTGCAGCCTGCCCTCAGCTGCTCTTTTGAATGTTCTCTAAATCTTGGCCTCTTCTGTAGTTATTTGAACTCTCATCTGCTCATATGTCTTTTTCTTTCCTCCTCAGCTGACAGCTCCTTGGATGTGCAGGCCGTGGCATGTGCCTCCTTGGATTTCCCACTGAGCCTGGAGAAATTATGTTCATTTTATGATTCAAACACACTAGAATTTACTGAGTACTAAATTTGTCCACTATTTGCAGCCCAATATGTGGAGACTCAGCTTATGGATGATGTCCTCTCCTCACTCAGACACACCATTGCCACCCTTAATTTTGTCTCCTGTTCAGGTACTCTCAACAAAAAGCAAAGAGCAGCATTTGCTTAAAGGGCAGGCCCGAGGAGGAGGGAGGGAATTACTTGGGTGCCTTTCATCCAGGGATGCCAGCATGGCTTAGTAAACAAATTTCATTTCAGAGTCTCAGAGCTGGAAGGCCATCTTGTTCAACCTCTGGTGCCCATGGGCAGGAATCCCTGCCACAACATCCTTGACCTTCACATTAGCCTCTTACTTGCATGGTGGGCAAATCAGTACTTCCTAAGGAAGCCTCCTTCATTCTTAGCTCTAATTGTTTAAAAGATCTTGATTTTATGCAGATGTCTACCTTCTTGAACTCTGTCTTACATTTGATTTGCTCTGAACTTGGGAACCATACAGAGCATGCCACCTCCCTCTGCCCCATGGTTCAGCTCTTTTAAAACCATGACCAATTCCTTACTCTCTTCTCTTTCGGTTGATTTTTAAATGGTGTTATTTTTGTTCTGTTCTCATCCCATCCCCTTGATAGACTAAACTTTCTCAGGGTCATTCCCGAAATATAACTTTCAGAACAGTGCATACATCTGTTGATTTGCTCTCTCTGTGCTTCTCCCACTGCAGACCATATCTGCATTCAAGTTTTGCAGCTTTGTGTTCTAATGGTTCTCTTCAGGTTGATGCTTATATTCAATGTTCTTGATTGATAGTCAGCAAACTTTTTCTGGAGAGAGCCAGATAGTAACTATTTTAAACTTTGTGGGCCAGATAGTCTCTGTCTTAATTACTCAACTCTATTGCTATTATAATGCAAAAGCAGTCATAGACAATACATAAATGAATGGCCATGACTCTGTTCCAGTAAAACTTTATTTACAGAAATAGGTGGCAGGCTGGGTTTGACCCATAGGTTATAGTTTATAATAAGTCAACACCTGTTCTAGAGCTTTTCTTTTTTTCTTTTTCTTCCTCTTCTCTCTCCTCCTTTTCTCTTTCCCTCCTTTCTTCCCTCCCTTTCTTCCTTTCTCTTTCTCTCTCTCACCTTCTCTCTCTCTCTCTCTTTTTTTGTTAGCCTCATCAGAAACCTTTTTGACTCTTATACCAGCCAAACTATATTCCAGATGATAGACTGACATATGTATAGACTATAAAAATATTGGGAAAGACTATGATATTCCTTATGAAAGTAAAAATGTTAGCAGCCTCTTCTTATTTTGTATAATCTACAGATAGTGTGAAGACATTCTGTGGATTCATTTATTTATTCAATAAATGCTTACTGATCACAGCCCTGTGTACAGGCACTGTTCCAGGTGCTAGTGAGTTAGACCACTAAGATCCCTGCTATTTGCTAGTCCTTGATTAAAATGTTCATTAGGACATTATGAAGTAAAGAATTCTGGAGCACATAACCAGAAAGTACCCTGTAGGACCATTTAAGTGTGCTGTTCAGTATTCACAGAAAGTTTTGGTTAAACCACATTGGAACTTTGTTCTTTTTCAGTCTCTGTTTTTCCATATTGTCCCCAGAATTGTAAGAGATTTTTCACATTTCTTGCTAAAGTAAAAATGTGTCTAGCATTTGTCTGATTTTCTCACCTAGTAATCCTTTCCAAAAAGTTTAGATTATTCTGGCATATTTATGTCTTATCCTGTGGAAACCCATACTGGTGCCCAGTAAGTGCCTAAATATTTAAGAACCATTTGGGAAAATACATTCTAGAATTTTAAATTCCAGACCACCTTGGCCTGCCATAGTTTTCTGGCAGCTGATCTTATTCTCCGTGCTATATCAGTTTGGATGTGCTCTGCCCTCCAAGCTCATGCATGCTGTTCCTTCTGACTTGGGTGCTACAGGAGTGACACTCCTTTAGAATCATCTCAGGGCTCTCCTCTCTCCTTACCAGTCTAAACCTTTAACTCCTTCTTAGCCATGCTTTCCTTTCTCTTTTCTTTCATCCGTCAACCATTTTTTTTGAGTGCCTACTGTATACAAGGCACTGGATATAGCTCTGGGTCATTCTTATTGATGAAGTAGACAGAACCAGGAGTGCTGTGATTCTCCTTTCTTTAGATTGGATTGAGTTGACTTTTTCATGAGCAGCTGTCTGGTTTGTGGAGGTTTGTGAGGAGGGTAGAGTAGAACAAGAGATTCAAAACAACTCCCCTTGGCCACAGTATGTCTAGGTGAATTCACAGGAAAGTCATAGGCTCAGAAAAGTTGAACAGCCCTTTATATTAGAGCATAGAGTCAATGTCAGAGTCCATCAAATTTACTCAGTTTTTAATAGATATTTCTGTGAGCCTCAGCCTGTGCTAAGTATTAATGGAAGGTACCTTGGCATGCCTCCCTTGAACCCCAGTATTATATCCCTTGTCTACCTCATCAGTATTGTTGTGAAGATCAAGAGATAAAATATATGATTTGTGAATTCTGAAGTGCTCTGTGGTTGTAATTGCTTTTAGTTCCAGTTATTTATACGTCAACATGAATTTACTGTCAGGCACCCTGCCAGATGTTGAGAATATAAAAATGCATATATGTAGTTTAGATAGTCTGGGCCCTTACAGTGTTTTCAGTCAAGTAAAAACACAGACCTGTGAACACGGAATCACAGAACAGAGTGATGGGTGCAAAGCATGTAGGTAGCACTAAAATGAAAGCAGCAGACTCTGCCTGGGAGCATGGTGGTGTCTGGGAAGTTTCCCATTGACTTGGGTCTTAAGGTTAAATTGGAGATTGCCAGGCAGGCTAAGAGGGATGGACCTTCCAGGCAGAAGGAACGAAAGATAAAGAAACATGAAGGGGTGGGAGGACAGCAGGTGGAATCATCTGTCATGGTGTTGAGGAGAGTTGCGTGTGGGAGGACCTTGTAAGGCAGTTCTTGGGAGTCCATACTGTATCCTGAAAGGATTGTAAGTAGGGAAGTGCTGAATTCACATTTGCATTTTAGGTGGACCATTCTGGCCAGGTGGAGGATGAGAAATTAGCAATGGTTCTTGACTTTTTTGGGGTAAACTTACCCTTTGAGAATCTCATGAGAAGCTATACTCCTCTCCCCAAAAATGCACTTATAATTTCTGGGAATTCCTAAAGGTGAGCTTTGGGAATGGGGAAACCATATGTTGGACAAGTATTTGGAGGAAGTTGAGCACTTAGTGGGATGTGGGAATTGATGGAAAAGGTGGTCGACAGTGATAGCCAGATTTATGACTTGGATGAACAGGTGGATGTATGGATCTGGAGCTTGAAGATGTCTGGTAGGAAATATGGACTTAGGAATCACTAACATTTGCTTGATAGTTAAAACAAAGTATATGACTGAGATTGCCCAAAGCAAATGAGGGGATGGAGCCACAGGCTGAGGACATATTCCTACTCAGGAACACCAGCATTTAAAGTGTAAGGAGGAAGGACGATCCAGGCAGGGAGCTAAAAGGTATCACAGAAGTCAAGTTGTTTTCTTCAGAGACTCTGTGTGTCGGTTCTGCCCGCTCAGAGTAGAAATGGCTGAAGAAAGAAAGAAACTTCTCTGCCTTCCTCACTGAGATTTTGTCATCAGTTGTCCCATTCCTAGGGAAACCCTTCTCTTTTACATATGAGCATTGCTCCTTAGCAAGAGATCTGCTCAGCTGGGTGCCTTACAGCATCTTCCACCCTTGTCAAGGTCTGTGTTTCTGGGTAGAGGACAGCCTCACTGGTGCAGGTGACTCAGGTGCACTCAGTATGGAAATTTTGTTGGCCCAACTGTTCTCTCCACATTCCCCAGCCTTCAGAGTGACATGTTCAGAGGAAGGTCAGGCTTCTGTGCCAGGCAGTCATGATTCATCTACATTCTGTCACTGACTAGCTGTGGGATCTTGTCCCAGTGACTTAAGGTCCCTAGACTTCAGTTTTCTCATCTGTAGCCCAGATATAATACCCATCTTATAGAGTTGTTATGGTGATTAGAAATCATGCTCTATAAAGCAGTGATGGTTGTGAAGAATTTCTCTATGATGGTGGGTTTTGGCTCAGTGTAAGGCAGAAAGCCTGCCTCGGGAGATACTGAGCAACTCACCACTCAAGGGGTGTAGCAGAGGCTGCATGTCTGCCCATCAGGGATGCTGTAAAGGGGATTTTTTCCCCGAGTCATTGGATTATATGGCCTCCAAGATCCATGTCAGCTCTGATTTCTAAGGTTGCAGAAGTCTCTAGACTTACCATCAGAACAAGTAGTATTTTTGGGAGAAGTGGGATTTGAGCTTGGCTTTGGAGAGTGACAAGGAGGGAGAAAAAAAGAAAAGGTACTTTGCAGGGTACCAGCTTCAGCAGAAACAGAAATGGGGCAAATTGTGGAGGGCAGGGTGGAGATCACAGCTGCTCCTCTACCAACTCATTGCGTAATCATGACCACATTCCATTCAGTGCCTTGAGGCCCACCCCTGCCTACTCCAGGAGATTTCCACTTGTGGCTAGCTGATAGGTGGTGGGCCCCCATCCTCAGGTGGAGGAGGCAGTAAATTAGTGGTAGCAGTAAACAAGTCGCCTAGCCAGGGATGCCACTGGCTGCTTGTAAGTAACTGTTATAAACATTGGGTGTCTGGGGCTGTCAGAAATGCAAGCATGTACTCTGAGCACCTCTCATATGTACAATTAAAACAATAAAACACGGCAGAAACATGGCCAGAGCAGGGCTATAAATCAGCTTCTCCTCTCAGCTCCAAGTAGTGGCTGAATAAAAATGAGTCGTTCAACTCTGTTGGCACAGGGTTCCTCTGGGGGTACAGGACCTGGCTTGCCAGCTGGACCTGCCTGGGCCAACTCTGCCAACCCCAGTGCCAGGGCTGGAGGTCCTGGCCTGCTCTAGCTGACCTCCCCATCTCTGTGTCTTCAGATGGGGGACAAGATGGTGCATGCTGGCGTGTCACTAACCAGTGGACAAGTGCCCTGGAGTTCAGGAGGTGGCTAGGAGTCCCTACTGGCGGTAATGGAACTGTTCTCTATAATATTTCTCTCCCTACCCAGGATACTGCCAAGGAACGGGCTTATCCCAGGTTATCTACTCAGGTGATTGCTGGATGAGTCAACCCAGCACCCACTGGGTACCCAGCCCTGCCCAGGCTCAGCAGAGAGAGTATATGCCCTTGGAGAGCTCAGTCTCAGTCAGATGGGAGTAATAAGGCATTCGAGGAAACGAGACTTTTGGGTAGTATGCCTAAGAATTGCCTAGAGGGCTTGATAACGCAGAGATTTTGGGCCACACCCCCAAAGATTGAGATGCAGTAGATCTAGGGTGGAACTTGAGAATTTGCATTTCTAACAGCTTCCCACTGTCAGTAGCCTTCTGCCTGAACTGCTTAAAAAACAAATGAACCTTCACCTCTGTCTAAGAGGCCTTATTTTCCCCCCTTAATTAGGTATGTGCTTAAGGCATGGTTTGTGGATGTCAGAGCTGTAACGTTTTGAGCAATTTTCTACACCTATCAGAGGTTTTGTGTCCTTATTTGTAAAATAAATTTGCTGGAAGAGTTAGAGATAGTATATTTAATCCCTTATTTAAAGCCTAGAACATAGAAGGAGTTCCCACTGATGTAAACTTCTGTTTTTATATCCTCATCATCATCCTCACCATACTCTTATAGAACTTTATGCGGAGACTTCTTGAATGCTCATCTTTGGCAGCAAATCAAATACTATTTAGGGTCCAAGGAATGGTTTAGCCATTTAACTAGCTGTCTGACCTTGGATAGTTTTCATTATCCCTCTGAGCCTTCATTTTCTCATTTGTAGAGAACTGTTTTTCCTACCCCATTGGCTTGTTGTGAGGATCAAATGAAGTACATGTTAGAAAACACTTGAGAAATTGTAAGGCATCATATGAATGTAGGGTACCACAGTAGTTAAAAGTAATAAAGATTGAAGACATGATCAAGGCAGTATTTGACAAAGGTCCAGGCAGAAAACAAGGACTCTCAGGGCTCAGAGAAATGTATCTCTGTGGCTGAAGCAGTCAAGGAAATAAAATGGAATTTGAACCTCAAAGTATAGGAAGATTTTTGGAAAGGTGTGTGAAGGGCCAGTGGTTAGATCTGAGTAGGGAAGGATTTGCTATATACAAAATGCTCAGAGATGGAAGAAAAACATATTTCAGGCTTACAAGTGGGCTTCTTAGGGGAAAGCATCCACACAGAAAAGATTCATTTTAGAGAATAATGAGCAAGAAAAATGAAGCTGTAGTAGACTGGAGCCAGGTCAGGGTGCTTGGAATTTATCCTTTAAACAGAGAGGAGATTTGTAAGTCCTAGAGAAAAGGGCATTGTAGGAACTGATTGCTTCTGGGGTAGAGAAGCAGGAGAAGATAGCAATGATGATAGTAGCAGCAGCAGCAGGTAACATTTATCGATACTTACTGTAGCTATTTACTCTGTAGGCACTAAAGGAAACTGAGGCCAAGACATAATGCCAGATGCCAGCAGAACTACCTTCTGGTCTTGTATAGAACCCAGCAACCATATCAGCCTTTATGTGCCTCACACTTAGTCAGCTCAGAGTCTCTGGCTTAGGAATCTACTGGGCCAAAAATTATTTGGCAAGTTATTATTTTAAATAAATGACCCCACGTCTTCCTCATCATTGTCCAGGATCACTTAGAGCCTTGTCACATCTCTAGGGCCAGTGGTTCTACATGTCATTTCTCAGCAGTGCTGGTCGTTAGAGTCACCAGATGGACAACACTGTGGATCCATCAGGCATTTTGGCCAACTTTAAGTGTGTCAGCCAGTTAATTGTTTCCATCCTTTTAGCCCTCAAAACCAATTTATATATATGACTAGGGGAGGGAGATAGACTAGTTGACATGTTTTATTAAAAAGAATAAATTCTGTTGCATTTATAAAAGTAGAAAAAGTGGAATGGGGTGGCAAAGAACTGGTCTTGTGATTTTTTTAAAACTGATTTACATATTTTGTGCATAAATATTTTTTCATCAAAAGTTCCAAATCAGGATGGGTCCCACACACCATACAAAATATATTAGAGACATTTATATGGATAGCAGGAAGGGAGACAGAGGGCTGAAATTTTCCAGGCACCCAGTGATTGATGGGGACTGAGGCTCCCCCTGACGCTTTATTGAGTTTCCGATGATTATCTCTCGCTGAGACATTTTTTACAGATGACGGTCGAGCTGTCACAATGGACCATGGGGGAAAAAAACCCAACAATAATAACACTTTAATCTTTTTACTGCACTGCTCCCTAGTATCTCAGATTCATCTTCCCTGACGCACGCAGTTCATTATTCTGCCCCTCCCTGGATGGGAAATAAAGGAAAATAAATATATATGTAGACACACTTACCCACATACATACACACACACGGAGTATATATAAAAGAGACCACCTCAGAACCAGAGAGGGGCAGAATTTATTGTTCTTTTTGCAAGTGTTGAGGTTTATTAGTAGAGATGCTGGGTCGGCTTGGAATTGGCTATTAATTACAGCATTTTGTATTTGTTTTTTATTGCTGCGTTTTTAACATCCTGAAGAAAAGGAAGAGGAAGAGGCAAGCAGGTGTAGAGATGGGGAGATGGGGAGCACAGAGGCACTAAGTTTGACTAGCCAAGGAGCATCACTGGCTAAGAGGCAAAGAGGACAGGCACCTTCCTCTTATTGCCAGCCCTGCTCCAGAGGTTCCTGAAGCTGAGAGAACACTGCTTGGTTAGGATGGGGGTGGGGGCAAGGGGTGGGGAGAGGATGAACTCAGAGTAATTAGAGGGCAAATCAGAGGCAATGTAGATACCTGTGAGCATGTTACTACTTTGGGAGTTAGGAGGGGTGGGAAATAGAAGAGGTTTAAACAGAGTTTTGATGGGTTATTTATAGATAACTTAAGAATCTTAAGAGTTTGTCCCACCCTTTGAACTTGATGATGTGAAGTTTAGGTGTGAGTTTTAGGTCTGTGGTCAAAGGCAGGATCTGGACCAGAAAGGTGCCACACTGACTGCTGGGGGCCACAGGCAGGGTCGGCAGCCTGTCCTCTTAAAGTTCCAGGCCCACCTTCCTGATCTCCCCCTTCCCTTCCAGGGGGTTGAGAGGAGATGGGCTTGGTCCCTATGGGAAGACTGCCCTTGGTATCTCTCAGTAGAATATATGCTGACCCAGTCATCTCCTTAATTCATCAAGCCTTTTCTAAGCTTCTACATTGTGCAGGGGTGATAATGAGGTAAGCAGAGCCTGTTCTTAAGGAGAAACCTTCTAGTCCAGGGCTTCTTAACAAGGGGTCCATGAGCTTGAATTTAAATTGGGGGAAAAAAAAATTCTTGTGGGACCTGTGGGTGTGATATATTTATTAAATAATATACAATGTAGTGTGGACTTAGTAAGGGGTCCTTGGTTTTCATTTGACTACAAAGGAGTCCATGGAACAAAAAGGTTAAGTACCCCTGTTAGTCCATGGGCAGAGAGCACAGTGACTGTGAGAACGATTTTCACGTGGAATCTGGTCCTCCAGCCACAGGCAAACCCAGATGGCCATGAGTGTCTTCTCTGTAGGAAAGATAAAGAGATAGGTAAGACACAACCTCTATCCTTTAAGAGCCTATTTTCTGGGAAGCTGATGTGGCTCAAGCAATTGAGCTCCTGTCTACCAATATAGGAGGTCCAGGGTTTGATACCCAGGGCCTCTTGGTGAAGGCATGCTGGCCCCTGTGGTGAGCTGGCCCATGCAGAGAGCTGGCACAGCAAGATGACGTAACAAAAAGAGACACAGGAGAGAGAATAAGAGATGCAGCAAACTAGGGAGCTGAGGTGGTGCAAGAGAATGATCACCTCTCTCCCAGCAGGGAAGGTCCCAGGATTGGTTCCTGGAGCCACCTAAAGAGAGTACAGGCAAACACAGAAGATCACACAGCGAATGGACACAGAGAGCAGACAATGGAGGGAGGGGAGAGAAATAAATAAATGAATCTTAAAAAAAAAAAAAGAACCTGTTTTCTGCTTAGGAAGACAAGATTAACATCCATTCACTGAGAGAAGTATTTATTGAGACCTTCCATGTTCAAGAGTATACAGAAGAAGCAATCTTGAGAGCACATAAGACCACATAAAAGAAAATGTTAACTAATTTTATATAGACTAGACATTGCTAGAACACATAAAAGTAAGGGAGATCTTTGAAAATCAGCCTGCAGGAGTTAGAAAGGATGGGTAAAACATAGATAAATAAAAGGAAAAAAGAATTGTGAAGCCACATAATCACACAGGGAAAAGAGTACAGGCATTGGAGTGAATAAAATAAAGCAGCCTAGTCATTGCTTACCCATGTGACCTTAAGTTAAATAAGCTCTTTGAGTTTCAGTTTCTTCACTTATCACATAGGAGTGATAATAACATAGTATTTTTCTTGTGAAGAAAATAGTTGTAAAGTTCCTAGCACACTAGCTGGCAACACAGTTAAGTATTTAAATGGTGGCCATTCTTTTCTTACTATCCAAGAATTATGTATTTAGTCATCTGAGTATTAAAGGAAGACTCTTAGTCCCAGGATATTAGCCCTCAGGACTCACCTGTGACCCTCTACTGACTAAGAAATGGGTCTCTTGCAATGAACTGGACATATTTTTGCCAGGGTTAGGATGGCATCAGAAAAAGGAAGGGGCATAATAATAATAAATATAGTGTATTGTGACCATTTATTGAGTCCTTACCACATGCCAGGCAATACACTCAACTCCTACATCCTTTTTTTTTTTTTTTTTAACTATAAGAGCTTTATTGAAATTTAATTCATATACCATACAGTTCACCCATTTCAAGTGTACAATTCAGTAATTTTTAGTAAATGTACAGAGTTGTGCAACCATCACCAAAATCAATTGTAGAACATTTTCATCACCCTTTAAAGACACCCCATATCCATTATCAGTCACTCCCCATTTTCCCTCAAATCCCCCAGCCCTAGGCAACCATTAATCTACTTTTTGTCTTTGTAGATTTGCCTTTTCTTCAAATTTCATATAAATGGAATCACAGTATGTGGTCTTTGTGACTGCCTTCTTTGATTTAGCATAATGTTTCATCCATGTTGTAGCATGTGTCAGTACTTCATTCCTTTTATGGCTGAATAATATTCTATTTTATGAATATACCATCTTTTATTTGCTTGTGCATTAATTGATGGACATTTGGATTGTCTTCACTTTTTGGCTATTATGAACAAATGCTGCTGTGAACAATTACGTGCAAGTTTTTGTAGAGAACATATGTTTTCCCTTCTCTTTGGTATATATTCCTTGGAGTGGAATTGCTGGTAACTATGTTTAGCCTTTTGACAAACTGCCAGACTGTTTTCCAAAGTGACTGCACAATTTTCCATTCCCTCCAGCCTTGTTTTAGGGTTCCAATTTCTTTCCATCCTCACCAATACTTGTTATTGTCTGTCTTTTTTACTTTAGCCATCCTAGTGCTTGTGGAATAGTGTCTCATTGTAGTTCTGATTTACATTTCCCTGGTGATTAATGATGTTGAGCATCTTGTCGTGTGCTTTTTAGCCATTTGTATATCTTCTTTGGAGAATGTTTATTCATATCCTTTGTCCTTTTAAAATTGGGTTTGCCATTGGATCTTGTGAGATAGGTGATACTATCCCCATTTTGCAGATGAGGTAACAGAAACTCAGAGATGTTGACTGTTTTGATCAAAGTCACACTGTGTGTTTTGCTTCCCAGTCTGACTGATGCCAATCCCCATGTTCTTTCTAATACTCCATGCTGCTCACTGAGCATTTATGATGGGACCACCGGGGCCGTCTCTCAGTATCTTCACCAGCAAACTAGGGAGTAGAGAAGGGAGGAGCAGAAAAGCTGTTTGGAGAGATTAACTGGGGTCAGGTAGAAGAGGCCTCTGCCAGTCAAATAGAGGAATGCGGGTGAACTGCTAGGTTCTAGGAATCTAGGTGCCAATCATTTCCTGTGCCCCTCACTATACTGCGTCATCCTTTATTCTCATAGCAGCCTGATTAATAGGTACAAATGTCCCTATTTTACCAATGAGAAGTTTGAGACCCAGAAAGTTGAAGTATTTTTCCATTCACATAGTTGAGCTAGGGTTAGAATCCACATCTCTGAGACTCCATTCTTTTTTTTTTTAGATTTATTTATTATTTATTTATTTATTTCTCTCTCTTCCCTCCCCCCTCACCCCGGTTGTCTGTTCTCTGTGTCTGTTTGCTGCATCTTGTTTCTCTGTCCACTTATGTTGTTGTCAGCGGCATGGGAATCTGTGTCTCTTTTTTTGCATCATCTTGTTGTGTCAGCTCTCTGTGTGCGGCACCATTCTTAGGCAGGCTGCACTTTCTTTCGCGCTGGGCGGCTCTCCTTACGGGGCGCACTCCTTGTGCTTGGGGCTCCCCTTCGCGGGGACACCCCTGCATGGCACAGCACTCCTTGTGCACATCAGCACTGTGCATGGGCCAGCTCCACACGGGTCAAGGAGGCCCGGCGTTTGAACCGCAGACCTCCCATGTGGTAGACGAATGCCCTAACCACTGGGCCAAGTCCATTTCCTAAGACTCCACATTCTGAATTCTTTCCTTTCAGAGATATTCTGTAAAAGATAAAAGGTTATTTTTTACCTCATTTATAGCATTTACAAGGTCTTGAGAGTAGGGCCCATTATCTTGTCCCATGGCTCAGCCTCTGAAACATACTTAATAAATGTCTGGTGGATGAATGAGTAAACAGACTTGAGTATGTAGTGTAGAAGGACCTAATTTCAACTGGAACTGGGATTTGTGTGTGTGTGTGTGTGCGTGTCTGTGTAGGGACAGACTTGGCGGGGCGGGGGGAGGCATTTGGGGTTTCATCCCAAGGCATGTGCCCTGGGAGCGTTGCTCAAGCTTTATAACATGGAGTTTGTGAGGACCGTTTCTAGTGCCCAGGTACTGGCATCTTTGACTTCCTTAGAGGAGGACAGTGCAGGTGGAAGTGGGATTGGTTTGGCCAGCCTCACATCCTTCTTGTATGCCTCACGAGAGTATGAGAATGAGAAGAACCCTCGGAGATCATCTATTCCAGTGCCTCTCAGAGTGTTCTCTGAGGACCACAAATGCGCACCCCCAGGCCCTGCCTACTGAATCTGACTTGCTGAAGCGGGAGCCCAAGAATCAACTTTTTTTTAAAACAAGTTCCCAAGGTGATTCTGTTCCACTTAAGTTTGCAAATCACTGATGTAGAAAAAACTCCTACTTTACAAATAGGGAATCTGAGGCATAGAGCAGTTGAAACACATATCAAATTAGTGAAAGAGCCATTTTTAAATTTGGAACCTAGCTCTCTCGTCTCCTGAATCCTTTGTGTTTGCTGATCCCCATTCTGCTTAATTACTGAACAAAAACCATCAAGGGCCCATAGCTTTCAGGATAAAGTCCAAGTCCCTCTTGGTCCCCTGCCTACCTAGTCAGCCTCATTTCTGCACGCTGTTCTATCCTCCTTCACTCCTCATTCCAGACTCACTGAAGAACTCAGTTTCTTGAATGAACACGTAACTCGGTTTTTCAGCCACTGGCCTTTGCCAAATACGTCTTCCTCTCCTGGAATGCCCTTCTTGCTCTCTTGTCTGGCAAGATTCCCTCTTCCTCAGGATACTTCTTCTGGAAGATTCCTCCCCAAGCCACATTACAGATGCCTGATTAGTGCTCCCATTGGACCTTCTGCGTATATGGCCCATAGCACTTACTGAACTGTAGATGCTCAGTAATGGTATGCTTGTGGTTGAGTGGATGGATGAAGGGAGCTCATTGTGCATTGTGGAATACTGAAGCAATACTATATGAAATACAGAAAATGTTACAAAATAATTGCTGTTTTCCGTGAGGAGCCAAGGATAATAGTTGGAAAGTCAGAGCAGAGGGAGAAGTTTAACATAAGAAAGTATTAAAAGAATGTGGTAAGACACTAAATAATGAACTGCAAAATGGGTACACACAGTGTCACAGGTATTCAGGGCAGAGCTAGAAGCAGAGGATTTCCTGGAAGAAGATGACTTGAATTGGGCTTTAAAGAACAGGTAGGATTTGGAGAGAAAGGAGGGCCTTCCAGGGTGTGGAGACTGTGGAAGGAAACGAAGGGACTTGTCTTCTTCAGTCTCCCTCTCGTCATGTCACCTGGCTGGGATGTGTACAGGAGGCAGAACTGACAGCTCCTGCAGAGGCTAGCAGGAGGATAGCTGTCTATCAGGTAATAGTGAGGATTTCATGAGATAGTGTTTATAAAAACACCTACCATAAAAGGCCCCATTTATCTCAAGTAGTATGAATTCCCAGAAGAAAAGTGATTTGAATTCTCTTTATGCCGAAGCTCCTCACACTTTTTCTGATTTGGTGAAATGGTATAACTGCTCTACTCGGGGAAATCCGAGACCTCTCTGGGGTGTTTTAAACAATACCTCTATGTATTTGGAGCTCGTGAGCAGTGACTTGAGAAGGCAAATGCTGTGATTCCGATGGTAGTGCTAATAATGTCTTATTTTGCTTTGAAGGTGAACGCTTTGGGGTGGGAAGAAGCCAAGGACCCAGAGTCATCTTCCTAAGGACTCTTGCTAAGAACCAGGTCATCTGATCTGACCCCGGGTTAAGTGAGGCTTGAGCCTGTGGCCTTGGCAGAAGTTGTGCTGCATGGTCGATATAGCAGAAGCCTCAGAGTCAGGCAGGCTCTGTCTAGTACTAGCCCACCACTGCCTAAAAGTGTGTGTTGAGCAGCCACCTAGTCTCTTTAAGTCCCTGTTTCCTCATCCGTTCCCTCATCTGATAATAGCATGTAACCTGTCTGCCCTGCGTGGGTTGCTGTGAGGATGAGTGAATGACTGCATTGAAGTGCTTTCTAAACTGTGAAATGTACAAACATAAGGAATTATTGTTGTGTTTGTCATATCCGTCTTATAGGGTCCCTTTCATGGAGACATGCTCATATTTTTAAAGGCAAGGGCCCTGCTAGACACTCTATAAGATTAGAGTGGAGGGTGGAAGCTGAGCCTGAGGGAGAGGGATTCATAGCCATGGTTGCCTTTTCCTCTTCACAAGTCAGTGGTAAATAAGCTTTTGTTATCTGGAGACCACCCACTTTGCCTCTTAAACCTTTTTTTCAAAATCTCCCCCAATAGACTTAGCAATGTGAGGACAGGAGCCTTGTCTGATTCATCTCTGCATCTCTAGTGCCTAGCACGGGGGAGAAGCCAGCATCAGTAAATTTTGTGGTATTGTTAGAAAAACTACTATTAGATTTGATTCTCATGATATTCAAATATTTAGTATTCCTCAAATTATTCATTATCATGCTCATATAAGACAGAAGAACTTAATAAAATGCAGAACTAAGGTTCAGGTCTATATGATTTCTATACCTTAAATTATTCTTTACCTTAAATAACTGTTTTTCATCAGGGGAGCCAGTGTTTTTTGTTTTTTGTTTTTTGTGTTTTTTTGCAGTTTAAGTAGTGCTAGGGAATGGCCAGTGCTACCTGGAGGGCCTCAGGGACTACTGCAGAGTATACATCCAACACATACCTGCCAAAAGGTCCCATGGCACCCAAGTGTAGACTTTTCAACCAAAGGCAGAGGTGGGAGCAGAAGAATGTTCAAAGTGATGCTGTCACATTCCCTGGTGTGAGAGGATTTTTGGGCCAATGGAAGAGACAGGAATGGCTGGCCTGGAGGGGGAGCAGGAACCCTGAGCCCAGGCTGGAGGCAGGCCCGGAGATGTCTTTGTTGAGAAGAAGACTGAGAACTGTCTGAGAACTGGCTGTAAACATGAAGCCTCAAAAAACCACCTTGGTAGCCAGTAGGTGAGATGACCTTGGATGTGCCACTATAGCTTCTGTGGATTTTTTCACTGTTTCTTAGTGAGGGCTGGGGTCAGTATGTGTATGTGTGCAAGGGCACATGGGGCAGTTCTCCCATCACCTCCTTTCCACCTATAGCCACTCTTTTTATTTTATTTATTTTTTTACGAGCATTTTTTTAATTATATTTTTTGAAGATACATAGATCACAAAAAATGTTACATTAAAAAATATAAGAGGTTCCCACATAGCCCACACCCCACTCCACCCCACCCCACTCCTCCCACATCAACAACCTTTTTCATCATTGTGGCACATCCATTACATTTGGCGGATACCTTTTGGAGCACTGCTGCACCGCATGGATTATAGTTCACATTGTAGTTTATACTCTCCCCCAGTACATTCAGTGGGTTATGGCATGATATATAATGTCCAGCATCTGTCCCTGCAGTATCATTTAGGACAACTCCAAGTCCCGAAAATGCCCCCACATCACATCTCTTCTTCCCTCAGAGTGTGAGATCTTATGACTCGGGGGCTTCAACAAGATCCTCTGGGGTAGGGTGATATGGGGAAAAGAGCTTAATGGTCCTACCTGAAATGTCCTACCTGAATGAGACTGGGTCCCAGCTCTACCACTATACAATGGGGAGAGTGATCACATACCTCACAGGGTTATACTAAAATATGTGAATGAAAATGCTTTCCAGATTGCCAGGCACTTCTCAGTTCTGAAGAAGGGTTCTGTGGAACACCAATACTGCAGGATTTTAATAAGGGCCAGGTGAAAAATGGGTGGTAAACAAGTTGGGAAACTGCTGAGTGACACCAAATTAAGCAGATTGTTCTTAACTCAGAACTTTTGGTATCTTCATGTGCACTGTGTGTTTCTGAGGGAAAAAGTGTATGCAGCATTCCCCAGAAGAAACCATTCACAGAGAAATTGGACTTTTGAAGGTGTGAAACTAGATGGTAATGATAATAGCTGGCATTTACTGGGAGGTGCTGTATGCCAGGCCCATTTCCAAGCCCCTTTACACAGTGTCTCATTCAGTCCTTACAAAAACAGCCCATGAAGGGGTACTGTTATCAACTCCATTTACCCAAGTCGGTAAATGCAAAACCGGGATTCAAGCACAAGGGGTTGGGCTCCAGAGCTCACTTATTTAACAACCATACTATACTGTCTCCCTTAACTACATGTTGGGTGGTATTATTACTATTATATATGCTTCCAGAAATAGAGATGATCCCAGGGCCTTATTTACTTATGTACTTATTTATCTGTTGATACAACAAGTATTTGTCAAGCACATATTTATGGCCAGACACTAGACTGGGCACTGGGAATGCAACTGTGGTGGAGACAGCCACTCTTCCTGTCCCCGTTGAGTTTTTGGTCTAGTGGAGAGCATAGTCAAGTAAGTGATCAATTACAACAGAATAATACTGTAATTGGTGATACCTAAGTTTCTAGGGGAGCTAGCTCTTAGAAACAGTAGCTACCTCATTTGGGAGAAATCACTGAAGGAAGTGACTTATAAATAGAGGTCTAAAAATGGCAACTGAAGAAAATGGGAGAAGAGAAAATATTAGTGGAATAGTGTTGGCAAAAGCTCAGAGGCCAGAAAGAACATTAGGAAGGGGGTGGTAAGAGATGAGATCTCAGAGGTGAGGAGGGGTCCTCCTCGTGAACATTCCTTTTTTTTTTTTTTTTTTTTTTTTTTGTGGTCAAGTGATTTTTTTTTATTATTATTTTTTTAATTACATTAAAAAAAATATATGAGGTCCCATTCAACCCCACCGCCCCCGCCCCCCACTCCCCCCACAGCAACACTCTCTCCCATCATCGTGATACATCCATTGCACCTGGTAAGTTCATCTCTGAGCATCACTGCACCCCATAGTCAATGGTTCACATCATAGCCCAGACTCTCTCACGTTCCATCCAGTGGGCCCTGGGGGGATCTACAGTGTCCCGTAATTGTCCGTGAAGCACTATCCAGGACAACTCCACGTCCCGAAAACGCCTCCACATCTCATCTCTTCCTCCCGTTCCCCACACCCAGCAGCCCCCATGGCTACCGTTCCCACACCCATTCCACATTTTCTCTGTGGACATTGGATTGGTTGTGTGAACATTCCTTATTGGCTGGCACTGTGCACCAGCACTCTGCTGGCATTCACCCCTGAACCAAATAGTCCCAGGTAACTGTGTTCCTTGAGTTTTTCTGCTTTTTATATATAGCTTTATCTTTGCTCTTGTGAAACTGTTTATGATTTGTGTTTCAGAGATCTGATTTTTGCATTGGACACTAAAGTCAGGAACTGTGTCTTTTTTTTTTTTAAGATTTATTTTTATTTATACATTTCTCCTTACCCCCTCATTGATTACACTTGCTGTGTCTGTTCGTCTTCTTTGTTTCTTTAGGAGGCACCAAAAACTGAAACCAGGACCTCCAATGTGGGAGGGAGGCACCTGGATTCTAAACTTCACTCAACCACTTATTAGCTAGTGACCTCTTTGCTTAGGTTTCCTCATCTATAAAATGGGAATAGTAATACCTGCTATGTAAGGTAATTCTTACATTGAATAATAATACCTACTATGTAAGGTAATCCTTTTAATGATAATTAAATAAGATTAATTGTGTGAGGTGACCATGCCAGGCAGAGTAGAAGATCAATAACTGAAAACTAATATTATTAGAAGAAATAAGAGGGCATGACAGTCTTCTAGCTTTTGGAACTTTAAGTAGGAAGTTCATTTTTGCAGGAGGGGAAAATACTTTTTAGCCTGCATTCCAAGACCACTTGGAAGAGAATGGTTTAGGACTGCTTAGTGCTTTTGACTACCTAGGCAAGGTCACCTCTTAACCGATTGCACCCCTGTATCCAGTAGGAGGAAAGAGGAGCCTACGCTTGGCAGGCCCTATGTCTTAGGCTAGGGGAAAAGAGAGGTGCAGGTAGGCAGGACTCAAATTCCATCCCAGCAGACTTGAACGGTTCAGAAGAGAGTAAGACGTTCAGCTCATTTCTGTGTGAGGCAGAAAGAAACCCCATTACCTGAACAAAATAGATGCTGTTTTGTAGAGTCTCAGTTCCCCAGTGAGGGCCCCAGAGTAGGGTAATCTTCCAATTTTATCATCCAAACTGGGATTCTCCAGGACAACAGATGTAAACCAGGTCCACGGGACTTGGAGAAGTGATGGACCTGGTTTTAGGCTCTCTTATGTCAAATGGGAGAGAGAGGGTCTTAGCATCAGAGTAAGCCTGGGGATTTTGTTTCTTTGACCATGTGAAATACTTCTTTTTCTTAGCTTTCAAAAAACTGTTCACAGTATATTTACTAAAGGTAAAAGAAATTGCAAAAGTGCTTATACAGTAAATTCTAATTCTGTAGGCTATATATGCTAATATATAATATATATTTTATATGTGTCAAAATATATATAGGCTCTCAAGTTGCTGAGATTATTGGTACCTTTCATTTTCTTCTTTGCACTTTTCTGTGGTTTCAAAAATTACTTTTATAAATTTAATAAGTTTTTTAAAAATAAAAAATATATATTAGATTGTAAATATCTTCTGCTAAGAACAGCTTTCTGTCTCCCTCCCCATTCCTCCCCATCCTACCCCAGTCTTCTTTCTCGACCTGGATTTCTCTTCACGCTTCAAGACTCATCTTTTAGGACCCTCTCTTAATGCCCTCTTCCTATAGCACCCTGTCATACCTCTAACATAGCGTTTATCTCAAGCGATACTGTAAGCATCTTTGTGTCTGCCTCCCTCATCAGATTAGGTCAGGGACCATACCTGATTCATTCCTGTGTCCCAGGATGAATCTTAACACATAATATTAATAAATATTTGTTAAACTAACTGGTTTCTGTTTTAACCCCTCTTGCCCAGCACAGAGGGCCAGGCACACAGTAAGTACCATCATATGTTTGATAATTGGGTAGGTGAGAGAGTAAATTAAAATGCCAATTGAAAGAAGATAAGATTGGTGGCTCATGGCATTTGTTGCTAATGGAAGCCTTTGTCTGCTCTCACCCCTAGTTCTGGTCACCCGAGAGGATGACTTCAACAACCGGCTGAACAACCGCGCCAGCTTCAAGGGCTGCACGGCCCTGCACTATGCTGTCCTTGCGGACGACTACCGCACTGTCAAGGAGCTGCTCGAAGGAGGTGCGAGCATGGGCTGGCTGGGGGTGGGGTGGTGGCGGCGCAGGGAGAGGGTGCTCGGCTTACCCAGGGCCCCTTCCCCTCCAGAGGTGGAAATGCCTCAAGAGTGACTGTACCTCTAGGGTGTCCTCTACGCATGTGATTTGCCCTCCTGTGGCTGGTGTGGGTCTTCTTGGCCTATGTGTGTGAAGCATGGTGCCGTTCTGCCTATCTGCACATGCTCTGAAAGTTTTCTTGATTGTTGCTCTCCCCAAAAGTGTCCTCTCTGCTCCCCAGTGACCTTCAGAGCAGAGAACTAGAACAAGGGAGAAGCCCTTCAAATCCCTACTAACCCAGATCACAGAGGTCCTCCTTAACCACCACCCCTAGTCTAAATTAGGTCTCTTCTATTACTTGGGGTCATGACACCCTGTTCTTTTCTCTGTCATTGTATTTTCACAATTTGAAGTTGTTTTATTTGTTCAGTAGTTTTCTCCCTAATTTGACACTGAGCTCCCTAAAGACAAGGACCATAGCTGACTTATTCAACCCTGTATCCCTAACACCTAGTGTAGTACTTGGTATGTAGTCAGTAAATAATTGTTGAATGATTGAATACACTCTTTTTAGTGAGCATTGATTTGATTAAAGGACAGTATTTGCTACCTGTAGATTTGGCTAGGCTGGTCAGTCCAGGTCTGATAGAATTATCTGCCACCCTGCCAGATACCTCCCAACTAATCACTTGGCCTCCTCCCACTTCCATTATCCCACCCCAGCCTCTCTTTGGGATAGGGAGGGAAGTGTCTTGCTAGGGTGTTTGGTGCCCGGAACGCTGAATGAGTACCTGACACATGACTGCCTATTTATACCCTCCCTGCTTCTTTAGGGCCTAGGAACCCTTTCTTGAGGGCTGGAAGGTTTTCAGAGATCCTCTGGGCTTCTCTGATTTCTGGCCCTCTCCTGTCAGAAACCTCTCTTGCAGCAGGCTGGCTGGTATTTCCTTGGTTTCTGTCAGTGATTGAGAGAACCCTACTTCTTCCCCCAGGTAGTCTATTCCATTTTAGTGCAGCTCTCACTGGTTGAAACACCTTCTTTTTTTTTTAAAGATTTATTTTTTTATTTATTTCTCTACCCCCCCCCCCCCCCGCCCCCCTGTTGTCTGCTCTCTTTGTCCATTCGCTGTGTGTTCTTCAGTGACTGCTTCTGTCTTTATCAGCAGCACCGGGAATCTGTGTTTCTTCTTTTGTTGGGCCATCTTGTTGTGTCAGCTCTCCATGTGTGCAGCGCCATTCTTGGGCAAGCTCCACTTTCTTTCACACTGGGCAGCTCTCCTTACATGGCACACTCCTTGTGCATGGGGCTCCCCTACACGGGGAACACCCCTGCGTGGCACGGCACTCCTCGCACGCATCAGCACTGCGCATGGTCCAGCTCCTCACGGGTCAAGGAGGCTCGGGGTTTGAACCTTGAACCTCCCATGTGGTAGGCGGACACCCTATCCATTGGGCTAAGTCTTTGCCAGCTGTCATCTGCAACCCAATTCCTTTTTCAAAATCTAGTCTTCAAATAAAATTATTTTAATCCCAGAGCCTTGGCCTCCCCAGGCCCAGCATCCCCAGATCTTCCAACCCTCATGATATGATTGGGCTGGATGGACTCCCACTCACCCCCAAATCCTGCCACCTATAGTCAGCCACAGCCACACTGGCTTAAAACTCAGGCCTGTTCTGTATTCCCAGCCTTCAAGGGAACTGCTCCAGAATAACACAAATGTGCCTTGGTCTGTGCACCATGAAGGTAAGGACTACTCTTACCTTGGGTTCTCAAAAGCAGAGACTTAGAAAATGTCCCCAAGCAGGATGCTTTCGCTTTGTTCTTTGGAGAGCTCTCTGGGACCCAGTTGCAGCTAAGAGTGAGGGCATTTACCATGGGGCCTCTCTCTACCATGCTTTAAAAATCAATCAACATCACCAGCCGTGGTCTAGTCATTTACATTTCCCCCTTCTCTCCAACCCCCAAACAAACAGAGAATTCACTTTTTAAAAGCCCCTCTCCCCCAGCCTTCCAGATCGAACACCTTTGAACAGAAGTGGCTGTGGGCCTTTTGTGAAGCTCCCTCCCCCAGGCCAAGGCTGCCCCTTTGAGCCATTCCCTGGACATGATTCCTCCCTGTTGACTTGGAACAGATGCCCTTAGCCCCCACCTTCACATTTCTCCCACCTGCCTTTTTACCTAGCATCCGTTTACACTCCCAGCCCTAGGCTCCCAGCCTTGAGGGCTAAAACCATTAACTCACTTGTTTCTCCCTCTCCAACCTGGACAAGTGGCCTGTCAGTCAGGGCCTGCAGGCCTGCCAGCTTCTGACCTCCCTCCCCCCTTGACCTCTCTTGGTTTGCCTGTGTGTGTGACTAACCATCTGAGAGGCAGGATGCTGCTCCCTTGTCCCAGGGGCTATTGCTGGTAACATTTCTGAAGTCTCTGACCTCAGCTGACCTTCTTCAGAAGGTTTCAGGGAAGGCAGAGGTGCCTCCCTGTGCTTGGCACCAGCTTTGCTGCAGCAACTTAGAGAGAGGCTTTCTCTGTGAGATCCACGGCAGGCCTAGACACAGAGAACCACACAGAACCCTTCTCCTTGAAATTGCTCAGTTCATAGAGATTTAGAGTCCCTCCCCATATCTTAAAGGGTTAGAGCTAGAGTGGGCCAGAGGCAGCCGTTGCCATCTCAGCCATCTGAGACCTGGGAGGAGGCTCAGACAGCAGCGTGAGTTTGACAATGTGGGAAGCTCTGGCCCATTCAGAGGCAGCATGGAGTATAGAAAAGTGAACACCTTGGGTTTCAGAGGAGGCCAACCTGGGTTTGAATCTCAGCTTCCCCACCTACTAGCTGTATTGCCTTGGATTTGTTACCTTACCTCCCTAGGCCTCAGTTTTCTTATCTATAAAATAATACTTGTTTCACAGGAATAGTGTGAGGATTAGTGATGATATCTTTAAAAGCCTCTGATACATGGTACGTGCTCTGTTATTGGTAGTTATCTTTATAACTTGTATAAAGAAATCAAACTCTCACCTTGGCAGCAATCATCCTATTCCTCCCCAACGTAGAACCTGTACCCTTACCTAAAAGGCCTCTTCATTCTGTCTCTGCCCACAGCACCCTTGCCTAGAATGCCAATGAGCTACTCTGCAGGTTTCTCTCTCTCAGGAAGCCTCTTGTGGTTGTCGCCCCACCCCCACCCCACCACCACCACCACCCTGCATGCCTCCTCTGGACTCTGTGGCATTGCACTGGGTGCTTACCACAGCTGCGAGAGGCCGCTTTTCTCATCAGGAGGCCCATGGCACAGTGAAAAGAGCACAAGCTTTGGAGTCAGACAACTGGGTTTAAAGCTCAGCTGTGTCACATGACTCTGGGCAAAGGCAGTTGGCATCTCTGAAACCATGAACCTCAGGGCATCCTAAAGTGGATCAGGCAAACTATCCCTGACCCAGAGAATTAGACTGGCGCAAGAAACAGATATGAAAACAGTCCATTACAGCAGGGTAGGTGCTCTGGCAGAGAGCTGGACAGGGGATTTGGGGCATATAAAGGAGAAAACATCTGCTTCTGCCTGGGTGAGCAGGAAGGTAGAATCATTTACCAAAAACTTCCCAGAGGAGGGGTACTTAAGCCATGTCAGGAAGGGTATTGGGAGTTTTCTAGACAGATGTCTATAGAAGGAATTAACTAATGCTAATCTTTTACCCCTGGCATCCACAGAAAAATAGGTTCACAGGCCCGTTTTTTATCTTTGAAGATGCTGCTTCTGGCCATGTTGATGGCTTATGAACAGAAAGGCTTTGCTTCAAAACTTGACTGTAAATATTTGTAAAGATTGGAGGGAGGGCAGGATAGAAAGAGAGGTAGGACCCACCTTCCTCAAGCCCTTGGAACTGATTGGTCCCAATATTTTCAGGGCTGTTAAGGTGCTTTAGCAGCTGTTTCCTCTCAGGGATGTGATTCTACTATCAGTTCTATCTTCTTGAAACATACCTCTAGTTGTGGTAGCCTTTCTCAGCCAGTGTTCCTCCTGAGAATTGAGACCTGATGCTGTTGTACACAAGGAATTGATTTCTCTCTCCAGTATCTAAAATGATCCTAGTTATGTACCATTATTGGGAGAATTGAGAAAATCATTACTGAAATAATTTTCTGAATGTGGTTCAAAAGAGAACCCCCACTTGAGAAAGGCTGCAAGAAAAGAGTCAGACTGTGAATACCACTGAATAGCTGTGTAATCCTGGCCAAGTTATTGACTACTTTCAGGTTCTTTTTCCTCATCTAGAAATGGCAGCGATGCCACTTGCCTTCTAAGGTTTTGTAAGGATTAGAACAGATGTAGGTGATGAGCCTGTGGTAGAATAGTATCTTCTACAGAAAGGGCATTTTATATGTAGTGCATATTTGTTAACCTCAGAAATAACATTCAGTGCTCACTTGTTAAAAAAAGAAAAAAATTAACTACCCTAACTTTTTAACTTAGCTTTAGAGTTGCTGTAATCTAACCCTCACCTAACTTGTCCCCCACTGCTGCCCTAATACTCGAGCTACACTGGGCTGCGGATTCAACGTTCCTACCTTAGGCTCTTGCAGTTCTTTCTGCTTCTTATTTCCCATTTCTCTTAGCCTGGTAGAATTCCTTCTGCCAGTCAATTCCCAGCTCTCATGTCCATTCTCTTCTGAAATGTTTCATGTTCCCCAGGATTTGAGTCTAGCCTTACCTACTAGACCAAGGTAGATTGGAGCCAAGGAGTATGTCTTAGATTGTCTCTGTCTCCTTGGCTGCAATGCCCCATACAAGGTTCTGCACTCTAGGATGTGCTGATAAATCTGCAAAACCACTACAGGTTTTTTCTCTGGGAAGATGTGGTATCTTTGCTTTCTGGCCCACCCACTCTCAGTTTCATAATGTGTCTGGATTTTTAGAGTTTCACATATGAACCTCCCCTATCTAGCGATCTTCCCTTCTCCTGGTGGTCACAGTACCACTTCCTTTTTGGCCACCAGTGCTCATCACCTTAAAAACACTCGAGCTTTATGAAACCTAATACTACTTTCCCCAGGGTCCCCCTTTGCCTCTTTCCTACCTACTCTCAGAGCTCTTCCTGGCCCTGTCTCCAAGTGAAAGGCTCAATTGTCAGGGTTAACTAGCCATCAGCAAATGAATCTTTACTCAGCTACCGTCCCTGCCTGAGGCAAAGAGCTTTTTCCAGGCTTACATCCTCCCATTAACAGCCTGTTAAGTTACTGTCAGGATAGGAAACTTCACTTTCTTGTTCTACTTCACTGTCTGTCCATCGCCTGCCTTGCCAGATGGTAAAGGCATCAGCTTTGCCTCAGGCTATCTTCCATTGTAACATCACACTCTAAATCTCGCCAGCAATGGCGAGTAGGGGGAATAGGCCATGGGCTGAGGGTCAGAACAGTGTGACTTTAGGCAGGTCCTTTCTCCTCCTCAGTAAAATAAAGAAGTTAGGGTAGCCGACCCCAAAGATTTCCTTTCAGCTTCAGCATCCTATGTAATCACTGGGCAGATCTTTTCATTGATTTATCAAACACTCACTGAGCATCCCTCCTGTCACAGGCCCCACCCTAGGCACCTGGGAAATAAAGATGATCCAAACGAGGTCTTTGCCCTTAAGGAACTCATAGTTCAGTGAGGAAATCAGACATTTTAACAAAGCATATCTATCTGGTGTGTTAATGGAGATATATAGAAGGTGCTGTAGTATCATAAAAAAAAAAAAGACCTTTTTAATCTCTGGGGAGGGGAGGGAAAGTATGATGCAGGAGATGGTGTTTGCACTAAGTCTTGAAGGATGAATCCAAGTTTACCATATGGATGAGGGAGAGAGGCAGAGGAAACAGCATGTTCAAAGGCATAGCGTATGAAGCAGCTTACTTTATTAATACATCATACATAGTTCAGAAGAGCTGGACTTAGAGGATATGTGTGGTCAGAAACCAAGAATGGAAAGCAGGATCAATAATGAAGGCTTGGGAAATGGATGTGGCTCAACCAGTTGGACCCCCGTCTACTATATAGGAGGTCCAGGGTTCGATGCCCAGGGCCTCCTGGTGAGGGCAAGCTGGCCCACACAGCGAGCTGACTCATGCAGAGTGCCAGCCTACACAGGAATGCTGCCCTGCACAGGAGTCCCACCCTGTGTGGGAATGCCGCCCAGCACGGAAAAGCTGCCCCGTGCAGGAGCGCCAGCCAATGCAACAAGTGACACAGAGGAGAGAAAATAAGAAGATGTGGCAGAACAGGGATATGGGGTGGCACAAGAGAATAATTGCCTCTCTGCCACTCCAGATGGCCCCAGGATCAGTTCCCGGAGCCACCTAATGAGAATACAAGCAGACACAGAAGAACACACAGCGAATGGACACAGAGAGAAGACAATGGGGAAACTGGGTGGAGGGGGATAAATAAAATAAATCTCCTAAGGAAATTGAACTTATTCTCTGGTGGGAGACCATTAGGATTTAAGGGAAGGACAGGATCAGGTTTATGTTTAATGTGAATGATGATTTAGAACTTCCAAAATGTTTATGAGTAGCTGAATGGATAAACTGTGGACTGTTTACACAATGAAGTAATACACAGCACTAGGAATGAATGAACTCTTGCTCCATATAGCAACATGGATGAATCTCACAAACCGAAGATTCTGGTGACAAGACAGAAATAGAAGAGTACTTACTGTATGACTACATTCATATAAAGTTCAAAAATTGACAAAACTTACCAAGATGTAAGAAGTCAAGGTAATGGTTACCCTCGAAGGAGTTGGTAGTGACTAGGAGAGAGCATGAAAGGGCTTTTGGGGTGCCATAATGTTCTCTTTCTTTATCTAGGTGCTGGTTACTTGAATGTATCCACCTTGTGAAAACTTACTAAGCTTTACCCTTATGTACTTTGTATACGTCCTCTATATATATGATACATATGAAAGAAAAGTTTTTAAAAGTAGAAAAAAATAGGGGTACAAGTGGAGAAAGAAAAGCCAAAATTTCACTTGAAAGGTATTGTAACTGTCTCGGAGAGGCCTAAACTAAGGCAGTTGTTATGGGAAAGGAGAAAAAGGGACTAGCTGACTCAGTAGGATCAGCCGGTGAGAGGGAAGGAGGAGTCAAGATGAGGTCCTGGTTCTGGATTGGGTGACCAGGTTGATAGTGGTGCCCTTTACTGAGATGAGGAAAACTAGAGGGAAGCTTGGGTGGGTGGCATGTTCTGTTCGGAACATGTCCCCCCTCCTCTCCTCCCTTCCATCCTTCCCCTTTTAGATTCCAAGGTTCAGCTTTATAACTACTGCCTTGCTTCTTTCTCCCATCTTTGTACTTTACCTAGAATGCTAACACTAATTAAACTCACCTCTCTTTTTACATCAGTCTCTAAAGAGCTGAAAATTACTGAGGGAAAATTATACAGCCTTGCTAACTGGACCTATTTCATGAATCCCAGATAATCAGCACTGCCAACAACTCTACTATGCTTCATGAGTAAAATCACTCTTTCATTCTGGATTGAGACAACAGATGTTTTTTTTTTACCTTCTTGTCTCTCCTCAAATCTCTAGCACTCAACTCCCAAGCTAATAATGATCTCACCTCACACTTCATAGAGAAAAGAGATTACAGTCAGGAGGAACTACTTCATCTTCCCACCATCACTCCCATCAGACTACCCCCATCTGTACCCCTGTATGCTGCCTTCCTCAACAGTGGAAGAAGTTCCAAAGACCAACCCCTGTATTTGGGCTCTGACTTCTGCTTCCTCTCACTTTCTCAAAGACTTTGCTCCTCCAATTACCTGCTCTCTCTCCTGCACTGGCTGTCTTTTCCTCTCTGCTGGTTCATTCCCATCAGCCTAAGAACATAAATTAATGTCACCCATCTTAAAAAACAGAGCAAGTCAACACTTTCCCTTGACCCACATATTCACTTACAGCTGCCACTTCATTTCTCTGCATCCCTTCATGGCAAAAATCCTCAAAAGAATGATCAATATTCACTTACTCCACTTCCTCAGCTCCTGTCCTTTCCTCAGTCTCAGTGTTAACATGACCAAAATATACTTTTGTTTTTCCCCAAAAAATTGGCATTTCCCCATGTTTTCCCCAATTCAATGAATTATATTGTCATCTACTTGATTTTTCAGACCAAAACCCTTCGAGTCATTCTTGAATTCTCTTTTTCTCTTGGACTTCATATCAAGTCCTCCAGTGAATCCTATGAGCATTACCCTCTGAAGTGCATCCTGAATCCATCTCCTTTTTGCCATTTCCATTTCTATAACTCTTGTTCAGCTCAAGCCACCATCTTCTCTCTTGGACCAGTTTTCTAACTGGTCTTGCTTTTATCCTCCCAAATCCACTTTCCAAATGATAGCTAGAGGGATCTTTATAAAACATAAATCATGTCATTCTCCTACTTAAAGCCTTCGTTGACTCCCCATTAAAACCAAATGAAATCCAAACTCCTTTCCAGAGTCTACAAGGCCCTGCATATCCTAGACCCTGTATATCCTCGACCTCATCTCATCCACTCTCCCTCTTATTCTCCTCAGTAACACTAGCCTTCTCTTGTTCCTCGGACACACCAAGCGCCTTCCCATCTCAGGGTTTTTGTACCCCCCTTTCCCAGTGATTGGAGCGCTCTCCCTCTGTGGATGACTGCCTCATCATTTCGGGCTCAGCTCGAATGTCCCTTCATCAGAGTGGCCTTCCCTGAACACCCTAGTAAAAATAGCTCCCCCTGTCACTTTCCATCATATCACCCTATTTTGTCGTCTTCATCGTACTTATCAGTCCCTGAAATGTTCTTATTTGCTTATAATGTTTATCATCTTTCTCTCCCCACTAGAAAGCAAGCCTTGTGTTCATTGAAAACTTATCTCTTTATTTGGCTGCTATATTCACAGTGCCTAGAAAAAAAATTTCACAGCTGGCATATAATAGGTGATTAATAAATAGCTGTTGACCAACTGACTGTGAGGAATTTGTGGGACATCCTTGTAGAGATACTTAGCAGGCAGTAAAATAAGTGGGTCTGAAGATCAGGAAAGAAAGGACTCTCAAAACAGGACCTGAAGATTTGAGATGCATCAGTCTCTTGGGAATGGCTGAAGCCGACTGGGTCTGTGAATTGTCCATGGAAAGTTGTAGAGCTAAAGAGGCCCAGAGTCATGACTCTGAGAGAACCACAGTCAGAGGTGAGCAAGAAACTAGGGGCAGGTGCAGGAGACTCAAGGAAACAGAGTGGTAAAAGGAGAAGCAGAAGAATGGGGAAGAGTTACTTAAAAGCAGTGCCTCTCCAGCTATTTACAAAAGACCTGTCTCTTTTTTGCTTTTTGTTTTGATTTCCGATCTGTCATGGACCAATACTTTTATAAAACATAATAAAAATGAATTGAATACAGAATACAATTTTGTCATTATATTCAACAGATATATAATCATTCTGGGAAAGCAGATGTAGCTCAACTGATAGAGCGTCCGCCTACCATATGGGAGGTCCAGGGTTCAAACCCAGGGTGTCCCCCACATAGGGGAGCCTCACATGCAAGGAGTGTGCCCTGCAAGGACAGCTGCCTCACGTGAAAAAAGCGCAGCCCACCCAGGTGTGGAGCCACACATATGGAGAACTGATGCAGCAAGGTGATGCAACAAAGAGAGACACAGATTCCCGGTGCCGCCGAGAATGCAAGCGGACACAGAAGAACACACAGTGAATGGACACACAGAACAGACAACACAGGTGGGGGGGTGGGCAGGGAGAGAAATAAAATAAATCTTTTAAAAAAATAAAATCATTCTGGCAAGTTGCTATAAAAGGTACCCAACACTTATTCTCAAGGACTGGTAGCAAGTTCACAGACCTCACTTTCAGCTCCACTGCTCTAGTGGTGCTCCCGGGCAGGGAGTAGATTCAAATGAGCTGCCCTTATGTGGTTTAAAGTCTAGCATAGTAGATATCCCAGACATACGGACATACTGCATGGCAGAGGGGTCAAAGCATTGCCATTACCATGCAGGCTTCAGGGGCTACGATCACCCATCTCTGCTACTGTTTCATCTCTTAAGGACCTCGGGCATATCATTCTCTATAGCATCACATATTTCATCCAAAAAATGAAAAATATTACATCAGGTGATTGAACTGTAAAGATTGCTTATTATCTGGGCAATAAAAACCCTCCATGCAAGTATTCATTAGCAGGGGAGAGGTTAGGAGATGGAAAGTACAAGGTTTCTTTTGGGGTTGATAAAAAATGTACTAAAATTAGATTATAGTCATGGTTGCTCTACTCTGTAAATGTTAAAAACCATTGAGAGATGCAGATGTGGCTCAGGCAACTGGGCTCCCACTCCCACATGGGAGGTCACTGGTTCAGATCCCATTGCCTCCTAGAGAAGACAGTGGGCTAGCGCAAGGGGTAGGCGTGGCAAACTGACACAAGAGACACAAGAAGAAAGGAATGTAATGGGAGACACAATAAAGCAAAGAGCAGAGGTTCCCAGTACCTCCTAAAGAAGACAGTGAGCTGACGCAACAGGCAGGCGTGGTGAGCTGACCCAACAAGAGACATAGGAAGGAAAAACAGAATGAGAGACCAACAAAGCAGGGAGCAGTGGTAGCTCAAGTGATTAGACACCTCCTTCCCACATTGGAGGTCCTGAGTTCAACTCGTGGTGCCTCCTAAAGAAACAAGCGGAACAGACTCAGCAAGTAAAAAACAACAAGGGGGTGGGGAGAAATAAATAAATAAAATCTTTTAAAAGAAAAAAACCCATTGAATTGTACACTTTAAATGGGTGAACTTTACAATATTTGGATGTTTTTTTCCTTTTTAAGATTTTTATTTTTTATTTATTTCTCTCCCCGTCCCCCCCCCCCCCCCAGTTGTCTGCTTTCTGTGTCCATTTGCTGTGTGTTCTTCTGTGTCCGCTTGTATTCTTGTCAGCAGCACCGGGAATCTGTGTCTCTTTTTGTTGCGTCATCTTGCTGCGTCAGCTCTCCGTGTGTGTGGACCACTCCTGGGCAGGCTGCACTTTTTTTTTTTCACGCAGGGTGCCTCTCCTTATGGGGCGCACTCCTTGCACATGGGGCTCCCCTACACAGGGGACACCCCTGTATGGCACGGCACTTCTTGTACACATCAGCACTGCGCATGGGCCAACTTCACCACATGGGTCAGGAGGCCCTGGGTTTGAACCTTGGACCTCCCATGTTGTAGGCGGATGCTCTATCCATTGAGTCAAATCCACTTCCTGACAATATGCAAATTATATCTCAAGTTTTTGAAAAAGTAAAAAGAATGAAAGGAAGAAGAACCCTCCATGCCACTCAGAACCAGAAAAGGTAGGCTCGTGTGGGTGACCAGTTGCCTGAAAGCAAGCTGGAACGCAAAGAGAAACTGGTTGGTCCCATATTTAGTGTGTTAGAATAGAAGAGCTCCTGGGAAGCGGACTTGGCCCAGTGGATAGGGCATCCGTCTACCACATGGGAGGTCCGCGGTTCAAACCCTGGGCCTCCTTGACCCGTGTGGAGCTGTCCCATGCACAGCACTGATACGTGCAAGGAATGCCCTGCCATGCAGGGGTGACCCTGCGTAGGGGAGCCCCACGTACAAGGAATGCACCCCTTAAGGGGAGCCGCCCAGCACGAAAGAAAGTGCAGCCTGCCGAGGAATGGTGCCGAACACATGGAGAGCTGACACCACAAGATGACACAACAAAAAGAAACAGATTCCCATGCTGCTGACAACAACAGAAGCGGACAAAAGAACACGCAGCAAATGGACACAGAGAACAGACAGAACAGACAACTGGGGCAGGCGGGGAGGAAGGGGAGAGAAACAAATAGGAAGGGAGGGAGGGAGGGAGGGCTCCTCTGTTATATATAAAGGGGAAAAGTTCCCTTTTAAAGAATACTATTGAAAACTTACTAGGGAAGTGGACTTGGCCCAGTGGTTAAGGCGTCCGTCTACCACATGGGAGGTCCGCGGTTCAAATCCCGGGCCTCCTTGACCCATGTGGAGCTGACCCATGCGCAGTGCTGATGTGCGCAAAGAGTGCCATGCCACGTAGGGGAGCCCCACATGCAAGGAGTGCACCCCGTAAAGAGAGCCGCCAGCGTGAAAGAAAGTTCAGCTTGCCCAGGAATGGCGCCGCACACACGGAGAGCTGACACAACAAAATGACACAACAAAAAGAAACACAGATTCCAGTGCCGCTGACAACAACAGAAGCGGACAAAGAAGAACACGCAGCAAAATAGACACAGAACAAGACAACTGGGGTAGGGGGGGAAGGTGGGAGAAATAAAAAATAAATAAATAAATCTTTAAAAAAAAAGAAAACTTACTGTAAACCTTTCTCTTACCCTTATTAGCCTTTTTATTAATTTCCTGTTATTATTACTTTAACAGATATTTATTGCACACACATATACACACACACACCATACTTGAAAAGCTTAAAGTCTGGCACAGTAGAGACATTGTGGAAATAATTCTAAAATTATTAGTTCATTACCACTGAGATAAGTGGGCATGTAACAGGGACCTAATCTAGTCTGAAGGGGATGAGGCACATCTCTGAGCAAATGGCATTTATGTTAAGTCTTGAAATGTAGCTGTCAACCAGTCATTTAACTTAGGAAAAGCCTGTGGCGAGGGATAGCTCTTACTCATCCAAAAGGACCCACCAGTCAAGTTAAGGGCAAGGTGGGGAATGAAGAGGGTTCTAGGGTATTGTAATTGCAGTCCACATGGCACCATGAGTTCAGTAGTAAAAGGGGCCCTGGGGACCCTGTGGCCTCGCCTCTGCCTGTGGCCTAGTCAGCTCCTTACCCAGTGGAAAAATAAGGAGCTGTCCTTATCCCCTGGGAAAGTTATTTTTATATCCTACCTCCTGTGGACATAGAGGAGTCACTACATGGTTGAACTAGAGATGAGAGCCTGGTCACCAGAGCCCATGCTCTCCAGAGCCACCTGCCATCCAGGCACCCGCATTTCATCAAGGCTTTAATCGGTTCCAAGCAGTCCTCAGATGAGCCTGGCTGGTATCCGGTATGACTTCATCACCGCCAATAGCAGCAGCTGGAGGCCAAGGTCTCCTGGGTGAAAAAGAGGTCAGCTTTGGCTGGGCCAGGTCTGTTCTATGTCCTGTGCTCCCCTCCGTTTGCACTGGGCTAGGAATCAGAGCTGTGTAGGACTCCGGTTTCCCAAGGCCGGGCCAGCTGCCCTTTGCCAGCTCTCTTGAACCCCCGCCCCCCCCCCCCCACCAGCACCTGTACTCTTGGACAGAATGCAGAGAGAAAAAGGGCACTACTGCAGCTTAAGAAGGTTGTGTGTGTGCCATTCTGAAGGTTAGGGCCTGCAAAATAGCAGGTTCCCTTCCCAAAAGGGCTTTGCTTCTAGTATTCAAGGGCTCTCTTGCTCTACACAGATGCCTGGCGGTGTCCTGAGACAGGGATAGTCTCTGAAGGTCTGTACCACAGACTCCTTAAACATCACTTTGGAAATGAATTCTTTCAAATGTAGCAGAAGGAGGGGGCTTGCCACTTAAGGAGTCCTTCAGGGACTGAAGTCGTGGAACTCTGTGAGGTGGGAAGTACTGAGTGGGGTCAAGTGACCTGACACTTGGTTCTGGCACTAACTCCACCTTGCAGTGGGACCTTGAGCAAGTCCCTTTTCTCTCACTGAGCCTCATTTTCCCCATCTGTAATATTAGGTACTTGAAGTGTGATCTCAAAGTTACCTTCATTTTAATATTTTGTGATTCTAAATTAATAATTGCCCTCTGATTTATCTAATTGCAAAGCTAAATATTCATCTTTATTCAGCAACTATTATTTTAATTATTAGTTAAGAGTGGCAGGTGACCACCATCATCCATTTTTTAGGTTCTTCTGGTATGTGTTCTTTTTTTTTTCTTTTTTTCTTTATTTATTTTTGTCTTTATTTTTTAATGTTACATTAAAAAAATATGAGGTCCCCATATACCCCCCACCCCCCTCACCCCACTCCTCCGCCCATAATGACAACCTCCTCCATCATCATGAGACATTCATTGCATTTGGTGAATACATCTCTGAGCACCACTGCACCTCATGGTCAGTGGTCCACACCACAGCCCACACTCTCCCACAGTCCACCCAGTGGGCCATGGGAGGACATACAATGTCCGGTAACTGCCCCTGCAGCACCACCCAGGACAACTCCAACCCCCGAAAATGCCCCCACATCTCATCTCTTCCTCCCACTCCCTACCCCTAGCAGTTATCATGACCTCTTCCTCCACACCAATGCCACATTTTCTTTGATTACTAATCACAGTAGTTCATTAATAGAGTATCAGTAAGTCCACTCTAATCCATTCTCTCTCTCTCCATCCTATGGACCTTAGAATGGTTGTGTCCACTCCACATCTGTATTAGGAGGGGCCTTAGATTCCACATGGATGCTGGGTGCAATCCTCCTGCTTTCAGTTGTAGGCACTCTTGGCTCCCTGGTGTGGTGGTTGACCTTCTTCACCTCCATGTTAGCTGAGTGGGATAAGTCCAATAAACCAGAGTGTAGGAGTTGCTAGTCTTTTGAGGCTCACGGCCCACCTATCACATGGACAGTCCAGAGATTCAGGTCCCCTGGGTATACATTAAACCCCAGCACCAACTACAGTGTGTTCTTAAAGCATCTTGTATAATTTATTGCAGTTACCATAGCATGTAGTTACATAGTTATTTGAATAGATATTTGATTAATAGATTTCTCCTTCATTCTGCACTGAGTTCCGTGAAGGTAGTATCTGGATCTTTAGTGCTTATCTTTCCAGCATCTAGCACTATCCTTTGCACATGATAGTTGCTCAGTAAATATTTGTTAAATAAAAAAATTTATAGGTGGGCACTAGACATATAACAAATAAAAGAGCAAAATATACAGACCCTTCCTTCAGACTGCTGGTAAGGCCCATACACAAAGCGTGGAAGCAAGGGCCAGAATATCTACTGAAGTGAAAAATATATTGGATAATGAGGAGGGGAAAGATCATTGATAGCGTTGTGGAAGGCTTCATGGAGAAAGTGGGACTGGAGTCAGACCAGAAGGACTGGTAGAGTTCAAAAAGACAGGGAAGGAGGGAAGCTTTTCAGGCGAGGCAGCAGGCAACTGGCCACTTAGCCCGGATTATGGGGTAGGGAGGCCTGAGTGTAGAGGGCCTTGGGGATGAGCCAGAGGACTTGTTCTTAATTTTGTCGTCAATAGAAAGCTCCTGACGTGATTGTTTATTGTTTGTTTGTTCTTTAATGACCATATTGATTTTTACTTTAAAAAATGCACAAGATAAAAATGTCTAGCAGTACAAGAGGATATATAGTGGAAAGGACCTCTCCCTTCCACACCCTTGGTTCTCCTCCTCAGAAGCAACCAAGGTAACTTTTCTTCTTCTGTGTCCTTCCTATTGCAGCTGTAACAAATTATCAAACAGTGGCTTCAAGCAACACTAATTTATTATCTTACAGTTCTAGAGATAGGTCTGAAATGGGTCTTACTGGGCTAAAATCAGGGTGTCTGGAGAGCTGTGTTCCTTTTTGGAGGCTCTAGGAGAGAAACTGTTTTCTTGTCTTCCCTGGCTTCTTGAGGCTGCCTGCACTCCCGGGCGTGTGGCCCCTTCCACCTTCAGCGCAACAGGGTTGGTCCAGTGGTTAGTCGAGCCTTTCACACCTTGTATCAATATGATGTGGACTCTGTTGCCCACCTCTTTCTCTTATATTAGGCCCACCTGGATAGTTCAGGGACTATCCCCATCTCAGAGTCAGCTGATTAGCAGCCTTAATTCTATCTGCAACTTTGATTGTCTCTTGCAGTATTCACAGGTTCCAGGAATTAGAATGGGGACATCTTTGGGGAGCCATTATTCTGCCTGTCACATATCACAAATACTTTATGTGTGCTTTACTTTTATTCCTGTTTTGAATAGTAATACTTGCATATAGTACAAAATTCAAGAGTTTTCAGTGAAAAGTCTTATTCCCCCACCCCATTCCTGATCAAAACTTTGTCCAGTTTTTCTACTATATTGTTATTACTTTTTCGCTTGTAGTTAGTGAGCAATCTCTGGGGAGAGGCGCTTTTTTTTGGTTAGAGAAGTTGTGGGTTTACAGAACAACCATGCATAGAATACAGGATTCCCCTATACTACCCTATTACTAACAACTTGCACTGATGTGGAATATTTGTTAAAATTGATGAAAGCACATTTTTATAGTTATATTATTAGCTGTAGTCCATGGTTTAACTTTGGGTTCACTATGCAGTGTAGTTCCATGGATTTTTAAAAAATTGTTGTTCTGTTACCATATATACAATGTAACACTTCCCCTTTGAATCACATTCATATATATGTTTCAGTGCTGTTAGTTACTGCACTGAAGTAATTACCACTACCATCACCACTGTTTGTTACCAAAACATTTCCATCTTCCAAGTAAAAACCTGTACATTTTAAGCCTTAACTGAGGAGTCAGTTTAAAGACCATGCAAATAGCCTGCTTCTCATCAAAATCTCTTCCTAGACTTAGCATCCACTGATGGTTCTTGCCTGAACCAGTCTTTACTTGTTGGTTGCAAAATGAATATTTTCCAACTCCAGCCCTCCCTCCACAGTCACCAGTCAGCACTTGGCATTCTACTATAAGCGAGAGCCCCCTGCTCCCTCATTTATTTATTTATCATCAAAATATGCACATGGGTTTTTACAGTTTTAATGTTCCATAATTCATTCTATTTTCAGTTATATTGGTGCTAAAATTGTCCCAAATCTGGCCAATGTGACATGCCCATCTCTTTTCTTTTTTCTTTTCTTTGCTTTGCTTTTCTTCTTTTTTTCTTTTCTTATATTTTTTCTTTGTCTTTTTTTTTGGTGCACTTCTTTATTTTCTGGCATAAATATTTCAGATTCATCTTGTATCCCTGCTGCTACCCTGGAATCAGCCATTTTCTGAGGAGCCATAGAATTTTTAATGGGCAATTGTATTAAAGACGAAGCTCTGAGTACCAGATATGCTCATCTCTACTGGACCCCTTCTCTTGACAGAGCCAAGAAATATATACGAGTATATATACATATATCCATTATATCCATATATATAAATACATGCCTACATACACTTATATTGCCACACATATGCATATGTACATACATATTTTAGAGATCCTAAGAGCAGCAATACCTCCAATTCCCAATAGGACTCGTTCTTGTCTTGCCCCATTTCATATTTGTTTGTCCTGTCTTCCATGGTGAGAACCCTGGCTTCATACAGCATCTAGATACTTAGTCATTTGCTCATTCATCTAATACATCTAATATAGTTTCAGAATTGCTCCATCCACATCACCATAAAAAACCTACTAAAAAGAGTTCAGGTCTGGATTTGTTTGCAGTTCTTACCCCTACTCTATCTGAGACTGAGGTCATATAATCAAATACTGGATTTATAAGTTACTTGGATTAGTTCCTTTTTTTTTTTTTTTTTTTTAAGATTTATTTTTTATTTATTTCTCTCGCCTTCCTCCCAATACCCCAGTTGTCTGTTCTCTGTGTGTTCTTCTGCATCTGCTTGTATTCTTGTCAGCGGCACTGAGAATCTGTGTCTCTTTTTTGTTGCATCATCTTGCTTGTCAGCTTTCCATGTGTGCGGCGCTACTTCTGGGCAGGCTGCACTTTTTTCGTGAGGGATGGCTCTACTTTTGGGGCACACTCCTTGTGCATGGGACTCCCCTACACAGGGGACACCCCTGCATGGCATGGCACTCCTTGCATGCATCAGCACTGAGTGCAGGCCAGCTCATCACATGGGTCAGGAGGCCCTGGATTTGAACCCTGGACCTCCCATGTGGTAGGCGGATGCTCTATCAGTTGAGCCAAATCTGCTTCCCAATGATTAGTCCTTTTTGATCATCCCCTCCTTCCCCGCCTCCAGTGTATTTGTTACTCATTTGAAATAAAGTTACGCTCACTTGTTTCAATTTGCTTTTACTTTCAGGGATTTTCTCTCCTATTTGTCCTTGTTGATTTAGTTTTATTGTTTGAATATTCAGTACATTAACTTGTTTCTAAAATCCAAAATTCTTTCCTATATCCTTTTTTTTATTTTAGTTTTTTTAATTTCTATTTTTTATTTCTCTCCTTTCCCCCCCACCAGTTGTCTGCTCTCTGTGTCCATTCGCTGTGTGTTCCTCTGTGTCCACTTGTATTCTTGTCAGTGGCACCAGGAATCTGTGTCTCTTTTAGTCGCATCATCTTGCTGTTTCAGTTCTCTGTGTGTGCGGTGCCACTCCTGGGCAGGCTGCACATTTTTTTGCGCAGGGCGGCTCTTCTTCCGGGGCGCACTCCTTGCACGTGGGGCTGCGTGGGGCTCTTCTACATGGGGAATACCCCTCCATGGCAGGGCACTCCTTGCGCGCATCAGCACTGCACGTGGGCCAGCTCACCACACAGGTCAGGAGGCCCTGGGTTTGAACCCTGGACTTCCCATGTGATAGGCAGATGCTCTATCAGTTGAGCCAAATCTGCTTCCCTCTTTTCTATATCCTTTTCACCATTTTTCTGTCCCTTTCACTTTGACCCCTTGTAGATAACCAGTTTTATTGTTTTCTGGTTTATTCTTCCTGTGTTTCTTTTTGTAAACAGATAAATTATGTTTTCTTATTCCCCCTTGTTTCTTCCACAAAAGGTATGTGCTCTTTTGTAGTTTGATTTTTCACTTAACAGTATTTCCCAGAATTCACTCAAAATCTGTTCTTAGAGATCTTCCTCATTTTTTTTTTTTTTTTTTTTTTTGAGGTACTGGGCCAGGGATTGAATGTGGAAAGCCACTGCTCAATCACTGAGCCACATCAGCTCCCCTGAGTTGGATTTTTCATTTTTTTGCTTGCTGTTTGCTTTTTTTGGTGTGTGTTTTTAGGAGGCACCAGAGATGGAACCTGGGACCTCCCGTGTGGGAAGCAAGTGCTCAACCACTTGAACCACATTGCTTCCCTCATTCTTTTTCACAGGTGCATAGTACTCCAGTGTATGTATGTGCCTTATGTCCTATGCTTTGACGTTGAGGTTTTCAGCATTTTGTGACTACAAATAATGCTACAAAGATTAACCTCATACGCTTGGAGATGTGTCTTTATAGTAAGGTCCTAAAAATGGTATTCCTGGGTCAAAGGATAAATGCATATATATAGTTTGGTTAGGTATTGGAAATACCCTTTCCTTGGAAGTTATACCATATTGCATTCCCACCAGTAGTGTATGAAAGTGCCAATTTTTTTACAGCTGCTCCAACAGAATGAAACAATGTATTGTCAAGGTTTTGGATTTTTGCCAATCTGATAGGTCAGAAATAGTATTTCGGAGTAGTTTTAGTTTGGTTCTCTTATAGGTACGAAGTTGAACATCATTTCATATGTTTAAGGGCCATTTAAAACTCTTCGTGAATTGTCTGTTCATGTGGCCATTTGTCTAGATTTTTAGTCTTTGTTTTCCTCTTGACTTTTGAAAGTTCTTTGTATATTAGAGAGATTAGTCCTTTGTGATATATATTGTAGAGATTTTCTCCTACCTGAGATTGATATGATTTTAAAACTCCCCATGAAATTCTCATATATATCCAGGATTGAGAACCACTAGGGCAGTTTAAACTATGCAGTTTGGATTTAGAACTGTTTTATAAGGGATAATGCATGGAGAAAGGGACAGGTAGTGAGGGCTCAGCCTTGGAAGACACCTATACATTGGTACAGGAACCTGCAAAGAAGACAAACAGTCATGAATATTGCATATCATGGAAATCAAGGAAGAAAGGAATTGGGAGGAGTCAGGGTTGGTCATCAGTATTGGTCACTGTTGCTAGGTGTGGCAATGAGGTCCATGTCCCTACTTTCCAGCACACCTTCACCCCTGCTTGTTTAGGCTGAGAGAAGACTCCCGATCTCTGTGCAGTGATTTTGTCCAGCAGTATTATCAGTAACGACAGGAGATGTCTCCTGGCAAAAAGAAATTGAAGAAATGTAGCCCAGCTGCATCATAACTGGTTCATGATTATTCATTCAATAAATACTGATTGAACTGCTATGTGCCAGATATTGTTCTAGGCACAGGATATAGTACAAAGACCCCATTTTTTAACTTGTGCTTTTCTCTCACCACTCTTTTTTTTAAAATTATTTATATTTCTCCCCTTCCCCACTGTTGTCTGCTCTGTGTTCATTCGCTGTGTGTTCTTCTGCGTCTGCTTGCACTATCCAGTGGCACTGGGAAACTTTGTCCCTTTTTTGTTGCATCGTCTTGCTGTGTCAGCTCTCCGTGTGTGCAGCACTGCACGTAGGCAGGCTGCACTTTTTTCATGCGGAGCAGCTCTCCTTGTGGGGTGCACTCCCTTTGTGTGGGGCTCCCCTATGCGGGGGTGCCCTTGCGTTGTACGGCGCTCCTTGCGCGGCAGCACTGCGTGTGGGCCAGCTCACCACACGGGCAGGAGGCCCTGGGGATCAAACCCTGGACCCTCCATATGGTAGATGGACGCTCTGTCAGTTGAGCCATATCCACTTCCTCTCACCACTTTCTAAAAAGTTAGAGGTTTCCTTTATCTGAGTACCTGGTTTGTAGCCTCAATTCTGGAACAAACTTTAGAATTAATTAGGGAAGAGCACTCCTGGGAAAAGTGGAAACACCAGCACCAGCAAGGACCTCTCGATGAGAACTGGTCCTCATGGCATTCGTCCGCTCTTTGCCCGTCATCTCCCCACCACCCTTCCTCTTTTATTTTTGGTAACTGTTACCTGGTGACAATGGTTGGGCATAAAGGAAGGAGCATCTTTTTTTTTTTTTTTTTTAAAGCAACAACTTTATGAGGGAGATGAGTAAGACCTTCAGCCTCCATGGGGAACTGAAAAGCAGACATCAGCAAATGAATGGTTCTTGTGCCCAGAGCATCCAAAAACCTTAGCCTGTGGCTTTTGATATCATACTTAAAGATAGCCCCCACCACACTCCTGATTGTCTCCATACTGGGAAGTACAGTTAGCAAAAATATTTCATTGGTTTTCATTTCTGCAAGTTTTCTCAAAGCCAATTGTAAAACTACCTGCCTTCCTTAAGGTCAGAGTGAAAGGCCATGTATTTGAGTAGACCTCGTTCTGGTTAGCCTGGCACAACCACCATTTGTGCCAGTATTTTCTCATCCACGCAGAAGGCTTTACTGAGCTTTGAGAACAAACATAAGTGGAAGCACAGGCCGTCTCTTGATAACCCCTCTTCCCTGTTAGGGACATTAGGCTGAGATTGGTCAGCAGACGCTTAAACATCTGGTCAGCTCAATCCTATGGGGTGGCTTGTGTTTTATAGACAAACCATCAAGATTGATTGGCCTCTTAACTGAATTAGCCAGATGTGTGGGCATTGTGTGCCCTTTTCTCAGCCTCCCTCCAATGTTGTTAGGTGGAAGCAGACATGCGATTAGCATGTTTGAAGATGATGTGTTTTTAGTGCATGAACAAAAGCTGCCGCCGTCTGCAGAGACCGTGGCTGTGCCCCAGACATCAGCAGTGTAATTATGACTGCTAAATTCAGCCCAGACCCCAGGCTTGACTGCCTTGGTCTCAGCTGTCATTTGCAGAAGGGGGGAGGGGAGAAGCCCAGGGACCTAACTCTTATTATAGTCCACTTTGAACTCTGCTTTATCCAGAGTCTTCCCCCCACTGCTGACAATTGCTCCCAGCTGCTTTCTGGCCACAGAGCCTGCTGCCATCTCTGGGGGCAGTCTCTTCTGGATTCTGGGGAAAGCGGGGAGGGAGGGAATGGGGCTGGCATACTAAAACCCACTACTTCCAGGAGGTTTGCCAAACATGAAATGAGCTGAGCCTCCCCATACTTCCAGTGCACATGTCACATGCTATTCAGAGCATTATCCTCCATCTATAAAACCCTAGGTTTGCACTGAGCAGAAATCCTTGACAGGAATTTATGTTTTTGCCCTCCTCACCTAAATCTGTATATGAAGTATGTTTGAACACCCATTTCCATGGCATTTGAACCTCCTATTTTTTAACCAGACCTACGTATTTTCCTTAGAACAAATGAGGAATTTTCATGTCTCCAGTAGCTCTGCTTAATTCTGTAGACATCTCATATTCAGTGTATCCAAACCCAATTCCCCACACATTTTCTTCTATATTCCCTGGTTGGTGAATGGCATGATCATCTACCTGGTCACACAAACAAGAAACAAGAAACTATTATGAATAAGTCTGATAACTTCTCCCTCACTTTCCACCAAGCCCCATCTTTCTGATAATTTTCTCTCAAGTCCATTCTCTCCTCTCTATCTCTACTACCCTGGTTCAGTCTTCATCATCTCTCACTTTCTTGTTGGTCTCTCTCCCTCCAACTCCCCTCCAAACCATCCACTACCCTGCAAAACCCTGTCACTCCTCTGCTTTAAAGCTTTTAGCAATTCCTGATGCCTGTAAGGTAACCCCAGATGTCTAACCCAGCAAGCAAGGCACTCTGCAGTACAGCACAAATCACCCTCCCTCCAAGAGGGGATGGGGATGATGCCTTGCCTCAGGGTTGGAGCCAGAGTTGGTGAGCCTGCAGCCCAATGGGCCCAGGGAGATAAGCTGCCACTGGCCCACTGACCTGCTTCTCTCTCCCTAGCCTAGGGTTCTTTCCTGCTTCCATACTCCTCCTTCACATATCTCTGCCTAAAATGTTCTTACCCCACTTCTCCATCTTTTGAACTCCTGCTTAGCCTTTAAGATCCAACTCTTGTGTGTCTCTTCTGTTGGAACTTTCCCTGGCTTGCCCACAGGAAGTGAACCACTTTTCATGCTGTCCCTACTGCCCCCCACCAGCAATTTTGGGAGGCTATTTTACTGTTTAAAAGATTACAGGTGAAGCTTTAAAAAAAAAATAGTGCTTAACATGTGTGTCTCCTCCTCACACCCTCTCCCTGCTGTTCTTCTCATTCTGCTGCCAGTAGCTCTGGCCAGGTCTCTAACCCAGGAAGGCCACCCCATCTCCCCTCTGTCTACTAAGCGGGTAGGGTGGTTGGTTCCCTGCTCAACACTGCATCTTTGCACATGTACCATTGGTGAGACCTACTGTAGAAGGAATGGTAGAAAATAGTGCTGTCATATGTTAGGTACTTACTATCTACCAAGCCCTGGACTAAGGCTTTTTTCTCTTTTAATCCTTAAAATAATTCCATGAGGGAGGTTAATAATTCTGTGAGGTAGGTAGTAATGCTACCTGTATTTTCCATATGCATAAACAAAGGATCAGGCTGTTAACTTCTCCAAGGTCCCCCATTAATAAGTGGCAGGGCCTCTGTGGTGTATCCATGAAAATGGTTTCAAGGGCGGAATTCCTCTGTGTCCCTAGAACCTATATAGAATATGGCATAAAATAGGTGCTCTGGAATGTTGGTTGGTTGATTCAATGAATGAACAAATCAGTGTTTTTCCCACTGAATTGAACTTCCCTTCAGGCCTAAGAGGGACTGGCTGAAGCATCTATAGCTTATGCCAAGAAGTATGGATTTTGTCTCATCGCCTAATGCCCAGCTGTACACAGACATATTCCCTCCCACTCAGTAACAAACTGCCTGGAACTCTTTCCTGGCTCATATTTACAAGAGAATGTGATAAATTCCGTATTGATCCCTCCTGTTCCACTGTAAATTTTGCAAAAGATGATTAAATAGAGCAATAGAGTCTGCAGGCATTGTGGCTCAATATGTTGTGGACTGGTGTATCGACCTCCTCTATCCAAAGGCAGCCAGCGCCTATCCCTGCTGCCCCAGACCAGTAATTAAAATCCTGTGAGACTGGGATTTAAAATCCAATCATATCCCTGAATCAAGCCTTCTAGCCTCCCCATGTGACGAGTGCAATAAGGTAACGGCAGGAGTATGTTTATGTCTGTGCTGAAGCAGTCCCCATAGAATGGGTAAGAAAAGAGAGTTGGGTAGCCCTGCTGGCTAAATCACTTCACCCTGACACCACAGCCACTTGTAAGACAATCTGTAGGTACATAAACAAGTTCTAGCCAAAGACCAATACTCGGACTATAGGAGCAAAAATATCATGCAAAAAAATCTCAGTTGTGTTTCATTGTACACTGCTGTTCTCACTGCTATAGTTGATTTAAGCAAATGGTTTGGCCTTGATTAAACTATTTATGTCCTTTAGTAACCAAATATTTGTTTGAATTTTTTTTTAGGACACCCACTCCCCAATGAGAGTCGATTTTTTCATTTGTTTGTTTGTTTTTTAGGAGGTACCAGGGAACAAACCCAGGACCTTGTACAAGGGAAGCAGGCACTCAACCACTTGAGCTACTTCTGCACCTGTGTTTGAATTTTATAGCCATGGGAATTCTTCGGCTAAATCTAAGCTGAAGCTGAGCTTCCCTGTGCTGAGGCCTATAATCAAAGCACACAATACTATTGAAATAAACTTGTCTATCTCTCCCCAGTAGGAATCAGAAGGAAGATCAACATCATCTTCTTCCCCCTTTGTTTTTTTTTTTAAGATTTATTTATTTATTTATTTCTCTACCCCCCCTCCCCTCCACCCCGGTTGTCTGTTCTCTGTGTCTATTTGCTGCGTCTTCTTTGTCTGCTTCTGTTGTTGTCAGCGGCACGGGAATCTGTGTTTCTTTTTGTTGCGTCATCTTGTTGTGTCAGCTTTCCATGTGTGCAGCACCATTCCTGGGCAGGCTGCACTTTCTTTCGCACTGGACGGCTCTCTTTATGGGGTGCACTCTGTGCGCGTGGGGCTCCCCCACGCGGGGGACACCCCTGCGTGGCACAGCACTCCTTGCACGCATCAGCACTGCGCGTGGGCCAGCTCCACACGGGTCAAGGAGGCCGGGGGATTGAACCTCGGACCTCCCATGTGGTAGATGGATGCCCTAACCACTGGGCCTAGTCTGTTTCCCTTCTTCCCCCTTTGTATCTCTAGCATCTAGTCCATAGAAGCCTCTCAAAAAATATCTTTGAACGAATAAACACAAATTAACAATTAATCTTGAGAAAATATCTCTAAACTGTTATGTAAGTAATAAACTTATCAAGTGGTTATCCATTCAGTGCTTGAACATTTTCAGTTCCTGAGGTTGCTCATATTCTATCTTTTGGCAGTTCTGATGGTTAGAAATTTCTTACTTTCAGCCAAAATCCACATGCTTCTAAGGGTCTTAATTTTACCCTGATTCACGTAGAATGAATTTAATCCCTGCTCCACATCATGGCCATTCAGACACCTGAAAATGGCAGTCATGCTCTCATAAGCTGTCTTCTCCAGCATACCTTCCAGTTCCTTCAGCTATTATTCTTAGGTGGCATTTGCTGTTTCAGTCACTCTTCTCAGAATAATCTACCTTGTATCTCTTCTAACACTTCGACTTCCCATTCATGTCTGTTAATTTTTATCTCAGTTGAAATGACGACATCTGCAGATTTGATGAGCCGGCCGTCCTTGTGATATCCATGTCAGGGATAAGTGTGCTGAACAGGACCAAGCCTGTTTGCTGCCACTGGAAACTTCCTTCCAGGTGACCTCTGATCTGTCAGGTCCCCCTCAACCCCTTAAGTATGGTTAGTACACCAGTTACTTCTTAACTCTCAAATTGTACTGGCATTCAGCCTCATTTCTCCATTATGTCCACAGGGTTGCCCTGAAACATCCCATCAGATGTCTTATGGAGTCTACCCTTACCCTAACTGCAACTGATTGAGAAAACAGGGAATGCTGACAAAGTAGAAAGAAAATGAGGTTAATCTGCCATGACTTGATTTCTGTGATCCCGTCCTGATGTCTAATGATCATCACCATTTCCTTTTCTAGGCATTCACAAAGCATCCCTTTAATAATATATCTCATTCTTGAAAAGACATATATGTGTGAAAAGTATGTGATCAGATAAATCTGGCCTTAGGAAGAAGTAATCCATGTAGGCTAGAGTGGTCTGGGAAAGCGTCAGGGCAGGGAAATGGAGCTAGGCCTTGCAGAAGGTAGAATCTGAGTGGTGGACAAAGCAGAGTTTGGCACTACTGAAGAGAACAGTGATGGTCCAACATAGCCTAGGCCTTCCAGGTCAGTGCTAGAAGTGAGAGCTAAGGAGGACACCCAGCGTCAGCACAGGGGGGTGGAAAGAGCCCTGGACTGGAAGGCAGCCTGCATTCTAGCTTACGCTCTGCGGCTTGTAGTCTCTGTGACCTTGGCCCTTAAACCTCACTTCTCCAGGCTTCTCCAGCCTTTCAAGACTACAACATTGATCAGTGCTGTCTCAGTGCGGCACCTTTTACTCTTCACCTAGTGCTGTGGTGTCCCATCTCCCCACCACACCTGACACTTAGCACATTGTATTGTTTCTGTCCCTGTCCCCCACCTGTTTGATTCCACTGTGTGCCCAGCCCCTGGCCTGGTCAGTGCTCAGTGAATTTAATGGAATGACTAAATCCAGCCATAAGGCCATAGCTCTGTTCCCTGAACTTTAGAAATCTGCCCCCACTGAAGGCCAAGGATCCATCTGATGGTATCCGTTGGGCATTGGGGGAAGTGTTAGGACTGCTAGATGTCCTTTTGGGGAAGTCAGTTAATGTGGGTCACCATTCACCTGGCCCCCAGAGTGGGAGCCCTTTTTCTACCCTTTCTGTAAAACTGTCTTTCCCAAATCTACCTCAAGAAATTCTCGTCTCTTGACTTTGGAGCATCTGAGCACACTGGAAAGGAGGAGGAAAGGTGATTTTTTTCCTCTTTTCAGGCCTTTGGAGGGTAGCAGTGTATGGTAGAAAGCAGACCTGGCTTCTTTAAAAAAAAAAAAAAACCAACAGTTTTATTATATAAAATTTCAAATGTAGTTCCCAGCTTTACTATATACCTGCTATGTGAACATGGGTTCACTCAGCTCTCTAAGCCTCTATTTTCTCAATCTGTATGGTGAGTAATTCAGATACTGTATAGAAATGTTAGCCTGTCTCCTCCCCCCTTGCTTTCCTCCTAGACTCAGTTAAGCCACCTGTAAATGGAAAAAAATAATACCTTTTCTGCCTTTTTCACAACTGTTGTTAGGAATGAAATACCCAGAAATAGTTGGCGCAGGGTGTAACACATTAGTAAGTGCACTCAGTGAATGTTCCTCTTTAAGGGGGAGGCACATCAGCAGGTACACATGCAGCATGCGCACATAGGCCAAGCAATGCCCAATGGTGTCATTTCTGGAAAGAGCTCAGGATATGCTATCAGGAGACCAGTTTTACTGTACTTCCTGTGGCACTTTGGACAAATCTCTTTTCTTGTGCTCTCAGTCTCTGGGAATACAGGGGAAAATCAGTCAGTCTCTGGTGTGAGGAACTACACACGGACTAGCTGTGAAGACTGAACAGAGATATGAAAACAGCAGGACAGAACCTTCCAAGGCTGAGGGCCAAGAAAGGGACTTAGTAGGGAGGACAACAGGAGCCAGGGAGTGGGGAGCATTGAGAGCTGGAGGAGTTGGGAAAGAATTCCCAGGGGAGGGAAGCAGTAGAACTGGGCCTTGGATAATGAGTAGGATCTAGATAACCAGAGAGACAAGAGCAGGGTTCCAGGCATGAAGGGTGGCCCAAATACTGTGGGGTGAGTGTGAGACCAAGAAGGTGCACAGCTTTGCTGAGGTGCTCACCTGTCTCTTTGAATAAATAGTCTAACATATTAGTATAGGGCATTTGCAGTTCTTTTTTTTTTTTTAAGCTCTTATATACATTTTCTTCATTGATATTCACAGAGGTGGATGAAGAGGGCCACCAAGATAGGGTGGTGGCAAGGGAGAAGAGGATGACAAATTTCCTTGCCTATCCCCATCCCCAAAACACCCTGTGAGCTCTTCCCTGTGAGCTCTTCCCACCATCACAGAAAAGACATGATCAGACATAAACCCTGACTTCTAAGAGCTTCCAGTCTTGGATGGAGACAGTTTTAAAACAGTGATCAATACAGTAAGATGGAAGCAGAAGGGCCTATGAAAGCACAAAGGAGGGTACATACCTGGGGTGAAAGAGAAACAAGAAAGGCTTTCTGGAGGAGAGGCCCAAATTCAGTCCTAAAAGATGAGCAGGTGTTTGCAGGAAGACCAAGATGGGAATGGGGTTGGAGAGAGGTCTCAGAAGGAGCTTCACTCAGTTTAGTAGGGGAACCCTTGAAGGGCTTACGTCAGGCAGGGTACTGGGTACATTTAGGGGAGCCAGGGTGACCCCCTGTTGTAGTGGAAGAAAATCTGTTGTTAGGAAATCAGAAGAGCTCACCATTAATGTTTTTTTCCACTTGAAGTGTCAAAGGCTAATGCTGTACCTAAGAACAGCAGTGGGCTCCCTAGGCACAGGTGGCCCAGGTCTCTCCCATCAACATTGTATCCACCCACCTTACCTTGCCCTGGGCGATGAGACCCCACTAGCCACATGGCATCATCCAGGACCCCCCCCCACCCTACTTTCCTAGCCCAAGCCCTATTGACAGATCCCCAGAATCTGAAGGAATTCAAGACAAATGGTTAAGAGGATGGAGTTAATAAAATTTGAAAAATTGAGGCTTGTCACTCTACTAAACTTTTTTCAATACCACTGACAGAAACATATTTCCCCAATGAGTGACCTTCCTCAGCTGTAGCAGGCAGGCGCAGCCGCAGCAGTGCTGCCAGAAAGCCAGTCTGCTATTTATCAAATATTATAAGCGGGGACGCACTAATCTGGAACGGGGGGAGGGGAGGGGTGCTGCACCGTACCGCCTGGGGTGCTCCAGGTGTTTGCCCCAGCCCCAGACAGCAGTGGGAGGTGACGGATGGCCTGCGATTAGCACTCCCCACCTCCGCCCAGCCCTTCTCACTTGCTTCCAGAGACCTGACCCTCTAGACCAGCTGCTCGGCCCCTGGAGGGGCCCTGGGTGGGAGGCAAGGCGAGGTCAGGCCGGGGCACGGGCCATCCTGATGCCCCCCAAGAGGGCAGGCGGGTGAGGCCCAACGTGGTTATTTATTGAAGTATAATGGTTTGTGGCCGATGGTCGTGGAGGTGAAATCGATCAGTTGTGGAAGTCAGGTTCTATCAATTATTACAGCAATTAGTCAAGTCAGAGCGAGAGGGGGGTTGGAGGACTAATATTAGATGGACATTACCCATGGTGCCCCACCTCATCCTTGCTAAAGTGGGAGCAGACGTGCTGCCCTGAGGCTCCAGAACCTTGGGGACCCGGGCTGGCTTCCCCCTTCTTGAATGGTTGGGCCAGGGCCTCCTGACTAGAGATAGGCCCACCACTGCTTTATAAGTGCCTCTGCTGGCTGGCGCAGGGACAGAGATGCCCTACCTGTCCCCATCCCATCCTTTATGAGAAGTGACACGACTCCTGCCAGAAATTACTCAGTGTCCAATGTTTATGGCACACATTTTTCATTCTGTAAGCAAATATAGATCACTGACAGCACTTGTTTGAAGCAGCTAACCTCACCCTGTGTTCTCTTCCCCGGTCTTCCTCTCTCACCTCCTCTTCCTCTTCCCTCTCCCCTTCTCCTCATTTTTTTCTCTTTCTTATCCATTTCTCCTCCCTTCTCTCCTTGCTCTTCTTTTTTATGTTTCACTTCCAGAGATCTGTTCTAATCTCCACTTCCACACCAACCCATGTCCAGTGACAGAGAACCCCTTGAGGCTGCCTAGGAAAGGAGAGGCCTTTTCACCACTCACATGTGGCTCCCATTCTGCCATGCTGTGGTTCTGGAGCTTTGGGGGAAGGGGAAGATGCTGTCTGCCTTGGGCATCTCAGCTGTTGCAGAGTCCCCTCAGTGCTAAGCACCACACAGAGCAGACGGAGGCTGAGAGGGCTGGGCCAGGTAAGCAGCTCTGTAACACTTCGTTCCTTCTGAACTCCCTCAGTGCTGCTTGTCTGCCCCTCCTTGACACTGATCACACTGGGCTTGTGTATAGCTGTGTATTCATCTCTCATCCCCATTAGCTCCTGGAGAGCTAGAAGCATGCCTAGACTCAAACTCTAGGTAACACCTACTTTTAAAGACAGAGAGAGGAGCCTGCTAAAGAGACAGAAGGAATGGCCATAGGAGTGAGAGGAAAACCTGACAGGAAAACCAGAGTGAGCTCCATAAAACCAAGTTTTATAGAACTCAAAGGAGAGTGGCCAAGGTATCATTTGCTACAGAAAGGTCAAGAAATATAAAAAACTATTCATTGGCTTTGCCAATCCCCTGTCATCCGGTATATAGGGCCCTGCAGATATAAAGGGCCCAGTAAATGCCAATGGAATTGAATGAAAGAGGAGGTTCTAACTGGGCCTCCAAGCACTTAACCACCACTTGGGAAGACCACTGACACCTCCTTAGTAAGGGCGTTGCCCTCTGTCCTGTAAGCAGGGCTGTCTCATGGCTTCCTTAGGGGGAGGGTAGAGAATTGGAGTTAGGAAAACCTGGAGATAGTTTGACTCCTGGACTAAGCATGTAACTAAATTTGTGACCTTAAGTCACTCGTTTCACTTGTCTGACCTCAGTTTCCATATCTGTAACTTGGGAATCTTAATTCCTACCCCTTGGGGCATTTGTGAGAATTAAATAATATAGTATAAAGTTCAGAGCACAATGCCTGGCACATAGTAAGTGCTCAGCAAATACCAGCAGCTATTATTATTACTATCATCATCATCATCATCAACACTTTTGTTTAACACCTTTGCATCCCTCAAGCCCAGCTCATATGTCCCCTCCTTGGAAAACTTTTCCCAGGGAGTTAGTCATTGCATTCTGTGTTCTCCCACAGCACTTTGAGCTTACTTTTGTCAGAGCATTCATCACCTAGCTTTATAATTATCTGTGTCTTTGTCTCTTCCCTTTGATTAAGAACTCTCAAAAGCAGATATTAATGAACCTTTTCACCAGACACATAAGTAGGTGCTTAGTAGTGTTGGTTAGAAGACCATTAGAGTAGTCTAGTGGAATACAGTGACAGCTTAAACTACAGCCACAGTGGTGAGAATGAAGAGGATGTAGATTCACGGGTATCTAGGTGGCAGTCTAGTCGTTTGAGCCAAGGAAGACCTCAGGAAGCCCAGGGCAGGTGATGAGTTTTGGTTCGGGATATGTTGAGTAAGTGCTATTTATGGGTATTCAGATGGTGGTGTTCAGCCAGCAGATGGCTGTATATTATAGATCAGGAGCACAGGAGGGTGTGGTCAGGAGACAGGGATTTGGGGGTCATCAGTTCATAGGTGGTAAAAGAAGCCAAGGGAGTGGATGAAATTATCCTGGAGCCAAAATAGAGGCCAAAGGCTGAACTCTAGGTTCAGCTCCTACACTCAAGGGGCAGACAGGAAGAGGAGTCTGCAAGAAACAGAAGAAATGGTCAGAGAAGAGAAAAAAAAACTTGGAAGGCATGGTATCACAGAACTCAAAGGAGTTGATCACTGAAGGCATTCTCCAGGGCATATTAAAATGGAGAGAAGGAAGAGAAGGAAGTGGAAGCCAGGTGGAGTGGGTTAAAAAGTAAATAGGAGCTAAAGAAGTCTAGTGAACAAATGTAAACAATTCTCAAGGAATCTAGAGATGAATTTGAGGGTAAAATAGACTTAAAGGAAAGTTTTTTAGCATGGAAAAAAAACGGAATCTATTTGAAGCAAGAGTAAAGAACCAATGAAGGAAAAGAGAGATTAAAGATACAGAAAAGGGAGCCTCAGTGGAAGGTGATATCTGAGGAAGTCTGAAAGCATGGGATCCAGAGCATCTGATGAGATCATAGCGTGAGGACTTCGCTTCAAAGAGAAGTAGGGATATCTTATACCTGAGATGGGAGGAGAGAAGAACAGGATGAGGAGGGAAAGGGCATGGAAAGTTATTTTACATTTTCTTTGCCCCATATTATATATTCCATAGCCTCATGAATTCTTTCTTGAACATACTTACCAGGTTCTACTTGTACATTTATTTATATGCTTTTATATCGTTACTCTCTTGTCCACCCTTCCTCTAGATTGTGAGCTCCACGAGGTTGTCTTATTCTCTGTTGGGTTCCCAGTGCCCAACATAGGGCCCAGCAAATTGTAGACACTTAATATATATTTGTTATATGACTGAAAACAGTTTGAAAAAACCAAAAAACAAAAGACTAAGTAGCATGCTTCAAAGGGTACTATCAAGAAAGTAAAAAACAAATCATAAAGTGGGAGAAAATATTTGAAAATCATGTATAAGGGTTTAGTGTCCAGAAGATATAAAGGGCTCTTACAACACAATAAAAATGGACAAAGAAGCTATAATGTAAACTGTAGTCCATGGTTAGTGGCAGTGCTTCAATATGTGTTCATCAGTTATAACAAATGTACCACACTAATGGAAGATGTTGTTAATGGTGGAAAGTGTGGGAGGGGGGTGAATGGGGTATATGGGAATCCCCTGTATTTTTTATGTAACATTTATGTAATCTAAAGCTTCTTTATAAAATAAACAAAATTTTAAAATGTTTAAAAATGGACAAAGGACCTGAATAGACATTTCTCCAGATAAGATAGGCAAATAGCCAATAAGCATATGAAAAGATGCTCAACATCATTGGTCATTAGGGAAATGCTAATCAAAACCACAATGAAATGCCATTTCATACCTGCTGGAATGGCTAAAGTGAAAAACACAGATAATAAGTGTAGATGAGGATGTGGAGAAATTGGAACCCTCGTACAGTACTGGTGGGAGTGTAAAATAGTACAGCCACTGTTTTAGTCTGCTAGGCTGCAGAAAGCAATATACCAGAAAATGAGTTGGCCTTTACAGTGGGGATTTATTAGTTTACAAGCCTACAGTTCCAAGGCTGAGAGAAATGTCCAGATGAAGGCATCATCAGGCAATGCTTTCTCCTCAAAGACTGGCTGCCAGCAATCCTGGACTCCTCTGTAACATGGCATGTCTCTTCTAGATTTCATTGCTTTCAGCTTCTTGCTTCCATGACTTTCTCTCTGTTTCTCTCCATATTCATCCTGTTTATAAAGTACTCCAGTAAGAGGATTAAGTAAGACCTACCCTGGGCCACCCCTAATCAGAATGTCCTAGTAACCTAATGAAAAGGTCCTTAGTCTAATCAGAAAGCTCTACGCAATAGGTTTATACCCATAGGAATGAATTAACTTTAAGAACATGCTTTTCTGGGGTCCATATAGCTTTAAACCATTGCAGCCCCTTTGGAAAACAGTCTGGCAGTTTTTCAAAAAGTTAAACATGGAGTTACCATATGACCCAGCAGTTCCACTCCTAGGTATATATCCAAGAGAAGTAGAAATATATATCCATGCAAAAACTTGTACATGAATATTCATAGCAGTATTATTCATAATAGCTAAAAAGTAGCTACAACACAAATGTCCACCAAATTGAATGGATAAACTTTTGTTATAGCCATACAATGGAATATTAAGCAATATAAAGGGATGAAGTGTGATACCTGGTACTACACAGATGAACCTCAAAAGCGTTATGCTCAGTGAAAGAAGCCAGACACAAAAGACCACCTATTGCATGACTCCATTTTTATGAAATGTCTAGAATAGGTAACTCTGAAGAAACCTAGGGTAGATTATTGATTGCTAGGACCTGAGGGAAAGGGAAATGGAAAATGATTGATAATGGGTATGAGGTTTCTTTTTGGAGTGATGAATATGTTCTAGAATTAACATAGTGATGATGGTTGTACAACCTTGTAAATACATTAACTGTATACTTTAAAAGGCAGAATTATATGGCTTGTGATTTATATCTCAATAAAAAATAGTATATTATATATCAATATTGTGTACTAAATTCATATTAGAAAATATGATTGTGTATAAGAGTATTAATTTTTCCTTATTGATAATAAAAGTTATTATCAATAACTTTGCCAGGATTCTACTTCCTCCTTCCTACTGCCTCTTCCCTCTCCTCCCCCCTCCCCCACACAAAGAGGTTTAGCTTCTTCCTTTGCAGCCTAGGGAGACAGCTACATGTAAATGCTTAATCAATGTTTACTATTGTTGAAAAGTTTATAGGTTTTTTTAAAGAGGCATAGACCTTCAAAAGGAACAGTTTTGTATGTTTCCACAGACTGGGCTTGAGAAACACTCATTTCTACTGTACACCAACAAATGGAGATGGGGCACCCACACAGCCAGGTCCTGTGCTCTCCCAGCCTTGAGTATATGTTTAGTTTTTCCAGCCAAGCCTATTACATTGTTATGGCAGGAACTGAGTCTTAACTCTTCTTTACTTCTAGACAACCCTTCCCTAGCAAGAGAGAAGCTCAAGGAATGTTGAATGGATAAACTTATGGTTTAGCCATACAGTGGAATATTAAGTAATAGAAAGGTATGAAGTACTGATACCTGCTACAGCATGGATGAGCCTCAAAAGCATTATGCTAAGTGAAAGAAGCCAGACACAAAAGGCCACATATTGCATGGCTCCATTTATCCATTAGTTGACTCTTACTTTAATGTTGCATTTAACACACATTTTTTGAGCATCTGCTATGCACAAGCCACGGCTTTCTTTTTGTATTTCTGTCTTCTTGCCTTGATACGAGTGCCTTTGGGACAGGGCCATATCTGATTCTTATGTATCCCCAAGCCCCACTCATTCAGTGTTTGCCACACTGAATGGAAGGGATGGTTTTTAAAGAGGAACACAAAGTGCTCAGACCTGGGCTTTGGGGAGAATATTCTAACATAGAGGAGGGGCAGAGTAGCTTTTTCTCCATGACGTCAAAGCTTTGCACAGCAAAGTAGACACTTTTCATAGGCTTATCAGTTGCAGGCACTTAAGAGAGGATACACAGCCTCTTCTTTTTGTTATACTCAAAGTTCTTTGTCCTCTAATCAGAGGAACTAATGATTGGAGGAGATGCCTTACCCACCCCCATGTGTTCACACTCACACTCACTAACAGCTGGCCTCATTACAGGCCCTGAGCTTGGGACTGGCAGGCAGGTTCCAGAGGCCCCAGCTGATTCTGGCAGGCAGGGAAGGTCCAGAGTAAAAGAGCATTAAAGGAGACAGGAGCAGAAAGGTGGGGCCTCTTAATTGTTATTGGGAATGTTCATACTTTAGAAAAAAACCCTCTTATATGGCTTTGTGAATGCTTATTTGTTTGTATGCTAATGTGTTTTAAAATTGGGCATTCTAATGAACATATATATAAATTTCTGTGTTCACATGTATTTGTGTGGGTGGCATTAATTTGTGTATTTAAGATAACACATCTATGTGTGTGCATAGCATCTTTCCATGTGGGTAGTATGTTTCTACATGTGTGCATGTATATGTATGAACCCCAAAATGCTGACTTCTATGTCAGAGAAGATTAAGAATTCTCCCTGAGTAGCTTGATATATTTTCCGGTCATTTTGCAATCTCTCAGGTTTTTGCTGTTCCATATTTTCCTGGGCTCTCAGATTCTTCACACTGAAATCAGGGCTGCGCACTGCCTCCAAGGGGATGCTGAGGTCCCGTTGACCACTCATGGAGCCTCTGACTGTCCTTCTTCTCCTTCCAGGAGCCAACCCCCTGCAGAGGAATGAAATGGGGCACACACCCATGGATTATGCCCGAGAAGGGGAGGTGATGAAACTTCTAAGGACTTCTGAAGCCAAGGTAAGTCTCAGAGAAAGGAGGAGGCCTGTGGGCTTTCCATGCAGATCTAATCTTTCACTCATTAACTTGTGCTAGGCTCCACACCAAAAGGACCTTTTTCCCTAGGTGATCATTATCTATGTAAATACAAATCCAACACCCAGTCTCATCAAGAACAGGAAGCTGCCTCTGTCATGACCAAGAAGAGGCTCAGCCCACTTCTCACTTCTGAGGATTAACCTTAGAATTCAATTTCTAAGGTGATGAACCTCCCAGCTCCTTTTCAAAGAAGAAGGGCTGGGCAGGCACAACCTTTAGGCCATGTAATATTTCCTTTAGGCCTCATGTACACTATAGCCTCACTAAACAAGTCATTCTCATCATCACTCCTCTGGAACCATTCTAGAACCATTCCCTCCTCTCCTTTACCCATAGTCCATACAGTCTGGTCTAGGGTCTGAGCCAAAAAAGTCTTCATCTTAATTTGATCTTAACAGGGCTAAATCTTCTGCTCTTCCCAGCCACAGAGTTATAATTTAGGAGATACTCAGCAGAATCCAGAAACTGGAATCATGAATCTCAGAGCTGACAAATGATTAAGTCCAGCGATTAGAAAAATTTCCAAGGCATAAACAAATAAGGCAGAGAAAAAAAGAGTTATTCTGGTTGAAGAGGAGATGGGCCACAGCCCTGCCCACTTGGCCCAGCCCTTCCCTGCTGGAGCAACCTCTGAAAGGCTCTCCTATGGGGCATAATTTTTAAGTCACCCTAGATCATCTGACTTATTTTACTGCTGGGGAAACTGGAACCCAGAGGCGGATATGGTTTGTCTTTGATCTCAGATTGAGTTAGCATCAACACTGAAACTAACAGAGTTGAATACAAGGTCATATAGTAGGTTTAGTGGCAGGACTGGGTCTGGAAAACCTGGTTTCTGTTTCTCAGTCTTGTGTACTTTCTGACATCAAGGAGTCCCTTGTCAGGGAATTGGCTAAAGTACCTTGAGATTATTCAATGTGGCAGGTCCCACCTAGTGGCAAATATTCTCTGTGTCTTGAGTGGGAGGACCCAGCTCACTGGACTGAGACACAGAAGACCTAGATTCTCATGCCAGCTCTAGCAGTCACTGGATGACCTTGCACTAGCACTCCCCTCATTGAACCTCAATCTTCTTCTGTGAAATTAAAACATTGGACTAAATGGCTTTTAAGGTTCCATTCAATATACAATTGTCTATGCATCGGTGAGGTTCAACTAGATTATTCCATAGTAACAACCCAAAATTTCAATAGTTTAAAACAACAAAAATTGATTTTTGTCTTATGCTACATGTCTGTCACGGGTTAGCAGGAGAACTCTGCCCATCTCAGATACTCAGGGACCCCAACTGACAGAGCAGCCACCATCTGAACCATTTGGCTGCTGGTTGCTTGCCAAAGGAAAAAGAATATACTCAGGAAGATCTTGTACCTAAAGTTAGATGCTCAGCCTCAAAGTGGGACCATTCCTTCCACTCCCAGTTTATGGGCCAGAACCAATCCCATGTTTCCACCCAGTCATAAGCAGACCAATAAGGGTAATCCTACTGTGTGCCTTGAAGGGAGAGAACTGGAGATGTTTGATAACCAGCATTAGCCATACAGATTTTATCGCCCAGGGATCATTAGTAACAGTTTTACACTAATTCCTCCAGAGAAGGGTTGCTTCTTGGGGTGGAAAGTCAATACAAAGGAAGGAAAGGAGACTTTCCCTCTGACCTTTGGAACCAGGAAAAGGTTACTAAATCCCTCCCTCTGTGCGGACATTCTACCCCTAGGAGCAGCTCTGAAAGTTGAGTCAGACTCCCCAGGTACCTTAGGAAATCCTTAAGCACTGTTTTGGATGACTTCAGGGACTATATGTCCATCACGTCTCCCCTTTCAGGCCCAGTTGCTATCCCCTGAGAAGCAAGTGCTGCCTGAGACTGGGTCAAGAGTGCCCATGGGTTTGGCAGCTTGTTTGGCATAGGCAGGCGCTGGGCTTGTTATGTGAAGCAAGAAAGCAGGCCTCTTCGTGCCAGCACAGGGGAGGCATTAGGGCTACCAAGGGACCCCTAACAGAATTTGGCTGCCCAAATGAAATGGTTTGATATCGGCTACAGTGGTACAAGTCTAGTGTCCAGAGTGAAGCAAGACAGTTTCTGTCCCCTGTGCCAGTCAGACCCTGTCTGGAGCACTGAGGACATTTGTGGATACGACATTCTAAGTACAGCATTGAGCTCTTAGAATCTGTACGGCGGAGGCAGTAAGGGTGACAAAAGGAACTAGAGCCGTGCTTCATGAGAGAAAGCTGAAGGCCATAGGAGAAGAGCCCACTGCAGTTAGGTACAGGAACAGCTGTGTGTGAGAAGAGCGGCAAAGCTAGGACAGAGCCAGGCCTAGCAAGTGATGGCTGTAGGAAGGAGACCCTAAAAGAGCTGGCCTGCAGTGGAGGGGGCTGCCTTTGGAGGGAGTACACACAGAGGCTAGAAGACCACTTAGAATCCACCCAGGGATTTTGGAGCCTGTCAGCTGGAAGGCATTTCATTTGTTGTCACCTCTCTACACTGGATCCCTTCATCCAGTCTCGACTTCATTGTACATATCCTACTGCCCCCTGAGCATCTCTGCCTGATTGCTTTGCTGTCCCATCAGAATCTACCCAAGTGACCCACGCCTCAGCGCTCTCGTAGATGTCAGCTGCACTGTTTTTTCTCAGTTGCCCAATCTACTTGATCACCTATTCTTTCTGATCAACTTTTTTTCTCCAAGCTGCAAAAAACTCTTTCTTCAAAGTTGTTAAGACAGAGTTTCATGGGAAGAGCTCAGTTTTAGACCTGGCTTCTGTCTCCACTGAGCTAAAAAGGAACAAGCAGCTGTCCCTCTCTGGGTTCAGACCCTGCCTCTATAACCTAATGACTCAGCCTGAAGCCTCGTCTCCCAGCTCTTTGTCTAGACCTGGTTACTGACACTCTGCTCTTATCTTAGACCCCTTCTGTCCATCCAGCATCCCCCTGCCACCTAACTCAACCTTCATCACCTTCACCTACCACTCTGTTGTCAAAGATCTTTTTATACTTTAAAAAAGTCATGTGAGCACATCTAATGTGTACTCATTAAAGAAACTGGAAAAATAGAGAAAAGTATAATGAAGAAATTAAGTAATTCAGTATATTTTTATTGATGACTGTGTGCCAGGCCCTGGGCTAGTTGGGAGGAAGACAAAGGAGTGGAAACACTCAAGGAGCTCACAGTCTGATGGGGAGACAAGCAGGTAAACCATTACACCATTGAGTCATGTGGTGTGGCTGAGGGAACCACTGTGGTTTCTAATCCTGCCTGGGAGATCAAGGAAGGCTTCCTGGAAGAGATGACAACTAAGCTGAATCTTAGTAAAACGTTTTAGTCCTATCACCTAGATCAAACAGACTATTCGTATTTGTAATTATAATAATAACTACCTTTTATTGAGTGCATCTAGGCACTGTGTCAGGTACTCTAATATTTTTTTTTCTAAACTTACAACAACTCTGAGAAGTAGCTTTATTAAAAGGAAGACTGAACCTGCAAGAGAAAAATCGGTGACTTACATAAGACCAAGCTATTGTAAGTGATTGTTATAAGGATTTAAACCAGAGCTTTCCTCTTGTGGTACTGTATTTCCCTTTTTTGGACCATCTTTATCTATATCTATCTATCTAGAGAGATAGATGATATTCTGCTCTATATACCAGGGGTCTCAAATGGGCAGCCATGTTTTGTTTTGCCAACCCAGACTTTTTAAAAATTTTGACTTTAGTGTCCCCTCCATTCCCATTATAGCCCAGCCTGTTTGACAATTATGTTTCTTATTTGGCCCTAAAGGTATTTGAATTAGGATCCTATGTTTATATTTGGAATCTCCTTTTTATACTTACAATTATTTCCTGAGGCTTTTCCTGTTTTAAAAATATCCAGAAGCATACTTATTTCATTCCGCCTTTTAGAATTTTGTTACTTGCCCTAAGAACTTCTCTCAGACTGAAGAGTCCTGAGTGATTTTTCTCTCACAGGCCCTCCATAGGCCCTTGCCCCAGCCCCTGACCCCTGAACTTTTCATGCAGCTGTCGGAAAGGCCGGTGCTCTCAGATACACTATCCATAGGCTGGCTTGTGCCTCAAGAGGGGTCCACACACAATTGGTGGGGGCTCTGAGGTGTGGATCACCTTCAGGCAGAACAGGGGTAACCTTCGTAAAGCAAGTAGCTAGTAATTACGCTTTGAAGAATTTCAAGGGATGGAGAGTTTAATTCTTAAAGCTTAGACCATTTTCATGTCATAACTGAGAGACAAAGGAGAGGTGGAAATATATCTCTGTGCACATGATGGCAGATAAAACAAAAATATAGGGAGCTGTTCTATGATGAATATTCAGCTGAGGGGGACGTGCTGGTGCCAGCCCGCATCTCCACTCCTAGATCCTCACTCCACTGAGACTCACGAGGAATTTATTGCTCATTTTAATCACACCCAGAGAATGAATTGGCAGGGATATTAGGCAGATAGGCCTAGCGCATATATTTTATTTGCATATCCGAGTGACAGAATCACAAGCACATTTTCTATCTCTGTATTTTTTTTCATTTGCCGCAGGAGTAGCTGGGGATGTGATGCTCCTCTGAGTTCTCATTCCTGGCTAAGAGCCTGGGTGTTCCCCTCAGGGTCAAGGGCAGCTCTCCAGGAGGGACAGGGGCAGGTATGCAGAGGGCAAGAAGGTTGTGCTCTTCCTAAGGGTGCCTTGCTTGCTTCCACTGCCTTGCTCCGCTCTTGCTGCATGCCCAGCCCTGTGCAAGGCCCTGTGGAGAAAATAACACTCCCTGACCTTTATGGTGGGCTTACTGCTGGCCATACACCATACAGAGTGCTTTGTGGGCACCAGCTCACTCTGCTTTTTTTAACCTTAAAAAAATTTTTTTTGTTGAAGTATACTTGTGTAAAATGTACATATCATAAATATACAGCTCACTGTATTTTCACAAACTAAATGTACCTGATCAAGACATAGAATATTACAAGTATTCAGAGGTCTACCTCATGCTCCTTTCCAGTCAGTACCCACTCCCATGAGTAAGCATTATCCTGATTTGTATTTTTACTTTTTATTTTGATATAATTTCAAGAATAATATATTAAATTCCTAAAAACCCTTCACCCAGATTACCCAAATGTTAACATTTTGTCACATTTGCTTTTGTCATTTAGATAGATATAGTTATAATTTTTTAAATCATTTGCAAATAAGATACACACATGGTGCCTCTTTGCTTCTAAATATATGTCTCCTAAAAAGCTAAGACATTATCTTACACAACCTCAGGACAGTAATCAAAAATCAGGGCATTGATGTTGCTGCTAGCTAATCTACAGATGTTATTAAGATTTTGCCAGTTGCCACATAATTTCTTTTACTGGAAAAGAAAATTCCAGATCCCGAGTGTATTCAGTTGTCATTTCTCTTTAGTCTCCTTTAATTCCTAGTCTTTCCTGTCTTTCATGACCTTGGCATTTTGATGAGTACAGGCCTGTAGAAGAATGACCCTCAGTTTGGGTCCATCTAATGTTTCCTCATAACTTGACTCAGGGCAGGAATACCCCAGAAATGAGTTTGTGTTCAGTACATCGTATCAGGGACACGTGATGCCACCTTATCCCATAACTGGTATTGTTAATTCCGATCACTTGCTTAAGTTGATGTCTGTCACATTACTCTCATTTTCCCTTTGTAATTAATGAGTATCTTCTGGGGAGAGACTTTGAGACCATATGAACATCTTGTTATTCTGCAAACTTTCACTCACTAGTTGTAGCATCTGTTGGTAGCTCTTACCTGAACTGGGACCAGTTCTTTTAATTTTCTCACCCCTATTAACTTGATTGTAATATGTTTCCCATTGTAGAGAGACTAAGCAAAGTAAGTCAGGGTTACACTGGTAGCAACTAAGAGACAGAACACTCATCTCTGCAGTCTGACTCCAGAGCTGGCCTGTACTTTTCACCACTGTGTTACTCTGTCTTCCTGGAGATAAGACCTGTTTCCTGTCTTCGGGAAGTTCAGTCTGTTTAGGGAGGTGAGACCTAAAACACAAATTCACATCCCTGTTACAAGGAATGGGCTAGTAGCACAGGGATAAAGGGGCACCGTAATGAGTGTTAGGATAGACCCAAAGGCAGGACAGTGTAAACTTTCTACACTACAATTGAGGCCAGGAGGAGTAGAAGTCAGTTGGAGTTATTAGAAAAAACCTAGAAGTATGGCTTGAATGAAACTTCATTTAGGATACTGCCTGCTCACTATGTAGCAGCTCTGTGCTGGGCTCAGACAGACAATGGTTACCAACAACATTACCAGCCTGACTTTTTGGGAAAGATAGACATCAACCCACTAACCCCCAGAAAAAATATACCATGTGTAGCCATAAAGAAGAGGTGAATGGTGCTAGGGCAGCTTACAAATAAATGGTCCTTGACCTGGCCAAGGTGGTCAGAGAGACTCCCTGAGGAGGTGATAGTTCAGCTGAAAGCTGAGGGGGAGGAATCCCTGGGAGGGAAGATCTTTGCACACAGAGGTACTAGCATGCACACAGACCCTGGACCTCAGGAGCTCAGAAAGACAGTGTGGCTAGAACTAGCAGAGCACAGTGGAGAATAAGGTGACATGAGGCTGAAGTTTTGTTTTTAAGAGCAATGAGAAGCCATAAATTGGAGGCGTGATGAAATTCGAATTTTGAAACCATCGCTCTGACTGTTGTGTGAGGAACAGAGTATGTAGAGGAGTCAGGAGGTCATTCTTTAGTCAAGGCATGCAATGGTGGTAGCTGGTTCTAAGGTGGTGGTGGAGGAGGAGGATATGGGGGGAAATGGATGAATGTGAGAGATGTTCAGGAGAAAAATTCGATGAGTCTGAGGGAAGGAGAGATGTCGAGGGTGAATTCTACCCTTTTTTGCTTATGCAGAAACCGGATGAGGTTGCCATTCACTTAGAGAAGCAGAATGGAGGGAGTGTGTGCATTCAAGGCAGTGGGAACTGCATAAGCAAAGGTACAGAGACAAGATGAAAACATGCAAGAGTTGGCTAGGAGACTGCAAATTTGGCTGCTATTTCAACACAGTGAAAATCTCAGGAAGCAGTTAAGCCCCTTGCTGGCCATCTAACCTTAGAAATGCAGGGAGTCCTGTTCAAGTTGAGTTGGGTTTTTTTAAAATTTCTGGGTCCAGTTCTCTTGGACTTTGCTGCCTGCCAACGGCCCCCTCACCCATGCCTGCCCTCAGACCATCCTGTCATTCTTAGATATTATCTAAAATGTGGTCATCTTTCTTCTTCCTTCTGCTTTTCCCCACACTTCCACATCTCCTGTATAGTCCCAACTATCTCCACTGTGCTTCTAGAACCTCAGTAAACGATGAACAAAATAACCCCCTCCTCAGTCTCTTACCAAACATTCTCACCTCCAACCTCAGCTGAAACCTGGCTTTCCCGCAGGTAGCTCCTCACCCCACTTCCTCAGCAGCCTCTCCAGTGCTGGCCGTGTGTTCTCCCTTCTACACTCCCAAGAACAGGGTCTGCATCCTTACTCCCCGCTGCTGCTTTCAGAACGTTATCTCTAGTCACATGAAACTTTGACTCCTTAACATTGATTCTCTTGTCTTTTCCTCTTCCTAGTCACTGTCACAACTGATAAGTTGTGTCATCTTCTCCACCTCAAACCTGGCCTTCATCCTGGGGACCTTTAGCCACTCACATGGTCACATACCAAGCCCTTGTTATCATCTGGTCACTTCGAAATCTTTAAGTGACCTCACTTTCTAATGACAACTTTCCATCAGATCAGTTTGCTCACTCCCCAGTTCCTCCTATACCCGTTCTTCCATCTCACTGAGCACACCCTAAAGTACACATCCCTTTATCAGTGCTCTCCTGTCTCCTTCCCATTCTTGCTGAGAAGCCTTTATCCATCACTTCAACCACTCCTTGCCCCTCTAACTTCTCATCAGTCTTGTCTCTCGATCAACCCAACTATTTGCAGAAGAGTGACATGATCAGACTTACATGTTAAAAACATCTCTTTGGCAGCAAAAGGAGGATGAATTGGAAGAGAAGAAAAAGGAATCTGGGATGCTGACCAGTAGTTACCAAGTCTGATGGGGTTGACACCTGCTCTGCACTCAGTCTTCCCTACAGGGATGTGTACTTTATGGTCTAGTTCAAGAGACTTTGAATTCCCTTGGGTGCCTCTCATCCCCCAGGCCTCTTCCCATCTCTTCTGCATCCCCAGGCTCCTTTGTTGGGCCCCCTAGGCTCCTTTGTCATTATTCCCTATTTTAGTCTACCAGGCTGCTATAACAGATACCACACACTGGTTGACTACTTAACAACAGGAATTTATTTTCTCACAATTTTGAAAGTTAAAAGTCCAAAATCAAAGTATGGGCAAGACCTTTCTGTCTCCCCAAAGTCTTTAGCATTCTGATGCTGGCTTGCTGCACTTGTTGCGGTGCCTTGGCTTGAATCTCTGCCTTCCGTGCTGTGGCAGTGTCCTTGGTCTCCTCCTACGTGGTTTTCTCTGACTTTTTTTTTAACTTTTTATTTTTAAATACTTTCAAACTTACAAGATAGTTACAAAAGTTAATACAGATTCCATACTGAGAACTCCAACATACTCCAACCCCCCACCCCCAAAAACCAGATCCACCAATTGTGACATTCTGCCACATTTGCCATATCATTCTTTATCTGTCTATCCGTTTTCCGAACACTTGAGTATAGGTTGTATACATCATGCTCCTTGAATGCTTATTACTCCTCAAATAAAAACCTTGTACCCATTATGCATTAACTCTCCACTGTCCTTGCCTTCCACCCCTGGTAACCTGTATTCTAAGTTCTATCTCTCTAAGCTTGCATATTTTCCAGTATTTTCTTTGTAATTATCTTGGGGCTTAAATTTAACATCCTAAATCTTTAACAATCTTGTTTGCTTTGATACCAGTTTAACTTCAGTGGTATATGCGAACTGGGTTCCTAATCCTCTCTGCCACCCCTCACCTTTATGTAGTTTCTTGTCTCAAATTGCATGTTTATGCATTGAGTCCAAAACTGTTGATTTATCATTACATTTTATGCATTTTCCTTTTAGATCTTGTAGGAAGTAAAAAGTAGAGTTACTGGCTCTTTTTATGAGGCTTCCAGTAATACAGATTAAGGCCCACCCTGATTCAGCTGGGCTACGCTTTAACTGAAAAGAATACCTTCAAATGGTCCACTTTACAGTGGGCTCACACCCACAGGGATATGGATCAAGAACTTGTCTTTTCCACGGGTTCTATGGTCATGGCAGAAGGGGTTCACTGCCATGACAGATGGCCCTTCTTTGGAGCTGGTGTTTCTGCGTGATGGAAATGGACTCAGAGGAGATCTCTTTTCACAAGACTTGCATGCTACTTTATTGGAACTGTAGTTGGTGCTGGGTTTAAGATATATGTAGGGGATTTGAATCTCTGGACTGATAATATGACACCCAGGCCCAGAGCCTCAACAGACTTCAGCTCCTACACTTTGACTTATTGGACTTACTCCACTCAGCTAACATGGAGTTGAAGAAGGTCAACCACCACAACATGGAGCCTAGAGTGTCTACAACTAGAAGCGGGAAGAGTGCATCCAGTACCCATGTGGAATCTAAGCCCTCACTTGACATAGGTGTGCAATGGACACAACCAATCCAATGTCCACAGAGAAAATGTGGAATGGGTGTGGAAACGGTAGCCATGGGGGCTGCTGGGTGTGGGGAACAGGAGGAAGAGATGAGATGTGGAGGCGTTTTCGGGACGTGGAGTTGTCCTGGATAGTGCTTCACGGACAATTACGGGACACTGTAGATCCCCCCAGGGCCCACTGGATGGAACGTGAGAGAGTCTGGGCTATGATGTGGACCATTGACTATGGGGTGCAGTGATGCTCAGAGATGAACTTACCAGGTGCAATGGATGTATCACGATGATGGGAGAGAGTGTTGCTGTGGGGGGAGTGGGGGGCGGGGGCGGTGGGGTTGAATGGGACCTCATATATTTTTTTTAATGTAATTAAAAAATAATAAATAAATATTAAAAAAAAAAAAAAAAAGAACTTGTCTTTTGTCAGGGTACATAATTCAGTATATCCCATGCCCCACTCCTGGTTTTCTCCATCATCCCGCCCTAATTTCATCTGTCATCTCCTGGTCCCCTCTGTTGACCTCCCCACCCAGTCGCCTCTGTCATCCCTAACTTCAGGGCATAGTAGAAACACTGACTATGAAGTGAGTTAGGTCTGAATCAGGAAGTCAAGGGTGTGGCTCATGTCTGAGTCCATCTTTGAGCAACAGCATGGACTCTGTACCCAGCCTTCCTTTCCTCCCCACCATCCCCGGTTACCTGCCCCATTCTTGTCCAGGGTCTCATTCAACCTGGCCACCACCCCCACCTCCACCCGCACTGCCCTGTCAGTGAACATACTGTCTCCTAAGGGATCCCTGCCATTCCCTTTCTCCCTGCAACTCTCCCCACAGAGCCCCTCAGTCCAGTCACCCAACTCTGAATGAGCCCTGCTACGCTTCGCCTCAGCCTTCCAGCCCTTTCCTGTAAATGCACTCGCAGCCAGGAGGGGTGCCATATTAAATCAAGACTGATGGAAACCAGTGGCTGTGATTATCCAGCCAAGATGCAGCATGGGGAACTGGTCGCTGCTGGCTCCAGGTGAGGGCTTCTGAAGCTAATTGGATGTGGCTTTTATTAAGAAGACGATCACTCCTCCACTCCTGTTCTCCTGGGTGGTGCCTTCCTAGTGCCTCTCTGCCCACTGTCCTTTGCTTCTGCACATTGGGTCACCTGCCCTATCTTCCTTTCTGGTGGGACCCCATCTGAGCAGCGCCTTGACCTCAATCCCCAGAGCCTTCCTCCCCATCACCTCCAAGAACCAGGAGCAATAGTAGCCCAGGTTTACAGATCCCTTACCAAGTATCTTCTCCCATCCTTTGAAAATCCTCTCCTCTAAATAGAATATTTATGGAGAGCAAATATTTTCCTTCTCTGGTTCCCTCCACTCGCTCTTAAGGCTGGGCTCATGGTTCATGCCTTAAAAATCATTCATTCATTCATTGCTTTTTTTTTTTGTACAAACTCTGCACTAAGTGTTGGGAAAAGAGCATGAAGCAGTTTACTTTCTACCTGGTTTAATCCTAGTGTCCTGTATATTTTTATCAAGAAGAGGTTTTTCTAAATAGACATAGGTGTTTGGGGCTCCAGACACAAGTATTTGGGGCTCCAGACACAGGTATTTGGGGGAGAATTGGAATGTGCTAGGAGGTTTGGATTCTAGTATGAACCTTTCCTAGAAGAAACCTGAGAAACAGCCAGGTCATACTGTAACCTTTCCCCTGCCTGCACCCAGAGAGAAGTAAGGATACTAAGATAACCGAAAATCATGACTTTGAAGAAGAGTTACCGGAAATGTTTACCCTGGAGCAGACTTAGGGAGGGCATGATGGTCATACCCATCTCAACAAAGTGAAGAAAAAAGTCATATTAGGCTTTGCTGGGACAAAGGAAAAAAATGTTTTAAGGGGCCCCACAGACCAGTGGATGGAAAGTACCTAGAAGTGGAAATCTCTACCATGTAAGGAAAACTGACAGCCCACGATGCTGCTTCAGTCAGTAGCGACATCCCTAGAACCCCGTTAGTGTTGAGGCTGTATGCTTCAAACCTAGGATTCCTACAGAAAGGAGCTTCAAGAGCCACTTCTGGGGCAATGGGGGAACCCAAGTGGACTTGGCTCCTGGCTTCTGCTAGAACCAGAGCAACTCTTCTTTTTATTTATGGAGCTCCATGCAAGATTAAATTAATTAAAAGGGGACTAGTACCAAAAGAATAAGAAAGCACTGGGTTAGATAATCTACCAGAATGCAGTAAAGGAAAAGGGAACTAACATTTATCATAGGCCTAAAAAGGACCAGGTACCCTGCTAGCCACTTGAGTCACTCAGTCTACCACTTATTAGACATATATATTTACTCTGTGCCAGAGACTCTGCTACTTACTTTATATACATAATCTCATTTAATCCTCACCAGGATCCCACATGAGATGAGAAAACTAAGATTCAGGAAGTTTGATTAAATTCCCTCAGGTCACCTAGCTAGTAAGTGGATGAGGAGGTGTAAACTCAGGCCTGTCTAGAGCACAACTCTGTTCTTTCTGCAGTACTACCTTGCCTTGCTCTGAGCCAAAATAGGAGCAAAACTTTAGGTGGAGGATGACCGCAAGAATTAAGTGAGATAATCTAGATAAACTGCTGAGTGCAGGGCCTGGCACATGGCAGCTCTTCCACATGTATAGACCCTTTCTGTGAGCCAGGCCTTGTGCTCCATGCTAGAGCTATGGAGATAAATACAGCATGGTCATTGTAACTAAGGACCTCATGGTCGAGGAAGAGACCAGTAGGCAGTGAAGTGAGTGCAGCAGAGATCCCAGGGGCATGGGGCAGGTACACAGCCTTATGAAGGCTTCCGTTTAAGCTGAGATTACCAGGGTACCTGGAGGTAGGTCAGAATAGAGAGGGCTTCTGTGGTGGGGCAGCAGTGGGAGCAAAGGCCCAGAAGTGGGAATACTCTGTGACCCATCACTGAGGGGAAGCGAGTAAACTGACCCACAGACCTTGGGCAGCCAACTTCCATCCCTTTGAGCTCCTTTCCTGTCCTGTCAACTGCAGGCCGGCCAGGTGACTCACCAGCACTGTGCCAGCCTAAGCTGTGTGCGTCTCACCATCTTAGCCCTCCAGCCCAGTGGACCCGAGTGCTGAGCAAGGCTGGGTGGGCAGGGAGGAGGAGGCAGATAGATGGCTGGAGTCATCGGAGCCAGGTGATGTATGTGGTGCCTGAGGGAACTGCACAGTGACACTCAGGATTCCAACCGGCAAGCATCGCTCCACTGGGATCGGCACCAAATTATTGCTCCAGATGAAACCCCAGGACTGATGGGAGCTTTCAGTTATAGACTGATGGCCACAGCCAAAATTGGATTGTTTGCTATTTATTTTTTTTAACTTCTGTCAAGGTCACTACCATAACAGGAAAACACTACCCAAGCAGCAGGTATTTTTCATCCACTCTGCCCACAAGAGCAATCTGTAGCCACAACTTTTGTGACAGGGCTTACCTTGGCAGCTGTCTTTCTAGAATGATGTCAGTGTTACAGGGGTCTTAGAGGAAAGGGCCCTTCTGAAGACCCAGGTCTTTCCTTCCCAGTCCGAGACCTACTTTCTTCCCGCCAGCCTCCAGCCTCCTTGAGTTCTTTGTCAGGACCTTGCATTCACCCCTCCTGCCTGTTCTCCACATTGTCCCACACTCCCACCTAGCTCAGTCCTCCATCTTCTTCAAACCTCCCGTCTCCCAGATAGCCTCCCCAAAAATGTTCCACGCTGTATTTATCCTTTCTGTCTCTGGACTTCTTTATCACCCAGGTCAGCTGTTTGTTTTCTCCTCTTTGTGTCTGTTATCAAATTCATTCCTGCAAATATTCCGCTGATGCCTCCCATGTGCCAGCACCCATGCAGGAAGCAACAGTGAGGGAAAGATAGGGCTTGCCCTCAGAGAGTTCACAGTTAATTTAAGGGGCAGATGAACAAACATGCAACAAGCTTGTTTTCAAGTAGATTTTTTTAGTGACAGGTATAGTGCTAGAGATAGGCAGTCATGCTTTCAAACTGTGAGGAAAATGGTTGGTCTGCCTGAGAAGTATTTGTGTACAGACTCTGCCTCCCCTGCCCAACTTTGAGCTTCCTGGGAACAAAACCAGGCTCTCCTGTCTTCTGCCTTGCAATGTGACTAAGCTCAAGCCTCCTCCTCATGCTTTTTCTGAAGTGGGTCAAGCCCACTTCACACTAGAACACATACTAGGCACACAGCAGTTGCTGGATAATTGTGTGTTTAATTGAGATTCTTGTTTGAAAACTATAAAAGGGTTTCAGGAGGAGAAGAGAGAAGGGAAAGGAATTTATATTTATTAAGTACTTACTGCACATCAGATACGATACTGAGTATGTTAAATATATCCTTTTTCATCCCCAATTTACAGATGAGAAAACTGAGGTGCAGTAGCTTGCTCCAGGTGATAAGCACATCTTCTAAATGATAAAGCTTGGATTTGGGCCCAGGTCTTCCCTCAGTCTCCAGAGCCAGGGGTCAATCTACTAGCAGGACTTATTTTGGGGGCAGCTACACAGAGTGAGCCAGGACCCCTGAGCACTGGTCACCTTGGGTGCAGAGATGATGTGAGGGCCAGGACAAGGGGAAAGTGGGAAGGACTGGACTGGCCTTGGTGTTCATGAGCCAGAGCTGTGCAGCAGGACCCCCAGAGCCCCAGGCCTGTGTTTTTGCCCCTGGCTTAGGATATGGAATGAAACTAGTGCCTGGTGCCTCTGAACCACTTTTCCTCTCTCCCCACAGTATCAGGAAAAGCAGCGGAAGCGAGAGGCTGAGGAACGTCGCCGCTTCCCCCTGGAGCAGCGGCTGAAAGAGCACATCATTGGCCAGGAGAATGCCATTGCCACAGTGGGTGCTGGTGAGTGTGCGTGATGCTGGCATGTGGCCTCAGGATCTGCTACAGTGAAATGTATGGCCCGCTGTCGCCAAACTGGAGAGAGGTGGTTCAGAACATGTGTTGATTACTTTCTGTATGCCAGGCATTGTATCAGCAACCCTATGAGGTCAATATCATTTAACCCATGAGGACACTGAGAAAGAGAACAGTTCTAAATGTTTTGCTCAAACCTGCTTTTCTGTGCTTAGAGTGTAGCCCTGACCTTCTTCTGATTCACTACCCCCACCCTCCACTTTCGAGATGGGAAAACCATGGTCCGAAGAGGGCCAGGAGCTTGCCACTGGTCCCCAGCAAGGTAGCAGCTGATCCAGTACTCCTGTCTTCTGCCTTCCAGCCTGGGACTTTTGCATGACTTCAGTACAGTTTGTCAGCAGTCAGCCCAATTTGGGGAAAACATCCTGTACAACTCAAGTGCCTCCTTCTCCCCCTCTGCAGCTCTTATGTCCCATGCTTTGACCCCTCAGAGCCAGGCTGCCCTCTAGTGTAACCCCTAATCTAATGACCCTCCTGCCCCTGCAAATGCCACTGAACTGATCCATAAATCTAGGGATCTGGTGAAGGCAGTGACCGCACCTTTGTTCTCTGACTCAGGTGCATGTCTCTCTGAGAGTGTTTTCTGACAGATGAGGGTAGGAAGAGGAACCTTCTGTCATCCTTAGGCAAAGGGATATCCTTCAAGTGGTTCTGGAGCATGGTCCCCAGACCGGCAGCATCAGCAAACATCCCTTGGCAACTTGTTAGAAATGCAAAATCGCAGGCCTTCCCCCAGAACTAAGGAAACAGAAATTGTTCTTACAAGCCCTCCACGCAATTGTGATGCTCACCTAAAGTGTAAACACCGTTGTCTTCAGGGTCTCAATCAGTCCCATCTTTTCTCTTCAAGCATCTAGTCCCACTTGAGACAGTTTAGGGACTGCCAAGGACAGCACCAGATTCAGCTCACTGGTAAGAGAAGCCAGCAATCTGAAATTGTGGCTGCCCCTCTGGGACAATCTGAGACAGTATTGTCAACCCTAGGATACCAATTAGAGGAATAATTGAAAAATGAAGGCAGCCACACCTGTGACATACCAGGCCCAGACTGAGTGCCTGTGGGACCCATGTAGGTGTAGCAAGCCCCTCATCAGGGCCTGACCCCATCAATAGATAAAAGAAGCCCATAGACTAGAGCCGCCTCACCAGCTAGAGGTCAGAAGTCTGCCCACATGCACACACAGGAGCTGGGTAAGGCTTTTTTGAATATGCAAGGCTCCACTGCTCAGGCCAGTCTGCCCCCACTCCTTTGCCAAGGCCAGGTCTGAGGTGACAAGAGTGGAGACTCCGGAACTCCCATGGGGTAAAGAGCAAGAAGATACAGCCATGGGAGAGGCAGTTACCTGAGTGGAGATCTAAGAGAGTGTCTCCTGCTGAGTCTCATGTCCACATTGGCCATCATCATAGTGTTTTCTCTCAGGTTTTTACCCAGCCCTTTCCTAGCAGGCTGTCTGCTACCCCTGATGTCGTCCTGGTTCTGACCAGCTCCTCAGATCCATAAGATGGGAAGCTCCCAGCAGGGAAAGCATTGAGATAGAAAGAATTAAAACAATCTTGGGTCAAATATCAGGTCTACCACTTACCAGCTGTGCAGCTTCAGACTAGTCACTTAGTTTATTTGAGCATCGGTTTCCTCACTTGTGTGAGGAGCCAAATCCAAGACTGACTATAAAGCTCATGCTCTTTTTAGTATGTGCCAGACTAAATGATAAAACGTAGTCTGTCCTCGAGATGCTCATAGTCTGGGTTGGGCACTATGCTCTTTAGGGCAAGTCACATTATTTCCTTCAAACTGGGACTGATCCTCATTGGTGCCCCAGGCTCACCTCTTCCCCTTCTCCTACTCTGAATGCACTCTCCATGTTATCTTTCCTTGCTGTTGGCCAGGAGCAACTATAGATGATTCAGCTCCCCACCTCCCAAGAGCTATCAGAATACCTGCCCTCAGTACTTCCTTCTACCCAAAGCTTCCATTCTGTCACCTTGCCTTTGCCTCAGGCCGGCCAGAGGTAAATTGGCTGCCCAGGAAGCCCTAGTCTTTGTCCTTATGGCACATAGGTTGACCTTGCTATATGGTTCAGTGAAAGACAGGGAGGCCATGGGGTCCTGGGCTGTGGGGTTGGTGCTCTGTCACTTCTGTTTGTTAGATGGTAACTGTGGGCCTGCCTTGGTGAGAAACCCTGCTATGGGGATCCTACTGATAATGCTCAGAACCATGCTCGGTCCTTGTGACCAGCTCCTAGAGACATAAATTTCAGACACTAAGCAGACTGGTAGTTGTAGCTACCAACCCAGGTGAAGCACGAGGCACTCTCCACGGCCAGAACATGTGGGAGGCAAGCAGCACCCAGTATAGGTGCAGGAAAGGGAGGCTGATCTAGAGAGTAGGCCAGGCCTCCCTGGTCCTCTAGGCTAGTGTCACATGTGTGCTAGGGATTGGCTGGATGGAGCCTGGCACCCCATGGGTACCATGAGGATGGGTAGCCAGAGAAGTGCCGCAGAATGAATTGATTTGATAAATGGCCATTTATTACCCTCACGAATTGGCTGAAACCAATTTCGGTCACATCAACCCCTGGTAAGTGCTGGGATATTGATTTGTGCAAAGTAATACAGTGAATTTATCAGTGTGATCCCCAGCTGCAGGGCTTCTCAGCAAGGTTGGCGCACAGTTACTGCCTCACAAATAGAGGAGATAAAGCACCAACCCTACAGCTCAGGCCCCCTTGGCCCTCTGATCTTCCAAGGGTCACTGGAGCCAAAGCAGCATGAACCTGCATGCCACAAACCAGATCCTTTGCATCAAATGTGAGGCCCTCCTTCCAGAATCCAGAACTCCACTTGGTTGGGGGGGAGGCGGGGCAGGATGCTTAACCTGTCAGGCAGACCTCCCAGGAGCCCAGCAGCCCTATACCCACCATTCCCAGAAAGGCAGCAAGCTGTCCACTCGGCTCATTTAGAACTGGACTCCTCCCCCGCCCTCAACCCTGCCCTCCTCTGTTCTTATTTCAGTAAAGGGCACCTCCACTCACTGGTATCCTAAACAGAAACTTAACTCATCAAGTATCAGGTTCTGCCATTCTCTCTCTTAAATTGGTTCTCAAACTTGGTCTCGCCTCTCGGTTCCTGTTACCCTTCCCTAACTCAGCACGTCAGCATCGCCCATCTGAACCACAGCAGTGGTCTCCTCACTGCAATCTCTGCCCCTTTCCCTTCCCTGTCATCAGTCCTCCTCATCAGCTGGAGTAATCTTTGTAAAGTACAAGTCTAACAGTGTCACTCCCCTGTTTACAACCTTTTAGTGGGCCTTTCTGCTCTCAACCTCATATCCAAGACCCCCCCTTGCTGCTGCAACGCCAGGCTGCTGCTGCTTCCTTACACTCTCATTATGTGTTGATTTCCTGCCTGCCTTTTTTGATACCATCTTCTCTGCTTGGAATGCCTTTTCTTTTGGCCTTTCTGCCATCCCTCCCTCCGCATCTCTGCCATCCTGACTAGTTTTTATGTAGCTCAACTCAGTTCAGGAGCAATAGATTGCAGGTTTCTTGAGGGCAGAGACCATGGCTTAACTGTTTTGTTATCCCAGTTCCTGGCATAGTGCCCTGTGTTGAGTTAATTAATCTGGTATGACCTCTTGTCCATCTCCATGATATGCTGTGAGGAAAGAGAAGCCGTAGAGCCTGCCCTCTAATAGTTCACAATCGTACTGGGAGTATTGTGGTACTGACGTAGTTAGTTAATGGAACCATAGTCCTGGACCTTTGACTGCGTGGATGGACAGGCCATTCCCTAGATCTGCTTCAGGAAACCTGGCAGCTTCCCTGAGCTGCCCCTTACCAGGGCCCTGTTCTTAACACCCCTTTCACTGGTTCCCTGTGATTCTCTGAGGCCTGGCATCTCCTCAGAGAAACTACCACCTCGACTCCTCTTCTGTGCTGGGGTCTGGCCTGAATTATGGAATCTCAGCCTCAGCATATGGTGCACAGTTGGCACACCATTCTACCTCGTGTTCCACTTCCCTCTTTGACAAGCATAATCTTCTACTAAAGCCCTGCACCTTTCTGGGCCCTCTGTTTGAGCCCTGATTTCTGATCTGAGAAATAGATCCAGGTTGTCCCTGGGTTGTGGCGTAGTGGTAATGAACTTAGAAAACTGCTTGCTGCTCCATCCACAGTGTCATTTCAGACCTCCCTGCCTCTGCTCCTGCTCTTCTTACTGGACGGCCCTGCCCTTCCACTTTCCCTGCCAAGACACTTAGACCGAGGCCTTCTCCAGGAAGCCATCCCAAGTTCTCCACCTGGATTCAGAACCCTTTCTCTGGGCTTCTGACCAACACCTATCACTGCACTTCCCACATAGTACTTAACATATTTGTATGCTTTCCTCCCTCCGCAAGTCAGGAACTACTTCTCATTCAGCTCTCTTTCCCCAGGGTTGGACACACAAGTGTGTAAAAGTTTGTTACTCTAAAGTGAATGAAGTTTGCACCTATTTTGACATTCTGCCTTTCCTCAGTACAGATTCTTATCTCAGCCTCTTTTCTGGACAGGTTTTTTTTTTTTTTTAAGATTTATTTTTGTTTATTTCTCTCCCTTCCCCCCCCCCCCCCCCCCCCCGTTGTCTGCTCTCTGTGTCCATCCGCTGTGTGTTCTTCTGCGTCAGCTTGCACTATCCAGCGGCACTGGGAAAGTGCATCTCTTTTTTGTTGCATCATCTTGCTGCGTCAGCTCTCTGTGTGTGTGGCGCCACTCCTGGGCGGGCTGCGCTTTTTTCACATGGGGCGGCTCTCCTTGCAGGGCGTGCTCCTTGCGCATGGGGCACCCCTACGTGGGGGCGCCCCTGCTTGGCCTGGCACTCCTTGCACATGGCAGCACTGTGTGTGGGCCAGCTGACCACACAGGTCAGGAGGCCCTGGGGATCGAACTCTGGCCCCTCCATATAGTAGGCAGATGCTCTATCAGTTGAGCCATATCCGCTTCCCTGGACGGGTATTTTTGCTAGTCCTTCAGGTCACCCCTGCTCCCAGTACACACATGCACACAGTGGGAAGGCTCAACAGAAGCTCTCCTTTGCATTTTTTATATGTTAACCGCTCAGTAGTTACAGTTTGCCTGCAGGAAGTATAATCCTTACAGGTTAAGAAAAGAGCTGTTCTCTCAGGATCTCCAAACCCAAGGCACCAATATCCACTCAGTCAGTAGGCACTTCATGAGCACTTTCTGTGTTCCTTGAACCTATAAGCAGTAACAGAAAGCTGGAAATAGCTGACAGACATTTGGGTGACTCCCAACCATTAGAGTCGCTCTGAAGGATCGCTTCCCAGCCTAGGAGATGCCACAGGCATGGAACAAATATGTTTCAAGTTAGGTTTAAAAATCTCCCACGTTAGATCACTAGCTCTTATCAAGAAGAGTGAGTCAGGCCACCTAGATGCCCCTAGAACCGTGAGCTGGACAGAGGCAAAGGCCTGGGTTGGGAAGAGGAAGCAGTCTTTCCTCTCCTTTCCTTTCCTTGGTTTTGTGCACACTGGGTCTCTCTTCCTGGACTGTCCCATCCGTCCAGGCAATCTCCCCGTCACCTTTCCAGCGCATGTCAGTCAGGCATAAATGTCTTTTCCCACACCCCTCCTGGAGCTTCTGTCCTTTTAGAACTCACGGTTTTCATGGCAGCATTTACGTCAAAGGCACAAACTTTGTTTTAGACTTTCCTGTGGATGCCGCAGAACCTGTTTGCTGAACAAATGCGTAAGGCTCCTTGGAGAGGGGGTTAAGAAGAGAATGGAAGCCTTCTTGACCCAAGGCATGATTAGCCACCTGGAGCACCAGGAGATTCTTATCTGTCCTTTCCTTCTTGTGATTCCAGAAAGACCAAGAATCAGCTCATTTAGTCAGCAAGCATTAAACCAAAATATTTGTCTAATCTGAGAAGTTCCTCAGGAAATAGAATACAGTACCTGCTCCCATGGAATGCAGTTACATTGGGGGTACAGTCTCCCCCTGCCCCTGGATATGAGGACAGAGATAGTCAAAACCCCTTCCACTGCCCCTCTTCTCCTCTGTAAAACGGGAATAATACCTACTTCTCAAGATTATTGTAGGAATGAAAGAGATATCTGTAAAATACCGAATCTACTGGCTACTACTGCTGTGGCTACTATTATTTTTACTCTTATAATTATTCCATTCTTTGCGGCTTATAGAATGCTTTCATGTCTATTAACTCATTTAATCATCATGTGAGGCTGACTGAGCATTGCATGACTTTCCCATTTTATAGATGAAGAAACTGAGGCTGTTGAAGGATTCAGTGTTTTACTCAAAGGCAGTCAACTAGTAAGTGGCAGAGCCAGGACTCAAAACTAGCTCCACTTACTCCTATCCTCTCTGCTTTATACCAACCACTACAAAAGAGCACATACCAGAGACTGCAGACCCTCTGAGTCAAAGAAATGATGGTAGATATGGTGTGGTGGGGTTAATCAGAAAGAGTTGTTGCAGGTGAGCTTTAAGATGGTCCAATAGTGATCACATTGCCAGGAGAAGTCATTCTGGTAGGGGAAGAATCCAAGAAGATGAGCACTGGTAGTGACCACATGTAGGGAGACAGAGGAGCTTGGTTGGAGCTTGCAGAGTTAGGGGCAGCCAGGGAAGGGGGCTGTCTGCCTTCTCAGAGAGCCCAAACACCCTCTCAAGCCCAGAGAGCAGTCAGGGGAAGGTCAGGAGACAGGCATTCCCAAAGCCATGTGTTGAAAGGCTGGACAGGGAAGCAGATTTGGCTCAACGGATAGAGCATCCGCCTACCACATGGGAGGTCCAGGGTTCAAACCCAGGGCCTCCTGAGCCGTGTGGAGCTGGCCCACGCGCAGTGCTGATGCGTGCAAGGAGTGCTGTGCCATGCAGGGGTGTCCCCCGCGTAGGGGAGCCACACACACAAGGAGTGCGCCCCATAAGGAGAGCCGCCCAGTATGAAAAAAGTGCAGCCTGCCCAGGAGTGTCGCTGCACACACCAAGAGCTGACTCAGCAGGATGACGCAACAAAGAGACACAGATTCCCGATGCCACTGACAAGAATACAAGCAGACACAGAATGGACACAGAGCAGACAACCGGGGTCGGGGGGCAGAGGAGAGAGATAATGGAGAGATGGAGGGATGGATGGATGAACAGACCATATTAGGAGATCATGGAGAGACCATTTTCTAGGTGAGGTAAGGGTACGAGGAGGTGCTATGGCAGTCAGGAGCCAGAGGGGCAGAGCTGAAGCACAGCTCAGACTCAAGAGTCAGCCAGACTGGGATTAAAGTTCAGTGACTTAGTTTATCTACTAGGTAACCTCAGGGAGGTCACCTAACTTCTTTGTACATATTTCCTCATAGGGAATCAAGTTCCCTGTCCTGCCTGCCTCACAGGGTCATAATGGGGCTCAAATGAAATTATGCCTACAAAAGTTCTTTATAGATTGGAAAGTGCTGCTAGCAGAGTTCATAGTCCATGGTCAGAATACCAATGCCTGTGGCCACATCCCAAATAGGCCTGCCCCCGTCCCTCGCTGTCCCAGCCTCTCCTCTGGCCTGAGCAGGACTCTTGGGGTTCCCAGCCTTTGTCCCTAGCCACCCTGCCAACCACACACACAGGGTCTCCTTCCCCCAGTCCCTTCTTGCTGCTTCCATTTTTCATTCTGTCGGACTCCATCTGCTTGGCCGTTTTTCTCTTCAGATATTATTAGAAATATCCAGAGTTGTAATTGTTTAATGGTTGGCATTTCGCCTGTTTCATGGGGGGCCTAGATCAAACCCACCCCAGACTCATGCCCTGGGTCTGGCAAAATTGACCAGGGACAGCTGTACAGTGGAGTCTGCCCAGCATTATAAAGAGCTCTCCCAGGTGCATTATTAGAAAAGTGGGGGGAAAAAGATGGCCCCAGGCATAATCCAATTCCACATTCTCTGTGGTGTTTTTTGTACTGCACAGTCTAGCAGTGTGCAGCTCTCAGTGGGCTGGGAAGCTACTTGGAAAGAGAAGCCAAAATAGAAACTCAGGTTCATGATACTCTGGGGAGCCCCATTTCCCCAGGCTACCTGTCTAGCTGATGCCTGGGTACCACTACCTCCCCAAATACCCCATGAAGACAGAACCCCGTTCATGCTCAGCTACTTCTGTTTAGATTCTCAATTCAGCCAGCTTCTTATGAGGCCTGTAGGTTCCCCTTTTAGCCAAGCCTTACAGAGAACCCAGGCCTCAGAGAAGATCTGGATCCTGTCCCAGGGGAGAGGGTTGAACTGAGTGTTTTCTCAAGCACCTTTCAGTATTCTCAAGGAGAATCTCCCAGGTAGGCAGAAGTAGCTAGCAGATGTCTGAGAGGTTGCAGTTTCTGTTTCTGCTGAGGCCAGAACTAGAGAGAAAATGCTCTAGGTGGCAGCATTAGAGCCTGAGGTGAGAAAGACAAGCACGGGGCTGAACTCCAAAGTCGGGCAGCCAAGACCTTCATAATCTTCAAAACCAAGATCCCACCCACCACTAAGTGTCTGTTCCTGTCTCTCCACCTCTGTCATGCTGGCCACCTTTGCCTCTCCAGATCCTGCCCAGCCTTCACAACCCATCACTCGCTCCACTTCTTCCAAAAAGCCTTCTCTGACCTCTGCAGCCAGTTCTTTGAAACCCAATACACAGACTATATCACACAGTTCAGTAATTAGGATCTTAGCACATCAAGACTGGTAGGCACATCCCAAGGACTGTGAACTCTTTCTCCGTTGACTTTGTTTCTGGGCCTCTTGTCCTCAGACATATATCCCTGTGCTGATCTTACCCTGGCACTCTGGGGAGAAGACCAGACATGCTGTTCTATCTGTAGACTGACCTTGACATTATACAGCACTCTGTCTACCTGCTTCTGACCACCACATTTCTGTTAATACAACCTAAATCAATCTTCACTTTTTTTTTCTAGCAGCCATGTGATAAAAAGAAGGCAGGTTTAGACAGAAGAGACTTTATCATCTACTTATTGTATAACTTGGGCAAGTCTCTCTCTTACCTCAGTTTCCTGTTCGGTGTAATGGAGTTGACAACAATACCTTCTTTTCAAGGTATTTGTGTAAGTCTTGAGAAAATAGGAAGTTGGTAATTTTTCCAGTTGTGCCTAGCATATAGCATGTTCAGTAAATGGTTCTTATTATTATGATTCTGCCACGCTGCCACCCCCACTCTTAAACTTAAGCAGTACTTCTGATTCTGATCTCTCCCATTCAGCTCTTCGAAGCTTAAATTCCTCGCCTTGAATATATAGCCCTTGCTTATGTATTCCTCTTAAAGAGGAGAAATCAAGTCTCCCTCTGGCAGAGCTAAGCTCCCAAAGAACCTAGTACAAATCTCTCCCACTCCCCATGCACCCATCCCCTCTAGAACCCATAGATAACAGAGATGCTAACTAAGCTGCTTACCCCTTCCATGCCCTGAGCTCCACACAACCCTTGATTGACTTCCAGAAAGTGCATCTAATTGAGTTAGCACTTCCTGATCCAGACAGCAGAACAGACCTTGGTTTCCCCAAATGGAACAGAGTCTGGAGCTCACACCCCAGATGCCCAAGGGCCTGCCCGTGGGATTCTGCCTCTGCCATTTGCATAGGAGGCAGGCTCATTGTCCCACCAGTGGTGAGTAGATGGGTAACCAGCCAAGGCTAAAGTTTCTCTTGAATATCTCCTTCACCAACCACCCCCCCCTTCACCTTCATTCACCATCCACCCGCCTTTCGGTTTCCCTGGCAACGCTGAGTGCTCATCCTGGAAAACTTTATCCGAAATCTGCTCTGGGCAGCTTTCCAAATCCATGCTAACCTGATTAGGTGTCTCTAGGGGCCTTGCTAGCTAATCAGATTAGGCAGCACTAATGGTAGTGAGGACTTTGAGTGGGCGCAGAGCAGTAAAACATATTGTATACTTAGTGATAATTATCCTGCCTTTTGTGTCATTGATTTATCTGCCTCACTACCCGTCCCCCTGTCTTGTGTGTACGGCTGCAGCAATCCGGAGGAAGGAGAATGGCTGGTATGATGAAGAACACCCTCTGGTCTTCCTCTTCTTGGGATCATCTGGAATAGGTAACTGGGAGCAGATCAGCCAGTGGGGAAGAGGAGCTGGGGGAGGGGCTGGCTCTAGTCTGACAGCCCAGCTGCTGTGGACCAGGGTCACACAGTCCTCCTCTAGCTCAACTCTCAGCTCAGCGTTTAGCCCCACAACAACTGCCTCCAAATTACAGAGCCACCAGGGGGACCTTCTGTGTTTGCTCATCTGTCATGTTATGAACTGCTGGCGTTATGCCTCTCCCTCTAGACACTGACCTGCTGGTGGTACAAGGGACTCTTTCACCTGGAGGAAAAGCCTTCAGGGCCTCTGAGCCCTGGATCAGCCACTTTGTTCCCCTTTGGAAAGGATTGGGCCACCTCCACAGCCCAGCCACACCAACCAGATTCAGTACATCTGAGGAGCTACCCCTTTAGGATGCCAAATAAAGTCCCAAATAGCCAGCCCAGTGCCAGGTACATAACAGAATTGGTCTCCTTAAAATAAATTGGTTATTTTTCTTGTCAGTTGAGCTGGATTATCTCAGGCATTCTCACCCCCTCACTCTCTGCCTCATAGACCCCTCTTTCACCCCACCTCTCCACCATGGTCTTGATGGGGAATTTCACAGTTTAGCTCCCTCCTCTTCCCTCCCCTCACCCTCATGGGCCTAGCTCTCCCTCAGATGTGGGGTCCCAAAAAGTTACCACCACCTGACCATGATCCAGTAAAACTTGACCTCCAAAAGCTTTATCATCAAACAGCCCCTCAGAGCCACCGCTTCAGTGCTATTGTTCCTTCTTTGTGCTGCAAAGAAGGGCAGGCTGTGAAGATGAGAATGCTCTTCATCTCCTCCCAGCCTCTGATGGCACAGAGCTCCAGCACTGGCTGGATGGCAGGACCGTGGGTGTCTAGAAGGATGCAGGGCAGTGATCCAGGAGGTCAGGGAACTGCTGGAAAGGGTGAGGTTTGAGCTGGACTTCAAACGACAAGTGGATTATGAGAGTCAACCTCCCACTCTTAGGATGCTGCTGCAGAGAAAAAGCCTCTGTCCTCAGCCACAGAAAAAGCAAGGTGTAATGCAGACTTTGATTCTGGCCCCATTTTCACCATTCATTCTCTAGGTGACCTTGGGTGGGTCATGACCCTCTGAGCCTCAGTGTTCCCATTCATAAAGTACATGTTCCAGTGTCCATGCATTTCTCCTTGTCATTCTAGGAGATGGTCACCTTGTCCTAACCCAACTCTTTCCCCCTTCTTTCTTTCTTAGGTAAAACAGAACTAGCCAAGCAGACAGCCAAATATATGCACAAAGATGCCAAAAAGGTAAGGGCTGGGGCCTAGGCCTCATCTGCAGGCCATAGAGATCTCACCACTCCTGCTATTCCAGAAAACCCTAGCATCACTGGCCCTGTCAATAGCCAATCAAAAAGATGGGTCCTGGACTGGGAAGCAGTCTTCAGCTCTGGTCCCAGCTTGGCCGCTAACCGCTCCAGGAATTTGGGCAAATTATCCAACCTCTTTGTGCCCAGGGTTCAAACAGGAATAATAATGCTTGCCCTGCCTACCTATTGGGACTCTTGGGAGAACCAAATGAGATTCATCCATACAACATTTTTCAAGCAACTACTCTATGCCAGGTATTAACCTTCATGCTGATAATATAGTTACTTAAGACTCTCTGCTTTGAAGAGCTCAGTCTGAAGAGAGAGAGACCAGTTTAGAAACATATCATTATTGTCCAGTGCAACCAAGGCTGTTCCTGAGGGAGCCTTAGGGACTATAGGAGAGAACAAGTAGGAATAGGAGGATACCTTATTGCTTCTCTCCATCCTCCCTAAGCTTTCTTATCATGGTTTAATCATGGTTTCTTAGGCCCAGTACTGCTGGGGGATTGCAGTTACCTCCCCCCGCCCCATGGTTCCAAGTCCTAGATTCTCCACAGGAGAGGGCCTTCCCCGTCCCATTTGTTCAGATTCTGGATTTCCAAGGGCTGCTCAGTTTGGCTTTCTAGGCTAACAGGAAATGCTCTCATGCAGAGAGAAATGTCAGAAAGCAGTCCTTAGAGAGTGTAGAAACATTTCAGCTATAGCCACACATTCTCCTCCTAGCCTTCCCAGTACTGGGGACTAAAACATCAGTGGTCCCCCTGCCTGAGTCCAGGCACTGCATGTGACCCTAGGTGCCTGTTTCCTGTGGAAAGCCTCCCCAGCTGAGGCAATGAGGATTTGCTCAGGCCTCTGCTAGTCAAGTAGCACCAGTAACACAGAGTCCAGTTCTAGCCTAACTACTCCCTTGTCACCTCCCTGAGAGCCTGGCAGACACCGAAACAAGGTTGCACAGGCTGTGGCCTCCTAAGCCGCACTTCCTCAGCATCACCCCTTTCCCCTCAGTAACTGGATGGAGGCTCCTAATCCTCCCTGGCTCTGCCTGGAGCTGTGCTCTGTCTTAACCAAACCCAGAGCAGACCCACTTGACAGGCAGCAGACGAGAAGCAGTACATGGCATGCTAATGTGCTCCAACCGAAGTAGCGTTTTTAAAGACAATTCATCAGGTTGGCAGCATTTGAAACAATTAGCACTCTGGAAAGGGTCATAAACTAGCAAGACTATTAGGGAAGATGCAGTTACGGGCAGGAACCACCTGATTAGGGATGAAGAATTCAGGGCGGTTTAATTTTAATACTGTCAGAAAGGTTAATATTTAATTACAAATTATAATCTCCTTATCCAAGCTGTCTTAATATGTCTTCATATACAGTAGAAGTAGAATGAAAGTATCTGCTGACTTGCTGGTGTAGAAAGGGAAAAGGGTTTGTAAAAGACTGATGAGGCAAATAATTTTGCAGTTGGAGTGTCTAAATGGGAGGCAGATTTACATCAGTACAGGGTGTCCCGAAGGCGTGATAATGGAGTCCTTCAGTACGTCCTCGCTTAGGAGGAAGGAAGGTGCCCTCTCACCCCTTGAAGGCAGTGGGGTGTGGTGGACAAAGCTTTGGAGCAAGCTCTTCCTTGGCTCAAGTTCCAGTTCTGCTTTCAGCTTTCTGCTGGCCCAAGGCAGATTACTTTACGTCTTGAAGTCTCCACCTTCTTGCCTCAAAGTGAAGCTATCAAATCCTAGGGTTGTCATGAGCATCAAAGTGAGATAGTATGAATCATGGTCCACTAGTACCTCTGGACCTTTCTGTCCCACAGGGCATTGTTGGCACATTTCTGTAATTTCTTTATCATATCTTATCATATATCTATGGTAAAGATTATTTTTATTTATTTTTTCTTATTTTTCTCTCAGGCCTCTGTACTGTTTCAGCACCTTTGTTAACTAATGTTACTAAAATTCTTAATTCTTAAGGAAGAACCTTAACAGTATTCTGTGCTCTCTAACCATGGGTTAGAGGGGAACTGCCCTGTTCTAGCGGCAGTGTGATATAGGGATTAGGAGCAAGAATCTGAGTCCAACTGTCTGCGTCCAGGTCCCAGTTCTACCCTATTAAGTGAAGTTAGCCAGAATCTCTGTTTATATTAGTTTTCTCATCTGCAAGAAGGGTTCAATTTAATGTCTGTCTCATGGAATCATTAAGATGAAACGAAATGTTGTAAAATGCTGAACACCATTCTGACACATGGAAAGCAATCTATACATATTGGATATTACTATTATTATTGCTTGTCTCACTTTATAGATAACCCAGGCTAAGATAATATGAAGCCAAAGTTAGTCCGGCTAAGAAACTTAGGCCCAGAAACTGGTCCAAAGTTGTATAGCAAAATAGTAGAAGTAGGACAAGATCCCAGGTCTCTCGACATAAGTAAAGAGACTAGAATGTACTTCCTGTATCCTGGGACACAGATTAACTTATGGGCACAAAACTCAAAACCCTTCAAATGAAGACTTCCAGGAACCCAGCTGATTGGCAGAGGGGAAATTATGAGGTAGTAGAGCGTAATGGCTAAAAGCACAGACTTGGAACAGGATTGCCAAGCTTATGTGTTGACCTTGGGCAATTTACTTTAACCTATGACTCAGTTTTTTCATCTGTAAAGTGGAGATAATAATATTACTTCCTCATAGACTTGTACATGTTTTAGCCATTTATAACTTGTTTAGAACATTGCCAGGTACATGGTAAGCACCCAGTGAATGTCAGCTATGATTAGTCAGATGCCCATCTTGTGGCTTCCAGCCCTTTGCTCCTGAGCAACATTCCCGCCTTCCCCACATCTATCCTTCCACCCTTCCTGAAACCTGTGTTTCTCTTGGCTGAGCTGCCTAGGGGCCCCCTGGAAATCTTTGCTGGCTCATGTCATATATGTCCTCTGATAGCAGTGAAGCAGTGATTGCCCCCACTTAGCCTTATTAAAATCTCCAAGCCCTTTCCCAGCTCTTGGGCCAGCCCCTCTCCACATGTCCCTGGTGAGGTTGGGAGAGGAGCCAAGGGCCTTGAGTTACAGGAAGAAACTGCAGCTCAGACAGGGGCAGCAGCATATCCAAGGCCACACAGACAGTGACAGAACTGGGACTAGAAGCCAAACCCGTTGGCTCTCAGCCCAGGGCTCATTCTCCCACCCTGTAAGTCAGGTGCAGAGTGACAGGACAGAGGAAGAGCTGGAAGTGCATTGCTGAGGGAATTTCTGACCAGGGCTGAGCTAGGACACGGCCCTGGATTTCAGACATGGCTCCTGCTCTCAGGGCCTTGGTACCCTATCATCCCCAGCTTTCAGGAGAAACAGGGTTCAGTGAATGCTTGCCCTTAAATGGAAGCACATACCGAGGAGAGGAACAAAGTCCTGAGGAGGCAGTGAGGAGCCCTGTTCTGGGTGGAGAGCACGTCTGTGAATGCCTTTGCAGCTCTCCAGCTCCCTAAATCAGTTCACTCTTTGTGAAAAGGAGTAGGCACTCTGCCTGTGTTAGCTCTCCAAATCATACATGACAAGGTGTCCTCTTCCCCTGGGACAAATTATGGTTGGGCCCCACCCCAGGGGCCATGTCCTTGGAAACCACTCCCAAGCCCAAGGGTAGAATGAGAAGGGCTGAGATCCACATGATGAATTTTTTTAATGAAATGAAGACATATAAATAAAAAGATTTATTCATAAAGAAAGTAAACTTAACAAAGGGCATGTGCCTCACAGACTTACTAAATTGAAGGGCCATACAGAGCTCTCTGGGTGTTTGTTCCCACCCTCCATCTCACCACACTCCACACCGATGGTAACTGGCTTTGTCCGTGTCTGCCTGCCCCACTCAGTGGGGTGCTTCTCAAGGGCAGAGACCAAGATTTGTTCACCATGGTAGCTCCAGTGCCCAGCACTTACAGGATGGGTGGATGGTGTGATCAGACTGGTAGAAGCCTACATGAAAGAAGAGTCATTCTGAGCAGATTTAGAAGGGCAAGGACATGATTTGAGTTAAGAAAGTTAGGGAATGAGGGAATCAATGTCGGGGGTCAGTGGATGGAAAAGGAGATAAGAAACCAGAGAAGAGATGTCATGAGAAAGAAATAGAAGGTCTTGGGTGAAAGCCAAGATGCTGTCCTTAACCCTTCCCTCCACCTTCCTCCAAATGGACAGATGCCTTCCTGTTTTCCACACAGGGCTTCATTAGGCTGGACATGTCTGAGTTCCAGGAGCGGCACGAGGTGAGTAAGAGTCCTGCTGAGAAACGCCTCAGGGAAACATGGTTTGGAGGTCCTGTCAGCATGATTCTGCCTTGATTTTTTTATGTGTCTTAGCATTTGGGTCTTTGGGCCTCAGACAGTTTCAGGAGCTTTGGTCTTTGTCCTCTGGAACCATATGTGTGCAGTGGGACCACTGATCTGTTTTGCATGGAATTTGCTCTAAGAAATAAACAGAGAATATCTACCTGCCCTCCCATCTTGGCAGCATCCCTTCCACACTAGGAGGCTGCTCACCTGAACTTACTGAGACAGGCCATCTTAACAGTGTGCAGAGCCATCTTCCCAGGCATGTCCCATATTGGAAACTAAAAGCCTAGAAAGGCTTCTTAGCATATTTTGGTTCCTTCCTTCCAACAGGTGGCCAAGTTCATTGGGTCTCCACCTGGCTATGTTGGCCACGAAGAGGGTGGCCAGCTGACCAAGAAGCTGAAGCAGTGCCCCAATGCCGTGGTGCTCTTTGATGAGGTAGACAAAGCCCATCCAGATGTGCTCACCATCATGCTGCAGCTGTTCGATGAGGTGAGAGTCAGCTTAGGAACTAGGGCCAGGATGGGGGCATGAGCATCTGGTGGGCAGGAATCAAGGGCCCAGAGGCCTGTCTGATCATTCCTCAAGTTGCTGCTCCCCCCTCTGTGCATTCAGTTGTTCCATGGAGATGGCTCAACCTGCTCTCCAGGCCACAGCCTGGGCCAGGCACTCAAAGGAAGATCAGTATTGCCCAAGAGTTGAAATTTTGTGGCTGCCTGTGCTACCTTCTAGAGACGGCATCAGGCTGAGATGCCAGGAAAGAGCCCTGTATTTTTAGTTTTGGCAGGCTTTGTGGCCTTGGCAAATTGCCTTCCATCTGTAGGCATCAAAGACCTCATGTGACAAATAGCAGACCTGATAAGCTCCAAGTACCCTTCTGGCTCAGACAGCTTCTGATCCCCCCTGTATGTCAAACATTGTCTCCACCGTTTCTTTAAAATGCTAATAGTGTTGCTGATGATGAGGTGATGATGCTCTGGCTCATGGAGCCCTCTCTTCAGAGGAGCTCCCAGCTCTTCACAAACTGGGCCATCCCCCATTGGAAGTGAGCTCTAATGGGGAGACAAATCCCCATTTATTCAGCACATCGTCTCTATAGGCCTGTGCTAAAGACTTCACAGATTTTATCACTAATCATCATATAAGCCAGGCAAGGTAGAAATTATCTCATCCTTTACAGATCAAGAGACTAAGTTCAGAGAGGTTATAAATGACTTTCCCAAGGCCACAGAATTTTGTGTAGAGAAGCCAGGGCTGAGCTGCAGATATATCTAATTCCAGAGCTCCAGTTCTTTCTGTTCTTATCACTCCTTCCCCTTGGCCAGGGAAGGACAGCTTATGACCATGGAGAGGATGGCTTCCACCTTTTCCAGGGGCCTTGCTCTGCTACAAGAACACAAGGAGCCAAGGGCAGAACGGGGGATGAGGCTTCTCTTCTCCACCTGTACAGGGGCTGTATTAGCCAACACCTGTCCAGATACAGGGGGCCCACCTTTCTACTTAGCCCCCTTCCATCCTAAGAAAACAAAGTAGTTTTGCTTCCCATGTCACAGGCACACACAGTAAGGCCCAACCCTAAGAAGATACTTTTTTTTTTAGACTTAATGTCTTATTTATTTGTTACTCTTAGAAAGTCTTATTTTTGACTGGACTCAGACTTTGAGGGAAAAACTCTGAGAGAGGACAGTCTTCATCTCTTGGAAAACTGTTCTGGCGGTTTTCTTTGGCCTCCTTCGTTCTCATGGCCGAAAGTTTAGCATATTCTTCAGCCTCGTCCTTATTTTCCTTGGTACGCTGTTTCTTCAGGACAATACGCCGACGCTTATGTTGCAGGACTCAGGGAGTAATAAGATGCTGAATCTTGGGTGCTTTGGTCCTGAGTTTCTTACCTTCTTGTTCAGGGGTTTTCTCACAACATACTGGCAGTCATCATCATCTTTAGAGAGATTGATTCTGCTAGCTCTTTTGGGCCCCAGGCGATGAGGCACAGTAGTATCAGTTAGTCCAGGAATATCCTTCTCACCTTTTTTTTTACAATAACCAAGTTGAGAACACTCAGATTGGCACCCACAACGCAACCCCAAACACATCTGCACTTTCCTTCTCCAGTCTTCCTTGGCCTATGACACGACTGTCCCTTACTCAGTAAGAGGCGGACACAGCCATGGGGAAACCTTGTTTGTCATTTCCACCACTGGTTCAGACAGCATAACCCTTCCACTTTTTGCCCAGAGCATCAGCAGCAACTTCTGTGGCCATACATTGTTCATAAAAGGTACAAAGTTGGCTTGCATCATCCACTTCAATGAGCTTCTGGCGGCCAGTGACTGGGAGGGAGATGTTCAGCTTCATACCGAAGCAGCCAGTTGCCTCCAAGAAGCCTCGAAAAAGCTATTTTTTTTAATAGTTACTGTTTTTTAAGCCGTTTTATTGACATATAGTCACATACCATACAGTCTATCCAAAGTGTACAATCAGTGGTTTTTAGTATAATCTCAGTGTTGCTGCTTCCATTTATTAGATGTGGAGACTGAGGTAAAGTGAGATTAAGTAATTCACCCACAGTCACACAGCTGGCAAATGGGGGAGATCTAGGATTAGAATCCAGACAGTCCATTTGCAGAGCATGCATTTTTCTCTGCATTTTTAACCACTGTACTTTAAAAATTACCTTGCAACTAGGGCCAAATGAGAGGGGAAAATCTGCAGTGAGGCCCTCAAAGGAAGGGAGAGCCCAGCTCAGGGAGGGTGGGTACAGCAGGCTGTTGGATCTCTGACATCCCCAGAGAGGTACCTCTCATGCCATCCTTGACCCAGAAAGAGGGAAAGCAACTGCTGGTTGAAATACAGCCAGCACCACCTGGCAGATACTCAGAGCCCCCATGTGTAAACCTTGCCTACCCCTTCCCCAAGCCTGTCGTTCCAAAGACTGTTGTAGTGGATAATAATTCCTTCCCGCAGCCCCAGCCACCCTACTATATTCTCCGATGTTTAGCCTCCTGGTTCCATTGACCAAAGATCCCTCCCAAGTATACTTAGCCAGAATTCTGCATGTGTGCTCCTTGAGGACAGCAACTTTGTCTTATTCACTCCAACCATCTCCAGAGCCCACAAAGTCAGGGGAAATGTTGTGCTGATTAATGTACTTCAATAATTGAGCAAATCTTCAAAGGAGGAGTAAGTGTTTGCTAGGTAAACAGAATGGAGAAGGGCCAGCAGTAGAAACCTAATGTTCAAAAAGCACAGGGGCATGAAATGACCTGGTGCATTCAGAGAACTACAGGTGTTCAGTGTCACTTGACTCTGATGGAAAGTGAGGAGTGGTGGAGATGAGACAGACAAGATAGGGCCCAGTTAAAATGCCAGGCAAGGGAAGCAGATGTGGCTCAAGTGACTGAGCTCCTGCCTACCACATGGGAGGTCCCTGGTTCAGTTCCCAATGCCTCCTAAAGAAGACCACAAGCTGACATGATGGGCAGACTCAATGAGCTGACACAACAAGATAACTCAACAATAACACAAGAAGAAAAACATGAGAGATAGAACAAAGCAGGGAGCAGAGGTTCCCAGTACTTCCTAAAGAAAATGAATAAGACAGCCAGCTGATGCAATGGGCAGGTGCAGCAAGCTGATGCAACAAGATGACACAACAAAGCAGAGAATGGAGGTGGCTCAAGTGATGAGGTACCTGTCTCCCACATCAGAGGTCACAGAAAACAAGGAAGACTAAGACACAGCAAGTGCCGGCAATGAGGGACTGGGGAGAAATAAATAAATAAAATATTTAAAAAAAAAAAGGCCAGGCAAAGGGGTATGGAGTCATCCAGTGAATAGTAGGGAGCCATTGGAAGACTTTAAACAAGAAAGAAACATGGGCAGGTTTTTGCATTTTATATGGTAATAGTTCCTGTGGGCAGCAGTAGAGCATAGACTAGAAAGGGAGACCGTCAGATAGTCCAGGCTAGAGATGGGGAGATTTGACCTAAAGCAGGGGCAGTGTAGATAGAGAAAACTACTAGCAAGTTTGACTCTGCGGGGCTTATGGTGATTGTGAGGAGAGGAGGGATAAGGAAGAGCCCTGGCTGGCCGGGCTTGGATTTCTGGCCTGGGTGACTGAGTGGCTGCTGCAGTTGACAGCTGAGGCAGGGAGCGCAGGAGGATGAGCAGCCGATTGGCAAGAACAGTGATGAGCTGAGTTTTGGAATTTTTGAAAGTGAGATGCCTTCAGGACAGCCAGATGAAGATGTCCGAGAGGCCATTCATCCTTTTTATGGGTCTGGTGCTAAGAGAGAGGTATGGACTGGAACTAGGGGTCCAGGAGTCATTCAGCACAGAGGGTGAGTGAAGCCACAGGAATGGATGAGATCTGTCACCTCAGGACAGTGTACAGAGAATAAGGGAAAAGGACAAAGAGCAGAGCCTTGGGAACCTATCATGGAATTTATTTTTTGGGAAGTGGACATGGCTCAACTGATAGTGTCTGTCTACCATATGGAGGGTCCAGGGTTCAGTCCCCAGGGCCTCTTGACCCGTGTGGTGAAGCTGGCCCACGCACAGTGCTGATGTGTGCAAGGAGTGCCGTGCTTGCAGGGGCGCCCCTGCATAGGGAAGCCACACGCCCAAGTGTGCCCCAAAAGGAGAGCCACCCCACATGAAAAAAGCGCAGCCCACCCAGGAGTGGCGAAGCACACACGGAGAGCTGACACAACAAGATGATGCAACAAAAAAGAGACGCGGTTTCCCGGTGCCACCTGACAAATGGAAGTGGACACAGAAGACTACACAGCGAATGGGCACAGAGCAGACAACAGGGGAAGGGGAAAGAAATAAATAAATCTTTAAGAGAAAAAAAAAGAAAATTATTTGTTTATTAGGCACTGTGCAGGGCATGGGGGACTCAAACAAAACAGAGTGTCCCTTTCTTTGTGCTCATGAATTGGTGGGGGAACCAGGCAGCTAAAAAGCAGTTTGGCACAGTGGTAAGTGCCGCACTAAGTATAAGTAGCTAGTACAGGCAGTTGTAAAGGCACTTAATCCAGTCTAGGGCATAAGGGAAGCCTTCCCAAAGAGAGGATATCTAAGGATTAGTAGGAAATCTGGGCCACTTAGCAGGGAACAGAAGCCCCCTATCCCCACCCCTGCTCAGTTCTCGCAAGCCTGGACCCAGAAAAGCAGGCGCCTGAATGCTCTTGCAGAAGCACCGTGCAGGACTAATCCTTGTCACTACCCAGGTGACCCCAGAGCCTACAGCTCAGGGTACGAGACTGAGGAAGAGACAGGCCCCCAGGGAGACCCCTTCTACTCCCTTCAAGAATTCACACTTGAGACAGTGGGAAAACAATCCCAGGAAGCCTGGAGTAAGCAGTGCAAGCCCCACGGGGAATGTGTGTGCCCTGGTCACTGGTGGGAGAAGGGACAGCGGCAACTCCTTCTTTGGGACACATCTTAATTGCCAGGGAAACTGGAGAGAAGGGAACTTGAATACTGTGTCAGTCACTCTTTGGGTCAGTCATGCACTGCACCTGCTCCCCTCACCCACCTGGGACCCATCCTCAGGGCCAGTTATGAGCAGAGCTTTGATCTCTTGGACTGAAATTGCCGTTGGGTTATTGCTCCGGCCAGTGCAGCAGTGTGTGAACTCGGGCCTCAGGGACGAGCGCTGCCAAGGTGGGTGTGGAACACACGGTATCATTTGCATGTCCTTGGGCACATCACACACACACGCCAACCTGGTCCCAAAAACTAGAATTGTTTCAGTAGGTTCTGTTTTGGTATATTCCATAGCAGGGTGTGAGAGTAGAAAGCTAATGGTAAGTGCTCAAGAACTTCCACTCATACCCTCACCTTCCCCTTTTCCCTCCCCAAGGCAAGATGGTAGAGTGACCAGCCCCTAGACTTGCATCGCCAGGCCCCTTCTGGGTAGACCCCTTTGGAACTAACACTTCCTCAGAGACCTGTGCCAAGGGCCAGTGTAAGGCAAGGCTGCAAGCACCTGGTACCATGCACAGTGCACAGCATGCAGTAGGTGCTCAATCAGGGACCATTCCTTCCCCCTTTGCCTCTAAGTGGCAGGGCTGGGTTTGTCATTGCATTGGCTTTAGAAACAAAAGCTAGTCCTGAGTCAGGCCCACCCCAGAAGGGAAAGGAAAAAGCTTGGTGAGAACAGATACTGGCTGAGGCCAGGGTGGGCCCCGCATCCCTGGCATTAGGAGCTGCCCAGAGCCATGTTCTTCATCTTCAGCCAGAGGAAATCCCAGGCAGGTCTCCCTCTCCCTAGCACCTGTCCCATTGCTTCCTTCCTGTGTGGATCAGAGAATACAATGCCAAATTTGGCAGAAATCTAAGAAAAATGTAATTAGGGAAGGAAATTTGCATTTGACCTTATTTATCCAACACTATCAGTATGTGCTCTGTAGCCTGGTGCAGAGGGAAGGGTTTGGGCTCTGGGGTCAGACAGTTCAAGACTCAGCTCTACCTTTCTCTAGCTCTGAGACCTTAAACAAGTTACTTAAATTCTCTGAGCCACAATTTCTTTGTAGGGGACATACTTGCACCTACCTCTGAGGGTGGCCATGATGACTTGGGTGTTCAGCAAGTAGGCATTAAATACCTACTATGTGCCAATCACTGTTCTAGAACGCTGTGATGGACACAGCTAATCCTCTGTCCTCATGGAGCGCCTCTCTAGCAGATAGTGTAAAAGAGTGCATGGAAAGCACTAAAAGCGCTAAGCAGAGTGCCTACATGTGAAAGTGCACCATAAATGTTCACTATTTTTACTCCATCAGCTTCTCTCAACGAGTCCCTGATTGCTGCTTTTGTTATAAATAACTGTAAAGTGTTGTCATACAGTGTTACCCTTGAGGTTTGCTGACTGGGTGAAACTCCTTGCTCCTGAACTGAACGGCCTCAGACAGCTAAATTTTTTTTTTTTTTTTTTTTTTTTTAATAATTCTCCTGTCTCTTCCCTCTGCTCTTTGCTCCTTTTCTCTTTCCTTGGGATATCTGCTCCCAGAATAGATGCTTTCTTCTGTGTCACTTACAGAAAGAACTAAAAAGTCCAGAGAAACTCCCCAAGTTGCTTAAGGGAGGAGACTTATTTTCTGTCCCTCTCTGACAGGCCAGAGGATGACTCTGAAGATGTGGGAATTAGACCTGTTTCAATTTGTTTCATTCATTTTGACCAAAAAACAGAAAGTGTGTGTTACAGTAATAACAGTTCTGAGCATGTGTACAGCATGGTTTACTAAGGATCTTTCACCAACATGACCACATCTAGACCTCATAATAGCCCTTTATACCCTGCGCTGAACTCCTCCAGCACCTGGGATTCCCTTTTTTCATAACACTGAACACGTTGAATTGTCATTGCTTGTTTACTGGGTCTGACTACTTCCCTAGACTGGGAATGTATTGAAGGCTCAGAATGGGCCTCCAAGGAAGTGTGTTGGGTAGGTGGACAGGTGGGAAATCAGACTAACTTCTGGGTGCTAGGGATAATTGGATGGCCTAAGAGATACCAAACAGTGGGCGCATGCTCATCTGGAGGCACTCAGTAGGTAGCACTTGTAGCCCAAGACAGTGAGCTTGCAGCCCAGGCCTGAGTACTGCTCAGAAGAGGGACCAGCTGATTCGGACAAGAGTGGGGGAGGCACAGGGAGCTTTGGTGAGGCCTCCTGGAGGAGGTGAGACCCGTGAGTGCTGATGCTGCCTGGGCTTGTGCTCTCCGGCTGCTCATAGTCACTGTTCCTTCCAGGGCCGGCTGACAGATGGGAAAGGGAAGACCATCGACTGTAAGGATGCCATCTTCATCATGACCTCCAACGTGGCCAGTGACGAGATCGCCCAGCATGCTTTGCAGCTGAGGCAGGAAGCTTTGGAGATGACCCATAACCGTCTTGCTGAGAACCTTGGTAGGGCACATGACCTGAGCTGCCTGGCCAAGTGAGCAGGCCACTAGCACCTCTCCCGGGGGCAAGGATAAGATTGGGGTCCTGGGCCTAGGGGAGGGTCTTGATAGGTAGCTTTATCTGTAGCTGGCACTAACCAGATACCAGGCAGCATACCGGAGAGTGGGGGGCAAAGATGAAGGACAGTCACCGCCCCCCCCCCAACCCCCTGCCTTCCTCAAGAAAGCCCTGGAACTGTTGGGTAGCAGGAGGACTCCAGTCAGAGGGGTGAGCAGAGCCACCCAGGGTCGGGTGCCAGGCTTTTAGGAGACTGAAGGGATGCATGCTCAATAGATAGGGATGCTTCAGTCCAGTAAGGGGACAGCAGGTGGGAAACTGTGGAGATAGATGCATAGCCTGTTTCACCCGGGAAGTCTTCCTGTACAGGGGGCCCTGGAGAGTGCTGCAGAGGAGGAGCACTTTAGGCCAGAGCTGTGTCTGTCACCTTTCTGTATACGAATGAGCCCTCTAGCTCCCTTCCTCCAAGTCAGAACTCATGGCCTAATCCTGGCTTTTTTCTCCACTCCCTTCCTTCACACAAGCCCCACCTGAGGGCACTCGAGGCTTTACAGCACACGAGAGCTAGAGGGGCCTCAGAAAGTACTCAGTCCAGTCCCATCATTGTTCAGGTGAGGAGACCAGAGAGCCTTAGGCTTTGACCAGGGTCGCACAGTCGGGCAGGTGCAGCTCCCAGAGCTTCTTAGGCGAGGGGAGTAGGCAGTTTATAATTCTGTCTCTGCAGGAGAGGTCCAGATTAGTGACAAGATCACCATCTCAAAGAACTTCAAGGAGAATGTGATCCGCCCCATCCTGAAAGTAAGAGGTCTTTTTTTGTCCTTCCTGCTGGAGCCTAGGGTTTGACGTGCCCTTCGCCATTGTAAAGATACGGAAGCTCCCCCATGTGCCTCCTTGGGGTCCAGTAATTCCCCTTGCCTCCTCTGGGTCATTAGACTCACCCCACCCCTAACCTGGCCCTACAGGCTCACTTCCGGAGGGATGAGTTTCTGGGACGGATCAATGAGATTGTCTACTTCCTCCCCTTCTGCCACTCTGAGCTCATCCAGCTGGTCAACAAGGAACTGAACTTCTGGGCCAAGAGAGTAAGAGCAGGCACCGCCAGTGGGTGGGGAACATCGGGCAGGGAGCACTTCCCCACACACACAGGTGGAGCCCTGTGGTGTGGGGCCAGTGGCCCTGGGGGCTCACAGGCTCAGGCCAAAGGGATGAGAAAGCTTTGGGCCATGTGTGGACATGCTTCTGTCTGACCTGCCTCAGGCCAAACAGAGACATAACATTACACTGCTCTGGGACCGCGAGGTGGCAGACGTGTTGGTCGACGGCTACAATGTGCACTATGGCGCCCGCTCTATCAAGCATGAGGTGAGCCATAACTCTCAGAGCATAGGAGCCTGTGAAAAGTGAGGACCTCCACACCTTCCCAGAGCCCCCAAACCCAATCCCCGGGCTCCCAGCCAGACTCCCTGTAGTTTCACTGCTGGAATTGAACATACCCAGAGCAGATACCCCTTCAGAACCAAAAACAGTAAAATCCCTGTCCTGGAGGACAAAGAAGTATGAACCCCTGCCAGGAGTGGGAGCTGAGCTGGGAGCCTCAGGAACTGACATCCTTTGTCTTCAGCACAGCCCTGCAAGCTAGGTGCTGTTACCCCACTTTGCAGATGAGAAAACTCAGACTCCAGAAAGGTTTCTGACTTGTCCCAGAGGATTCAGCAGTAAGTGATAGAGCCCAATCTCTAAGCTCAGGCCACAGGCTGTGCCCAGGCTGGGGCAGTGACAACCACTTTTCCCACCTGCAGGTAGAACGCCGTGTAGTGAACCAGCTGGCAGCAGCGTACGAGCAGGACCTGCTGCCAGGAGGCTGTACTCTGCGCATTACTGTGGAGGACTCAGACAAGCAGCTATTCAAGAGCCCCGAACTGCCCTCACCCAAAGCTGAGAAGCGTCCACCCAAGCTGCGGCTGGAGATCATCGATAAAGACAGCAAGACCCGCAAACTGGACATCCAGGCACCACTACACCCCGAGAAGGTGTGCTACACGCTCTAGCATCTACCTGCCTGTGTCCTCAACATCCAATAAAGCCCCCTCAGCTGTGCCTGGCAACTGATGTATCTTTCCCTCATCCTCTCCCTCTCTATCCAGCCTAAAGCCTACTTACCTCCTCACGGTCTCTGGAAGATCCCTCCTCAGCCCCAAAGCTTAGAGCAGGAATCTTGATCTACTCTAGCCCCTTTGTTGTGAACCCTTAATCAGCCAATGAGTCCCCAGTGAAGGAGCTGGCATTCCATCTCCCTGAAGGCTGGGAAGAGTCTCCCTCATCTTTGACCTTCAGCATGGTCCTTAGGCCCCACAGTCTCTGGACCTTTGTCATGCTCCCAGGAAGTTTGGCAGCTCAGAACAGGTCTGGCTAGAAGAAGACAGGGACCAGGCTATGACCTGCGTACCCACTGCTCACTGGCCCTCCTGTGGCTCAGCCCCTGAATGTCTCCACTGGGAGTGGGGAAATTGAGACTCAGGCCCAGATGGTTCTTTCTCTCCTAAAATCTCAAGGGACAGTGTTCTATCAAGCCTTGGTACTAGGCCAGAATAGGGCACCTCTAAGAGGGATGCTGACTGCTTCACAATCCTGCCCAATTGGGAGACCAGACAACACCCAAATTACCAAGCAAACTCAGCTCTACCGGGACTTCCTTCAGGAAACCAACAACATGTAAGACAGTCAAGCCAGGAGGTGGACTCCAGCAGTTGCTCCTTCTACTCCCTCAAGGAGCTGTGTCTGCTGTTCTCTACCTCAGTGACTGCCGTTCCTTTTTTTATTTAATGTTTTATTCTAAAATTATTTTAGACTTAACAGAAGTTGCAAATGTAGTACACAGAGTTCCCATGTACCCTTCACCCAGTCCTCTGTTGTTAACATCGTATATAGCCATAATATAATTTTCAAAACCAGGAAATTGCATAGAGTACCGTTAACTCATCTATAGACCTTATTCAAATTTTACAAGTTTCCCCACCTATGTCATTTTTTTGGTCCAGGATGCAATCTAGTATCCCACATTCATTATGTTGTTGAATTTCCTTCATCTCTTTACATTAGTGGCAGTTAACCTGTCTTTCTTTGTCTTTTATGACCTTGACCCTTTTTGAAGAGTCAAGGCCAATTCTTAAGAGAATGTTTCCCAATTTAGATTTGTCCCATGTTTACACATGATTAGATTGAGGGTATGTATATTGTTGGCATGAGTACCACAGAAATTATGTTGTTTCCTTTTCAGTATCTCATAGCAGGGAGTGATGTTAACTTTGATCGTATAGCAAGTGTAGTGTGTGCCAGATTTCTCCCTGTAAAGTTAACTAATTCCCCCCCCCTTTTTTTTTAAAAGATTTATTTTATTTATTTAGCCTCCCCCCTCATTGTTTGCACTCGCTGTCTGCTCTCTGTGTGCTTTCTGTGTCTGCTCATTCTCTCCTTAGGAGGCACCAGGAACCAAACCCAGGACCTCCCATGTAGAAGACAGGTGCCCAGGCACCTGAACCACCTCAGCTCCCTGGTTTGTTGTTTCTCTCATTGTCTTTCCTCTTTGTGTCTTTTGTTGCATCAGCTTGCCACATCTGCCTGCCTCGCCAGCTCGCCTTCTCCGGGGAGACACTGGGAACCAAACCCAGGACCTCCTATGTGGTAGGCAGAAGCCCAGTCACTTGAGCCACATCTGCTTCCCTAATTTCCCCTTTAAAACTAATAAAAATCTTTCTTCGGGGAAGATATTTTGAAGCTATGCAAATATCTTATTTATTCCTATAATTTTTCCTACTGATTTTAGCATCCATCATTGGTTCTTGCTTATAACAATTGTTAATGTTGTGTGTGCTTAATGATGATTTTTTGATATCCTGTATTCCTTCTACATTTATTAATTGGTATTCTACTGTAAGGAAGAACTGACCCTTTTCCCCCATTTATTTACTTCATAATTTATATCAGTTTTTTGTATTCTATGGGTTATAATCTAATACTAGCAAAGTTTATTTCTTATTCAGATTGTCTCAGATTTGGCCATTGGAAACTCTTTTCAGGTTGGCTCCTGTGTCCTTTCCACAGTGCCCCTATCTTTGTTTTGAGCACTTCCTTAACTGCCTGGCACCGCAAAATGTTCCACCATCTTATATTTTCTCTGTTCTAGCCCTGGCACCAGCCATTTCTCCAAGCAGCCCTGGATTTTGTTTGTCTTTTTGTTTAATTTAAGAATGGTATGTAAAAACCAAGATCTGGGCACTAGTGTACTCATTGCTCCTGGGATGTCATTGCTTCTAGGCCCTCTCAGTGGACAGAGCCAGGAAATACATGAATAAGGGCAAATACACACATACACATGCATGAGAACTTAATATTTATCTGTCATTCTATATATTTATTGAAAACCTTGAGTTCATACAAATAACTCAAGTTCTGATCCAACAAACCATATGGTTCATGACTACCATTCTTATGATTTACTATTCTTTCTCTACTTCCTCTTCTGCTATGTCTGTTTCTCCTTTCTGGTGTTGAGACTTCCCTTAGGTTAGTTTTCATTCTATATGGAATATTCCTATTGGATGAAGTTCTTATGCATGGCTGTCAATCCCATGCGTCAATCATCTCTAGCCAGGAGCAGTAAGCATATAACTCAAAACTAGATCATTTTAATAGAAGAAAACACAATAACCGTCTTCCTGAAAAGAGGGTAGGGGATAGGGTAGACCTCCATTTCTGAGGAACTTAAGTATCACTTCCTCCAGGGATTCTTTGCCAGACCCTTAAGTGATATTGGATCCTTATCTTTTTTTCAATTCTTACAAATACTCCCACTTTCCCCTTCCTCCCATCCCCGAATAATCTCTAATCTGCTTTTTATTTGGTTAAGTTGCTCTTTCTAGTCATCTTTTATAAGTGATACCATATGGTATTTGTGCTTATGTACCTTGCTTATTTCACAGAGCGTAATGTTCTCAAGGTTCTTCCATGTTGCAGCATGTCTCATAACTTCATTCTTTCTTGTGGCCAAATAATACTGTATTGTGTGTATATGTAAGTACATTTTGTTTATCCACTCATTTGTTATCAGACACCAGGTTGTTTCTACCTTATGGCAGATGTGAATAATGTTGCTATAAATATTGGTGTATAAGTATCTATTTGAGACCCTGTTTTCACTTTCTTTAGGTATATACCTAGAAGTGGAATTTCTAGGTCATATGGTAATTCTATATTTAAATTTTTGAGGAACCGCCATATTGCTTTCCACAGTGGCTGCAGCATGTTACATTGCCACCAACAATGCACTAGAGTTCCAGTTTTCTCCACATCCTCTCCAACACTTCTTATTTTGTTTTTGTTTTTTTTGTAATAGTCATCATTATTGGTGTGAAGTGATACCTCACTAGTTTTTTTTTTAAAGAACATTCTGTTTTGAGGGGATGTAAAAGAAAAAAAATCAACAAACATTCTTATATTTATACTTATAACCACTGTCTTCATCCACCACCAAAATCATTATGCTATACATACCCTAGATTATTCTCTAGCTCACTGTAGTTTTGGTTTGTATTTCTGTAATGACTAATGATGTCGCTTATCTTTTCATATGCTTATTGGTCATTTGTGAGAAATGTCTATTCAAGTCCTTTGCCCATTTTTTTATTGGGTTTTCTTTTTGTTGTTGCATCGTAAAAGTTCTTTATAGATTCTGGATAGTAAGCCTTTATCTGAAACAGGCATGCCTCAGAGATATAGTGGGTTTGTTTCCAGACACCACTGCAATAAAGCAGCTATCACAATAAAGTGAGTCACACAAATATTTTTGTTTCCCAATGCATATAGAAGTTATACCGTGTATAGTAGATTATTGTGTGTAGTAGATTATGTCTAAAAGAACAATGTACATATGCTAATTAAAATGTGACATGCAGGGTTGCCACAAACCTTTCAACTTGTTAAAAAAAAATTATACTGTATCTGTGAAGAGTTAAAAAGCAAAGCACAATAAAAGTATGCCTGATATAGTTTGTAACAATTTTCTCCCATTCAGTAGGTTGTCTTTTCACTTTCTTGATAATTTCCTTTAATACACAAAAGTTCTTAATTTTTATGAAATCCAATTTATTATTTCTTTTGTTACTCATACATTTGGAGTTATATGTAAGATTCTGTTAGTGATCCCAAGTTATGATAATTTGCCCCCTGTATTATCTTTCAAGAGTTTTATAGCTTTAGCTCTCATATTTAGGTCCTTGAGTTGATTTTTGTGAGTGGAGTCCAAATTCACAATGCCCAAGTTAGGGTTCTAACTTCATTCTTTTGTATGTAGATATCCAGTTATCTCAGTACCATTTGTCGAAGAGTCTCTGTTCTTTCACCTTTCCGTGTACTTAGCACCCTTAGCGAAAATCAACTGACTAGAGGTGTGTGAGTCTTATTTCTGGATTCCACTTCTATTCCATTGATCTGTTTTTCTGTCTTTATGCTAGCACCACACTGGGTTTTTGTGTGTGTGTGTGTGTTTTGCTTTTTTGAGGTACTGGGGCTGGAATTGAAGATTGAACCCAGAACTTTGTATGTGGGGAGCTGGCACTCAACCACAAAGCCACGTCAGCTCCCCTGAGTTGGTTTTTTGTTTGTTTGTTTGTTATTTGTTTGCTTGTATTGTTTTTAAGGAGGCATCAGGAACTGAACCCAGGACCTCTCATGTGGGAAGCAAGCACTCAACTTCTTGAGCTACATCTGCTCCCCACCACACTGTTTTAATTACTGTAGATTTGTAGTACAATTTGAAATCAAGAAAGGCAAGTCCTCCAATTTTGTTTTTCTTCTTCAAAATTATTTTGGCTATCCTGAACTCTTGTTAGGTCTATATAAATTTGAGGATCAGTTTTTCCATTTCTGCAAAAACAACAACAAAAGGCTGCTGGAATTTTGATAGGGATTGCTTTGTTTTGGTAATATCGATCTCTTAACAATACTAACTTTTCCCATCCATGAAAATGAATGCCTTGCCATTTATTTAAGTATTCTTTAATTTCTTTCTGTAGTGTTTTGTTGCTTTCATTGTACAGGTCTTTTACATCCTTTTAAAATTTATTGCTAGTTATTTTATTTTTTTAGATACTATTGTAAGAAGAGTTGTTTGTTTTAATTTCCTTTTTGGGTTGTTCATTGCTAGTGTTTAGGGGTCCAGTTGATTTTTGTGTGTCAATCTTGTACCCTGCCACTTAGCTGAACTCATGTTAGTGCTAATAGTTTTCTTTTGGATTCCTTTTGATTTTCTATGTATAAGATCATGTCATCTTCAGATAGAGATAGCGTTACTTCTTATTTCCAATTTGGACACTTTTTAATTTCATTTTCTTGCTTAATTTCTCTGGCTAGAACTTGTACAGTATTGAATAGCAGTGGTGAAAGTGGGCATCCTTGTCTTGTTCCTGATCTTACAGGGAAAGTTTAAAGGCTTTCACCATTGAGTATAATGTTAGGTGTGGATTTTTTATATATGCCTTTTATCATGTTGAAGAAGTTTCTCTTCCTAGTGTTCTAAGTGTTCTTATCAAGAAAAGGTGCTCGATTTTGTTAAGTGACTTTTCTGCAGCTACTGAGATAATCATGTGTTATTTTTTTTCCCATCTATTTATGGTAGTGTATTATATTGATTGCTTTTTTGTGTGTGTATGTTGAACAGCCATTGCATTCCTGAGCTAAATCCCACTTGGTCATGGTGTATAATCTTTTTAATATGCTGCTGGATTTGGTTTGCTAGAATTTGTTAAAGATGTTTGCATCTAGATTCTAGATTAAGGGAAATTGGTCCATTATTTCCTTTTCTTATGATTTCTTTACCAGGCTTTGGCATTATAGTAACACTGGCCTCATAAAATGAATTAGGAACTGTTCCCTCATCTTGAATTATTTGAAAGAGTTTGAGAAGTGTTAATTCTTAAAGCATTAATTCTTTTTTAAATGTTTGGTGGAATTCATCAGTGAAGCCATCTGGTCTTGCACTTTTCTTTAGTGGAAGGTTTTCATTATTAACTCAATCTCTGTACTTGTTTAGGTTTATTGAGATTTTCTATTTCTTCTTTAGTTAATTTTAGGTAACTGGTGAATTTCTAGGAATTTTTCCCTTCTAAATTATCTAACTTTTTGGAGTACAGTTGTTCATAGTATTATCATCGTTTTTATTTCTGTAAGATGAGTAATGATATAATCATTTTCCTTTCTGATTTTAGTTATTTGTATCTTTTCTCTTTTTTTTCTTTGTCTAGCTAGAGGCTTGTAAATTTTATTGATTTTCCCCCCAAAGAACCAGTTTTTTGTTTTATTTTCTCAAATTTTTTTCATTTATCTTTGCTCTAACCTTAATTATTTCCTTCCTTCTGTTAACATTGAATTTACTTTGCTCTTCTTTTTGTAGTTCCTTAAGATCAAAATTAGGTTATGAGCCCCTATCTTAAATTTCTCTAGCACCCTAGACAATACTTAGGTCACTTTCATTACTTGGTTAATGTTTGTCTTTGTCACTAGAATGTCAGCTACTAGAGGATAGATAACCCGCTGTTCAGCTCACTGTTCTATTCATAGAACCTAACAGTGCCAGAACATGGTGGATGCTGAGGAATATTTGGATGAAGATGAGTGGACCCTGCAACAAGCACAGGTCTTCTCAGTAGACTCTAGAACAGAGAAGTATCATTTGTTTGCTCAGTACACATTTATTTGGCATGTGCTTGTGACCTGGCAGTGGGACTACCTCCCAGGATTTGGAGCCCTGAGCAAATGGAACAGTAGACCCAGATACCTTGTTGCAGATCCTGGAATGCATAAGGCTAGGCTGGAATGCATAATGCCTTTATTGTTCAAAAATAGAAACTCAAATGTTTGTATTGATTGTTTTAGGAGATTAGGGGGAAAAGGTAGAGAGGACAAATAGAAAAATGATTCTTGAAACTACCAAAAAAATAAATAAAACCTCCTGAGCTGGATAAAAGGGAAAGGAGGGGAAAAATACAAGATTAGGAACTGGAAATTATTTTAGAGAAATTCTATAGCTACAAATTTAAAAACAGAGGAAATGAATAATTTCATAGCAATCACTGACCCAAGAAATAGACCAATTACCAAGAAGAAATTGGAAAGTTGTTTAAAAATTTATCCTTTTAAAAAAGACTGTGATATTTTATTCTAGCTTTTTTATTGATATATATGAAGGAAAAGTTCATAAAAGTGAATTATCATAAAGTGAACACACTCCTTCCTGTAGCTGTTACCCAGCCCAAGAATCATAACTTTTAACTATTATATAAATTGTTTCAGACCATAGGAAAAGATGGAACATTGCTCAGTTGATTTTAAAAAGACATTGTAAGATTAAAACTGGAAACTGATAAAGTGCCCAAAGGAATGCTGTAGCCTAATCTCTCCTGTGACTGCAAATATTCCAAACAAAATCAAGTTGAATTAGGCACCATGATCAATATAGGATTTACATCAGCAATACAAGATTCAGGATCACTGCATCAAGAGTGTAAAGGTTGGGAAGTGGATTTGGCTCAACTGATAGAGCATCTGCCTACCACATATGAGGTCCAGGATTTAAACCCAGGGCCTCCTTGACCCCATGTGGAGCTGGCCCATGCACAGTGCTGATGTGCGCAAGGAGTGCCCTGCCACGCAGGGGTGTCCCCCGTTTAAGGGAGCCCCATGCGCAAGGAGTGTGCCCCATAAGGAGAATCGCCCGTGTGAAAAAAGTGCAGCCTGCCCAGGAGTGGTGCCGCACACACAGAATTGATGCAGCAAGATGACGCAACAAAAAGAGACACAGATTCCTGGTGCCACTGACAAGAATCCAAGCAGACACAGAAGAACATACACAGCGAATGGACACAGAGCAGACAACAGGTGGGGGGGGGTGTGGAATAAAAAATCTTAAAAAAAAAATTTAAAGGTTGTGTAAATGCCTATAAATTAGATAGTAGCATTAATGTTAGTTTTCTGGCTTAGTTACTTATACTGTGATTGTGTAAGAGAATTTCCTTTTCTTAGAAAATAGTCACGGAAGTATTTAGAGGTTTATCGTAAAGACAATTTGCAAATGTTTCAGGAAATTTTAAATTTTATATCTAGAGAAAGAATGGTAAATCAAACCAAGTATTAACATTTGAGAAATCTAAGTGAGGGGTGTACAGGAATTTTTTAATTCTTTTTGCAACTTTTTTGTACATATAATTATTTCAAAATGAACATTTTTATTAAAGAAAGAAAAATACATGATTATGTCCAATATATGTGGAAAAGCCATTTGATAAAATTTTAAAGTACAATTTGATAAAATTAAAACTCTTAAGTAAAACAAAAAGAAGCTATTTGATTCTGATAATGGCCTTCAGAAAACATTAGCAGACATCATACTTAATTGTAAGCACTAAAGCCATTTCTATTAGTCTGAAATAAGACAGGATGCCCCCTGACACCTTAATTATTTAACATTTCTTTGAAGGTTCAGATGAGAGCAATTAGGCATGAAAATTAAATAATCAATATAAGTATTGGAAAATAATAAGTTATCTTGTTTTGCTGATACACAACTGTATATATTTAGGAAATCCAAGAGGCTATAGTAAAATAAACCTATCATTAATACGGAAATTTGGTAGTGGCTGAATAAAAGATAAATGTACAAAAATCAGTTGCTTTATTTCTATTCTAGCAATAATCAGCTAGAAATGGTAACAGAAAAAGTACTTCATTCAAACTTGCAAAAATATGTGTACATATTTGCTCATATTTGGAAAGGAGGGGAATTGGGTGATTGAGGGATAGCAATGAAAGGTAGACTTCACGATATTCCTCTTTATACTTTTTTATTGAATGTTGAACTATATTGTTACCTATTGAAAACTATAAGATACTTACGAATAAATTTAGGGAAGTGGATGTGGCTCGAATTACGCCCACCATATAGGAAGACCTGGTTCAATCCCTGGGGCCTCAAGGTGAAAAAGAAGAGAAAGCTTGCCCATGTGGCAAGCCAGTGCCTGCACAAGTGCCTGTGTGGTGACCCAGTGCCCACATGAGTGCCTGCATGATGAGCCAGTGCCCTGCACAAGTGAGTCACGCAGCAAGATGATGACACATCTAAAGAGAGACAAGGAGAGTCAAGGTGAAGCGCTGCAGAACCCAGGAACTGGGGTGGCACAATTGACAGGGAACCTCTCTCTCCGTGAGAGGTCTCTAGGATTGAATCCCAGTGAATTCTAGAGGAGAGAAAATGAGACAAGAAGACAACGCAGACAGCAAGAAGAGTAGGTCAGGAAGAGGGGGAGGAAAATAAATCTTTAAAAATAAATTGAACAAGAAAATCACACTGAAAGGCATAAAATAAGACCTGACAAAAAGACATACCAAGTTCTTGGATAGGATGACAATATCATTAAAACACCAATTCTTGAATTAAAATATAATTAGGCTTATAGCATTTTTAATTAAAATTAGCCTAAAGTGTTATTTTGCGTTACTATGTTCAGAGATGATGTTTTAATGGAACTACTGTTTTCCAGTTCTGGGCTCTGAGGAGATAAGTGTCACTACTCCTGTCACAATCCCACTTTAATAGTCTGCAAACAAGAGAATAAGAAAATTTACTGTCAATACACACCCTAATTGTAATCATGAGATAAAGGAAAGAGGAGTTACTGGCTGTGAATTGGCATATAGATGCCATGTGTGGATGTGGAGAAAAGAAAGTGCTGGAAATTGAATCTTGAGAGGCAAGTGTCCTGATTTCAAAGTGCCTTGAATGTTAAGGAAATGAAATGACCAGATATGTGTTTTAAAAAGATCTGACTGCAGTGTGACAAGTGGTTTGGGATAATTTCTGTTCAATGTACAGTAGACAGTAGGTCCAAGCAAATTCCCTTCTCACCTCAAACACAGAACTACTGAAAATAAGTAGCAAAAATAAATATAAAACAACAGAAGAAAATATAAATATACAGCTAGGGTTGAAACTAAGAACAGAAAATTCCAAGGTGCCAGAAATGAATGACAACCCAAAGGTCAGGAGTTTATAGAGATTTGGGACTGATAAGGATGTGTGGGCAGGGTCTAGGGCTTCAGTAAGGGCACTGACTCAACAGAGCACTTCCTGGTGAAATGAAGACTAGAAGAACACTGCTCATTTACTGGGAATCATAGGACTTGTTTTTACAGGTTCCTTTGTGAAAACTGGGCTGTGGGACTATCCATACAGAACACCTTTGTGTTTGCGTCTGTGAGATCCTGTAAGTTTCACTGGCCCAGAACCATCTTTGTGTTAGTTCTTCAGCTTCACATCCCAGTCACATTTGGGCATTGTGTATTTAGACTACACTCTCAAAAATAAGAAAGTCACTTCTCAGGTGACTGTCTACTCACATCCCTTTATAATTCCCTACTGATTTCCAGGCCAAAGAGCAGTATTCTTCATCAAAATTAAAAACCTTTCTGCTTCAAAGGACACTGTCAAGAAAGTGAAAAGACAACCCACAGAATGGGAGAAAATATTTGAAAATCATAAATCTGATAAGGAATTTGTACCTAGAACTCTTACATCTCAGCAATAAAAAGGCAAACCAATTTAAAAAGGGCAAAGGACTTGAATATTCGTTTCTCCAAAGAAGATATATAAATGGCCAGTAAGCACGTGAAAAGATGCTCCTCCTCATTCACCAGTAGCGAAATGGAAACCAAAACCACAATTCAGGGAAGCAGATTTGGCTCAACGGATAAAGCGTCCACCTACCACATGGGAGGTCCAGGGTTCAAATCCAGGGCCTCCTTACCCATGTGGTGAGTTGGCCCACTCACAGTGCTGATGCGCAGGAGGACTGAAGCCCCACACGCAAGAAGTGCACCCTATAAGGAGAGTGCCCCCTGTGCAAAGAAAGCATAGCCTGCCCAGGTGTGGCACCGCACACACAGCTGACACAGCAAGATGATGCAACAAAAAGAGATACAGATTCCGGTGCCACTGATGAGAATTCAAGTAGACACAGAACACACATCAAATGGACACAGCAGACAGTGGAGTGGGGGGAGAGATTTAAAAAAAATTTTTGAGATACCATTTCACACCCACTAGGATGGCTGTAATCAAAAAGCTAGACAATAAAAAGGATGGGGGGGGGGAATTGGAACCCTCACAATCTGCTAGTAGGAATACGAAATGGTGCAGCCTTTGGAAAACGGTCTAGCAGTCCCTTAAGAGCTTAAACATTGAGTTTCCATATTACCAGCAGTTCCATCTTAAGTGTCACTCAAGAAACATGAAAACACATATCCACAGAATAACTTATACAAATGTTCACAGCAACATTTTTCATAATCGCTAAGAGGTGGAAACCCAAATGTCTGCTAATAATGGATGAACAAAATAAAGTATATCCATGCAATAGAATATTTTTCAGCCATAAAAAAAATGAAGTACTGGCTCATATGGCCATATGGATGAATCTTGAAAACATGCTAAATGAAAAAAGCCAGGCAAAAGACCCCATATTATATGATGTCATTTATATGAAATGCCTAGAGTAGGCAAGTCCATAGAGACAAAAAGTAGAGGGAACTGATAATGGGCATGAGATTTATTTTGGGAATGATGAAAATGTTTTGGAATTACATAGTGGTGATGGTTGTAAATATATTTTAAAAACCACTGAATTATATACTTGAAAGGGTGAATGTTATGGTGTGTGAATTATAGAAGTATATCCTCATGATTGAAGCTTACCGGCTTAACGCCCAGAACTTTCTCTGTTTTCATCAGGATGAATATATTTGTCAGTGTATATTTTCCAATTTTCTTAAACAGCATATATATAAAGTCATCCTTTTTTGAGTCACAATAATTACAAATTGTGCTGATTATTTGTGCTGTAATTACCATAGGTTGCTTTGGTCTCTTCATCATTAGGCTGTCACTTCTTAATGCCATATCACCTCTCCTCTTGGAATTTTTTTCTAATCTATATGTACAAAAGCCAAATAACTACTATTGTTTTCATTTTAAATGGAGTCAAAAAATTATGAGACACCAAAAAAAGCTAGAAAACAGTCCTTTGTTAAGAGACAAAACAGTCAATAGAGGCAGACCCAGATGACCCAGATGTTGGAACTATCTGACTAGCAATTTAAAATAACTTTGATTAATGTATTAAAGGCACTAGAAGAAAAGATGGACAACACTCATGAACAGATAGAGAATTTCAGCAGAGAGAGAGAATTATAAGAGAATCAAATGAAAATGCTAGACATAAAAAACATGGCAACAGGTATGTTAACTAGCTCATCAATTGACTTGACACAGCCAAGCAAAGAACCAGTAAATTTGAAATAGGTCAATTGGAATTACCCAAACTAAAACATATAGATCAGAAGAGTAAGGGGACCACACAGAAATGTATACATGAATGTTTATAGCAGTTATTCATAATAACCAAAAGGTCGAAACAACCCAGTTGCCTATTGTGGATGAATAGATAAAGAATATGGTATATACATGCAATGGAATATTACTGAGCCATAAAAAGGAACAAAGTATGATACATGCTACAAGTAGGATGAACTTTTTTTTTAATTGACTTTGTAATAATATTACATTAAAAATATATATATGAGGTCCCATTCAACCCCACCCCCCTAGGATGAACTTCTAAAACAATACACTAAGTGGAAAAAAACAGACACAAAAGGCCACTTAATTGTGATTCCTTTTATATGGTAAATCCAGAATAGGCTAATCCATAGAGACAGCAGATTAGAGGTTACAAGAGAATGAGGGAGGGGATGAGGAGTGATTACTTAATGGGTGTAGGTGCTTTTATAGGGTAATGAAAAGCTTTGAAACTTGAGAGAGCTGGTGGTTGCATAACTTTGTTAATATACCAAATACCACTGAGTTGTACACTTCATATGGTTAATTGTATACTATTTGAGTTTCACCTCTATTAAAAAGCAAAAGAGTAGGGGTAATAAACACTATCCAAGAGCTGTGGGGCAATATACCATCTAGCATATGTTTAATTGGAGTCCCAGGAGGATAAAAAAGAATGGAGCAAAAGAAATATTTGAAGTGATAATGGCTGATTTTTTCCCAAAAATAATGAAAGATGTCAACCGTAGTTCCAATAAACTCAGAGAACCTAAAGCAGTGTAAATTCCCCCACGGAAAAAAAATTCACACCATATTATCTACTTCTATAACAAGTTATCCCAAAACTCAGTGGCTTGAAACTATAAGCTTTCGTGTATTAGCTCACACAGTTTCTGAGAGTCAGAATCTGGGAGTACCTTAGCAAGGTGGTTCTGCTTCATGCTTTCTCTTGAGGTTGCAGTCAGCTTATCAGCCAGGGCTTCAGTAATCTTAATGCTTGACTGCAACTGGGAGATTCACTTCTAAGATTGCTCACTCACATGGTGGTTAGCAGGAGGTCTCATTTCTTCACTGGCTATTAACAGGAGCCCTCAGTTCCTCTCCATAATACTGATTGAACAGAGACATTAGCAGACCTGAGAAAGCTGAACACCAAGTAACTACAGAGGGGATGTCAAAAAGAATCAAACTCATACCACAGAAGCCCAGAAAAGCTCAGAAATGTGAAGCACTGGATGCTGTAATAACAGGGAAAGCGGATGTGGCTCGACTGATAGAGCGTCTGCCTACCATATGGAGAGTCCAGGGTTCGATACCTTGGGCCTCCTGACCCATGTGGTAAGCTGGCCCACGCACAGTGCCACCGCGTGCAAGGAGTGCCCTGCCATGCAGGGGTGCCCCCGCATAGGGGTGCCCCATGTGCAAGGAGTGCACCCCACAAGGAGAGCTGCCCTGTGTGAAAAAAGTGCAGCCTGCCCAACAGTGACACCGCACACACAGCTAACGCAGCAAGATGATGCAACAAAGAAAGAGATGCAGTTTCTTGGTGCCGCTTGACAATCCAAGTGGATGCAAAAGAACACACAGCAAATGGACACAGAGAGCAGACAATGGGGGGGAAGGGGAGAGAAATCTTAAAAAAAAAAAAATGCAGAAAGACACATGGCGCTGAAAATAGGGGAAATGGTTAAAAGTTTATTTTTTTTAATGCAGTTAGACTTCCAGGTCCCCACCTGCATCCTGGGCAACCAATTTCCCCTCCCCCACAGGAGCAGGAGACAGCTTTAGCCTGTGGAAAAATTCAACCAGAAAGCCTCTGGGTTCCTGTTCACCAGGAACAGCAAAAAGCAAGAAAGAAAAGCATTGCCAAAAATAGAAATTGAGAACAAGTCTATCTACTACCATATCCCAACCCCTTCTTCCACATAGTTCCAAGAATAATGGCAACTAGGCACATTTCCTTCCTAGGCAGGACATTGAAAGCATTGTCTTTAGAGATACTAAATGACCCTAGAGGAAAAAAATCTATAGATATTGACATTTTGAGCTTTCCAACAAAATTACTGAGACCCTACCCAAAAACTATACAGTGAAACTACAGTTCACAAGCTCACCCCACACCCACAAAGCTTCCAACATCTTTTTAGTACCTCACTCTAAAATGTGAAAGGAAACCAAAGACTCACCAGACTTGTGAGGAAAGTTTGAACATGAAAGACCAAAATTATAACCAAGGGGGAGGGAGGAACTAAGAAGGAGCAAAGACAATACAAGAAATAGAGGAAAACTTTACCAAAAAAATCTAGAGAAAATAGTATAGTCATGAAGCAAAAACAAGATACTTTTAAAAAAATATTTATTTACCACCCCCCTCCCCCTTGTGGCTTGCTTGCGGTCTGCGCTCTGTGCCCATTCACTGCATTCTTCTGTGTCTGCTTGTCTTTGCTGTGCCCGCTCCCCATGGGCACGGGCCATCAGCTCTCTGTGGGTGTGGCTTGTCAGCTCTCTGTGGGCACAGGCTAGCTTACCTTCACAAGGAGGCCCTGGGATGCGAACCTAGGGCCTCCCATATAGTAGACAGGAGCCCAACTGATTGAGCCAGAGCTGCTTCCCAAGATACTTTCTTTTAAATAGCAATAACAGAATTGGAATTTTAAGATATGTTAGCTAAATTCTTTTTTAAATCCATAAAATAATTAGAAGATAAACTTGAGAAAATCTCCCAGGAAGTAGAACAAAAAGAAATGAAAATAGCAGAGAACAAATAAAGTTAGAAAAGCAATTAAGGATGTCCAATATCCACCTAAGAGGAATTTCAAAAAGATTAAGTGAAGAAGAGAATATAATCAAAGAAATAGCACAAGGAATTTTCACTGTACTGAAGGACATGCACTTCTAGACCAAAAGGACCCACCAAATGCCCAGTGGTTTAAAATAGATCCCCACGAAGGCATATCATCATGTAATATCAGAACCTTCAGGATATGAAGAACATCCTAAAAGCTTCCAAAGGAAAAATATCAATGTCACCAAAAAGAATAGGAATTCATAATGATATCTCTCAAAAGCAACAGAGGAAGCTGAAAGACAAAGGAATGGCTTCAAAATTCTGAGAGCAAATTATTTTCAACCTAGAATCCAGTTTATTAATGAAATGTCGTGGCACAATCAATGTGATCAGATCCACAGGATCTCAAAAAATATTCCAACCATGCACTTATTCTCAGAAAGCTACTTGAGGATATGCTCCATTAAAACAAGGAAATAAATCAAGAAAAAAGTAAATGGGGGATCCTACCTAAGAGATATCCTAGGATAATAGCTATGCAGAGCAACAGCTAATCCAGATTGGTGCAGGAGGATAGAAGGTATATTCAGTTTTTCTAGGTAATAAAAGAAAACCTCAAAATCTCAGCAGCTTACTACAGCAAAAATTTATTTTTTCATGTCCAGGGACCTGCATTTTGACTGGGGTTCACCCAATCTGGCCAGGTTCAGCTGGACTTGGCTTTAGACCAAGATTTGGTTCAGGTCTTCTCCCCATATTTTCTCAGTCTCCTTGAACCAACAGATACCCAAGCCATGTTCTTTTCATAGTGGACACCAGAAGCTCAAGAGCAAGCCAAATTATACAATTTCATTTAAAGCCTCTCCTCCAGTGGCAATTTGATATTATTTATGAATTCCAAACAGAGAGATTATGTTTGTAAACTGGTTTGTTCTTCTGGGCATGATAACCCTTTGTATTAGATCCAGCTGAAATGGCAAAGATCAACAAGGAAGGATGGTCCAATAATGAGCCCTTGATACTGATGACTATGCTTAGGTACCTGTGTGCCTGAAATATGAACTAGGCCTAGAGCTGTAGGGTGCCTAAGAGTTACCTCCTGAGAGCCTCCATGTTGCTCAAATGTGGCCACTCTCTAAGCCAAACTCAGTATGTAAATATATTACCTTCTCCCCAATGTGCGACATGACTCCTGGGGATGAGCCTCCCTGGCACCAAGGGTTTACTACCAATCACTAACTGGAGAAGGAACCAGAAAGAGACCTCAAATAAAAGGGTCAACTCAGATCAGCAGAATATCTCAGCCTACATGTTGGATCAAGTGTCAAAAACTGCTTTTTGACCTTGAATTAAAAGGGGAAAATGGCAAAGACAAATGAGTTTATATGGCTAAGAGTCTTCCAAAAAGAGTCTGAAGGTCATCAGAGGGGTCACACTTATGCATACCTCAGCTGCACCCCAGAAATAGCCAAAGTAGATATAACCCTAGGTACTGGTTCTCCTGAAGGCTATGGAGATCCACAGGGTATATGGTCATGGCAGATGGATTTGGAGTTCTGTGCCATGTCAGAGGGCCCTACTTTGGAATTCATGCTCCTGAGTGTGATAGAGCTGGACTCAGATGTGACTTTTCTACACATGCCTCTTCTGTCACTTTTACCGAACCTGTGGTTGGTGCTAGGGATGGTCCATACTCAGGAGACTTGAATCTCTGGACTGCCAGCTGGGCCCTGAGCTTCAGCAGAGTGGCGACTCCTACTCTCTGGTTCGTTGGTCTTACCCAGGTCAGCTAACAGGGATGTGAAGATGGTCAACCACCACACCAGGGAATCAAGAGTGCCTACAACTGCAAGCAGAGGAATTGCATCCATCATCCATGTGGAATCTAAGTCCCCTCTTGATCTAGAGGTGGAGAGGACATCACCATCCCATGGTCCACAGAATGGAGGAATAAAATATGGACTAGAGTGGACTTAGTGATATTCTACTATAAAACTATTGTGATGAGTAACAGAAGAAATTTTAGCATCGAGGTGGAGAAAGTGGCCACAGTAGTTGCTGAGGGCTGGGAGAGGGAAGAAGAGATGTGATGTGGGGGCATTTTTGGGATTTTGAGTTGTCCTAAATGATATTGTAGGGTCAAATGCTGGACTTTATATATTCTGCCATGACCCACCAAATGTACTGGGGGAAGAGAGTGAACTACAGGGTAAACTATTATCTATGTAGAGCAGCAGTGCCCCAAAATGTGTTTACTGAGTGTGATGAGTGTGCCACAATGATGGGGGAGGTTGTTGGTGTGGGAGGAGTGGGCTGGGGGGGGTGGTGAGAGTATACAGGAACCTCATATTTTTTAATGTAACATTTCTTATGTGATGTATATATCTTCAAAAAAATACAATTTACCAAAATGTTGTGGGGTGAGGGGGTTGGGGAGTGGGTTATAGGGGAATAAATAAACAAACAAATAAATAAATAAAAGATCCAGCTGAGATATCTGATTAAATTAAGATTAGGGCTTTGGTTCAACCACATCATTAGAGTCCAACTCAGCGTTGATTCCCAGCCTCCTTGATGGGCTGATAAAAACAGACTCTCACACAGAAGTAGATATACAGAGGAAGAGAGACAGCTCATTAGACACAGCAGAGGCCCCAGAGGAAGAGAGATGAGCCTAATAGTCTACGCTGACCTTGTGAAGGGACCAGAGCAGCTGAGCCCAGAAAGAAATGAGCCCCGGGGAGAGAGATGAGTCTTATTCCAGCCTATAGCTGATATTGGAAGAAGCTGGGACCACAGAGCCTGAAGAGGAAAAAGGAAGGCTAAACCCTCACAGACATCACCCACTTTCTTGCGTCAACATGTGACCAAAGACTTTGGGTGAGAAAGTACCTCTTATGGTACCTTGTGTTGGACTCTTTAGGACCTTGTGACTGTAAGCTTCTACCCCAAGTAAATACCCTTTATAAAGGCCAACAGAGTTTTTGTACTTTGCATCAGCACCCCTTCTGGCCAATTAATACAGCTCCTTTCATGTGTATCAACATTCTTAGGTCAAAATAAGTCATAGGGCCAAACTCAACATCAGTGGGATAGGGAAATATATCCTCCCACCGACAGTCTAGTGGGAGATGCTACAAAGTCACATGGCAAAAAGCATGGGTGTATACCTCTATAATTTAGACTCCCAGAAAGCTCCAGGAGAGCTGGAGGAATGTTTCCAGGAAAAAAAAAATAATGGTACTAATAGAACCCTTAACATGTCTGGTTGTGTGGAAAAGAGTATCTCTAAGGGTTTTACAATTCCTTAGGAGAATGATAATGATAGAGATTTAGAAAAATTAAATTGAAATTAAAAAGGCAATTATTCTAAATCAAAAATTTGTACAAGGAAGTTAATGAATGCAGTTATAGTACATATTCATATGACTTAGACATAAGGTGCACATTAAATGTTGACATAACTAAAATTTTTCTACAACTACTGTTTTCCATGGATTTCAAAATTCACATATTTTCAAAACTGAAATCTGAAAATCTAGAATCAAGATGTGTCATAATCACTATGGGTCATGACAGAGATGCCATTGCTGTGTGTAAATGTGATTGTTATTCCTTCTGACATGACTGGATAACTGTCACTCTTTGATATTTCAGTCCACAAACTGACCGTTTGAAGAAAGAATATAAGTCCTGGCAGTTGTCTAAAAAGATTTCATTTGCGCCTTCTGTAAAATTAAGGAAATACTAGTTTCAAAACTTGCAGAATGAATATCATTGGTTTGAAAGAAAACCCCACTGTTAATAGTGGGATCTCTTTTTTAAATTGCTATATCACCAATACTTTCAAAAGCACAGAGTATGATATTGTGTGGAAAACATGGGCATGGATATCTCTAAGGCAAAAAAAAAAAAGATTCAAAAGAATGGAACTCTGAATGTGAAGACGTTTTAGAATTACCTTAACCAATTTATTTGTTTATATTTTCCTTTTTTAAGCATGCACAAAGGTGATGTATAATAAATTATTCATCTAAATTCCAAAGAATCTCTTTCAATAAATATAAAAATTCCAAGCGATAAGAAAGCATTGTGGTTTCCTTCCTTCCTTCCTTCCTTCCTTCCTTCCTTCCTTCCTTCCTTCCTTCCTTCCTTCCTTCCTTCCTTCCTTCCTTCCCTTTCTTTCTCTCTGGTATATAAATGTATGTCTGAGAATCAGTGAAATATGACAAATTGGAATAATAGAGGAACACAAATGGGTTTGTAATATTCATACAAGGAAGTCAATAAATAGTCTAAATAAAAAGTCAAAAGTCAGTAAATCAAGAAATCACAGGGCAAACGTATTATCCTAAGAGAATGTGCTGCCTGGGATTAAATCCCAGCTCTGCCATTTGCTAACCATGTGACCTTATGCAAATTCCCTAACCCCTTTGCATTTCAATTTCCTCATCTCTAAAATGGGAATAGAAATAATACCTACAATATAAGGTCATTATGAGAATTAAACAATACATATAAAGCACTTAGGACAGAATCTGACACATTGTAAGCTCTCAATAAATGTTAGCTATAATTTGTATTTGTTTTTTTTGGTTTTTTTTTTTTAAGATTTATTTATTTCTCTCTCCACCCACCCATCCTGGTTGTTCTCTGTGTCTATTTGCTGCGTCTTCTTTTGTCCGCTTCTGTTGTGTCAGCGACACAGGAATTTCCTGTGGGTTTTTTTGTTGCGTCATCTTGCTGTGTCAGCTCTCCATGTGGGTGGCGCCATTCCTGGGCAGGCTGCACTTTCTTTTGTGCTGGGTGGCTCTCCTTACGGGGCGCAATCCTTGCACGTGGGGCTCCCCTACGCAGGGGACACCCCTGCGTGGCAGGACACTCCTTGCGCGCATCAGCACTGCACGTGGGCCACCTCCACACGGGTCAAGGAGGCCCAGGGTTTGAACCGCGGACCTCCCATGTGGTAGACGGACGCCCTAACCACTGGGCCAAGTCCGCTTCTCAGTATTTGTTTTTTTAAATATGTGGAGGTCAATACCAAAAAAAACCAGTAAAATGGTTTCAAGGGTGGTTTCTGAGGGTAGGAAGAGGTAGAAAAGAGGACTGATGTTTTTCATTTTATGTCCTGATTTCTTAAATTATGTACATGCTTCAGTTTGATGAAAATAAATTACTAAAATATGTATATATGTATAGCAAAGAAAAAAATATTTGAAAATGTTGCAGTCCTCATTCTGCAACTTCTCACAAGGCTGACTTCCTCTCTACTGTTCCACATTCTTTTTGCCTTCAGCCAGCAACTCAGCTGTTTGGGGTTCTTTACAAGATGAGGTGGCCCAAATATCTGTTCTGGAGGGATAAGAGCCCTTAATGGTAGGGTTGATGTGGTCTTCCAGTGGTTTCCACTACTCAACATGGCAGCACCAGAGGGGCTCCAGTGGGTTCCATTCCTTTTCTCTGCCCCTGTTATGCAGCAGCAACTCTTATTTCTCCTTGATTGATCAGGATTAATCACCTCACCTATCAATATAACTTCAATTTTTGTTTGTTTTTCTAGTAGCATGAGGAGTTAAAAAAGACCATGTGATAGTCATCTCCAATTCAATTAAACCATTATTTTGTCTTTCCTGGGCAAAGCTTTCTCTTCAGTCCCATGTATTATGGCATTGGGAGAAACAGTACCATATACATTATGTTAGTCATCTTGCTCAGAACATATAATACATAACGTAGGACACCATCCCAGCTTTTCAAGGAGTTGTTTCCCAGCTGGCTTCACAACATTTTATAAGTCCAGTCATTTCTAGATGATGAGGTTCATCGTAAGACCAAGGAATCCCATGGAAATTAACCCATTGTCTTTCTCTCACTGTGATGTGAGTTCCTTGTTCAGAAGCAATGTTGTACAAAACCATGCTAGTGAATAATTCATTCAGTGAGTCCACAGATGATTATGCTGGCAGGATCATAGATGGCAGGAAAAGTAAATCTGAATCCAGAATAACTGTCTATTCCCATGTGGACAAATCCCTGCCTCCTCCATAAAAGAAGAGATCCAATAAAAGCAACCTACCTCCAGGTGTCTAGCTATTATCCCCAACATGGTACCTGTATTGTCAGGGTTCTCTAGGGAAAAAGAATCAACAGGAGATATCTGTAAATAGTAAGAGATTTTATAAGAGTCTCTCGCTTGACCGTGGGGATGCACAAGTCCAGGTTCCACAGGCAGGCTGAAAACCAGGGGCTCGGATGAAAGTCCAACGAAAATCCTTGATGAGTTTCTGAGAGACATTGGCTGTCCAAAGATAAGCTGGGAAATTCTCCCTGAATGTTGAAATCACTTTCCCTTTTAAGGCATTCAACTGATTGAATAAAGCATCACTCTTTGCTGACTGCAATCTCCCTGATTGCTGTAGATGTAATCCGTTATCTATGCTGTAAACTCACTGGTGACTAAAGTCCATAAATGTCCTTGTATTACAATTAGCCCAGTGCTTGCTTGACCAAACAAAACTGGGCACAGTTACCTAGCTGAGTTGACACATTAGCTTAACCATCAGAGTACCATATTGAGGAAGGGGTTGGTAATTCCTACTGTCAAGCCACTCTTCAGTGGCAGTAGCCAGGGCAATTTTAGTGAAAGATAGTACCAATTGTTGAGTCCACCTAGCCTCCATTCACACCCTCATAGCCACTTTTTTCATAAGCCCATTGAGAAAACTCTGGGTGACTGCACAGAGACTAATCATTACATCAGGTCATCATGTCCACTCATTACTGAGAGTTTCCTCTGCAGTGAAGACCTTTTGGTGATCATTCATGTGGGCCACAAACATTTACACACTCTGGACCCTTTCTTAGAGCCATCCACATATTTCTTCCAAAAATTTCTTGTCTTAATCCTTCAAAGATCCCAAACCATTAGTCTCTGCCATTTCTCAGGCACTTCTGGCAAAGACAAAATGTACCACTCAGGGTTCTACCCTTGAAAGATTTCCCACTGCTCTTCATGGCAACCCTGGAGTGAGACCACTGCACCACCATTTTGACTTTCAGCCATTGCCTGTGTTTTGTTCAGAGCCATCCATAAATCAGGCTTGGGGGAGCGGGTGTAGCTCAGTGGTTGAGCACCTGCTTCCCAAATATGAGGTCCCAGGTTCAATCTCTGGTATCTCCTAAAACAACAACAAAAACAGGTTTTATATTTTTCTCTCTTCTGCCAATGGATCATAGGGAATTTCTCAGGAGATCAAGGATATAGTCTGAGGGAGTGGAAGCAATAGGGAAGGAGGAGACATCTTAGGAGAGAAGAAGCCTGCTTTACCACAGGACCAGCTCAAAATGAGACTCAAATGTATTAGCCTTGCCACTTGGTGATGGACACAGCCACATTTGTGGGTTGGCATGTCAGGTAACAGTACATCGTGGGAAGACAGTTTGTGCTTCTTTAGTTTCATAGAATCCCATAGCCTGACTTTCAGTCTATATAGGACCCAGTAGCAAGCCAAGAGTTGTTTCTCAGAAGAACAGTCACTTGCCAAACAAGATGTGGTTTTGCTCCTAAACACTGGGGAAGGGATTTGAATGGGATTCTCCTCTCAGGGGCTGGCACTCTGCCTCTTCCTGGTAGAGGGCATAAGGCAGAGCAATATGTTTTTCCCTCCAGGGAATTCAGCAGTGTGCCCCGGAGTGATGTGCTCCAGAGACTTCACAGAGGTGGCGGGCTCTGTATTTCCTACCTTCTGGCCTACAACTCACTAGGCATCCAGAGTACCTGATACGTGCTGCTTTTTAGGCTTTATCAGCGTTTTGTCATCATCATAGTGTGATATCTTGTGGGATGCTGAGATGATCCAAGTCCCTATGGACTAAATTGTGGCACAGAGAGTCAGTTGACATGGTCCTGAGGCAAAATAGTGTAGTTGTACTTTTGTCCCTACCAGATTAAACTATCTCTGGTATCCTTTGCTTAATGAGATAGCAAGAAACAAAAAGTTGCACATTAATAACTTTAATACAGGTAGCAGAGTCTGTGGGCTCGCTCTGGTGAACCACATCTGGAACAGCAGTACAAGTGGAGTTAGCGCCTGTCTTAACTTTTCAATAATGTACTTTCCTTTCCAAGGCCCTTCTGGTTTCTGCATGAGCCAAACAGGTGAATTAAGTGGGTATGAAATAAGAATCACCACCTCCAGATTTTTTAGGTCTTTGATGCTTGCAATAATCTTGCTTTTTCCTCAGAAATTCAGTGTTGTTCTTTGTTTATCATTTTGATAAAGAGGGACCTCTAAGGGCTTCCATTGGACCCTTTTAACTATAATAGCCATATTCAGTAGATTGGAGAGATGGGATCTGGCACTTCCTGAATAGAGCTAGTCTAACTATACACTAAGGAACTACTCAGGAGAACCATGGACCATGGTTTTTATATACCACTGGACTGACAGAGATGTAGAATAGAATAAAAACTCAGTTCAGAGAATGGATGTGGCTCAAGCAGTTGAGCGCCTGCTTACACATGGGAGATCCCGGATTCAGTTCCTGGTGCCTCCTGAAAAAACGGACAATAAGCAAAGCAAATGAAAAAACCAACTCAGGGAGAAGTGGATGTGGCTCAGGCAACTGGGCTCCCACCTACCTCATGGGAGGTTGCTGGATCCCAGCACCTCCTCGAGAAGACAGCAAACTGAAATGACAGGCAGGTGCAGCAAGCTGGAACAACAAGACACAAGAAGAAAACACATAATGAGAGATACAACAAATCAGGAAGCACAGGTTCCCAGTACCTCCCGAAGAAGACGGCAAGTGGACTCTATGGGCAGGTGCAGCGAGCTGACAGCAAGATGATGCAACAAGAGACACAGGGAGGGAAAACATAAAGAGAGACACATCAAAGCAGGGAGTAGAGGTGGCTCAAGCATTAGGCACCTCTCTCCCACATTTCCCAGGTTTGGATCCTGGTGCCTCTTAAAGAAACAAGGAAGATGAGCAGATACAGCAAGTGAAAAACAACAAGGGGGTGGGGAAAAATAAATAAATCTTTTTAAAAGAACAACCAACTCAGGGACACCAAGGTGGCTCAGTAGTTGAGCACCACATTCCTACATACGAGGTCCCAGGTTCAATCCCAGATGCCCGGCACCTAAAAAAAACAAGTCAGGCTGTCACTTGACCCCCGTAAGCCTCCATGCTGAGTGGCGGACCACTATCGCAACTATAACTACAGACTTTATATAAACTATAAAGTCTGTGTCCAACAATCCCCAAGAACTCCTTTCTCCAGGCCACAGCTGCCCTGGGAAATGACCACAAGGTCCCTTGGGAAAGCCTAAGAAATACATAGGATCAATATTTATACATCTCCCTCAAGGGTACCTGCCTTCACTTCCTTCCAGAGGTTCTAGCTCTGTGAACAAATCTAGGCCTGGAAACTGGGTGAGGGGCCAATTTTGTCTGTCTTTTTGTCTTAGATCAGCCTCTGTTCATCAGTTCCAAAGGATTTTTGGTTTTACAAATCAGTATCTTAGTGAACTGCCCATATTCTGTGGTCCTAGGGACTCAGTGATCAATTATCTACCACCAACGATGCCTGCAGGTCAGACCACTCAGAACTGCTGCCAGTCTCGGCCACCTCTCCTTCCTTGCCTCTGGAAGCTGAGGACCATTCCGTCTTCTCCAACCCCAGGATCCCAGCCTGCACATCAAAATCAGGGAGCCCACTCCATCTCAGTGCTCTAATATCCCTGGCCTACAGAAACCAGCTACTTCAGCACTTTCCAAAAGTGCCATCACTCCCTCACAAATATATTTCTCAGTGCCTTGGTGAAGAGAGTGTCATCTGGGTCATCTCAGGGCACAGAGTTGGGGGTGAATGAGTGTCTCACATTTACAAAACCACAACAACATTCCTACCTCCCTAAGGCTTTGGACTCTTTCTTCTAGTTTATACCAAAGAACTCTTGCCTTCTCAATTTCATTCAGTAAATGCCATCATTGAATCCAGGTTTCAGTCAACCAACTAAAAAAGCAATTAATGGGGAGCGGCCACAGCTCAAGTTGATGAGCACTTGCTTGCCATGCGTGAGGTCCCAGCTTGATCCCCAGTACCCCCTAAAAACAAACAGACAAATGCAAAAACCAGCTCTCATTGGGAAGTGGATGTAGCTCATGGTTGAGCACCTGCTTCCCATGTACGAGGTCCTGGTTTCAATCCCTGTTAACTCCTTAAAAAAAAAAAAAAAAAAAAAAGAGGAAACGGACTTTGGCCCAGTGGTTAGGGCGTCCGTCTACCATATGGGAGGTCCGCGGTTCAAACCCCGGGCCTCCTTGACCCGTGTGGAGCTGGCCCATGCGCAGTGCTGATGCGCGCAAGGAGTGCCTTGCCACGCAAGGGTGTCCCCCGCGTAGCGGAGCCCCACACGCACAAGGAGTGCGCCCGTGAGGAAAGCGCCCAGCGTGAAAAGAAAGAGCAGCCTGCCCAGGAATGGCGCCGCCCACACTTCCCGTGCCGCTGACGACAACAGAAGCGGACAAAGAAACAAGACGCAGCAAACAGACACCAAGAACAGACAACCGGGGGGGGGGGGGGGGGGAATTAAATAAGTAAATAAATCTTTAAAAAAAAAAAAGAAAGCAATTAAATCCACCACACACCCAACAGAATGGATAAAATTAAAGACTGACAATATCTAACGATGATGGTATAGAACAACCAGAATTTACGCATTAATACATTATTGAAGGAAGTGTAAAATGGTATAACTGGGAAGCAGATGTGGCTCAAGCAATTGGGCTCCCACCTACCACTTGGGAAGTCCCTGATTCTAAAGAAAACGAGCAAGACAGTTGTCACGACAGGCTGGCACGGCAAGCTGATGCATCATGATAATGCAACAAGAGACACAAGAAGAAGAAAAACATAATGAGAGACACAACAAAGCAGAGCGAGGAGGTGGCTCAAGCAATTAGGCTCCTCCCTCCCACATCAGAGGTCCCACGTTTGGATCCCAGTGCCTCCTAAAGAAACAAGGAAGATGAACAGACAGAGCAAGTGCACATAATGAGGGGTGGGGAGAGAGAAATAAATTAAATCTTTTTTAAAAAAGGCATAACCGCTTTGGGAAAAGATGCAACAGTTTCTTATAAAATTAACATACACATATCATTTGACCCACAATTCCATTTCAAGAGAAATTGAAATAGATACTCACTACAAAAAAAGACTTATCCATAAATGTTCATAGCAGCTTTATTCACAACAGCCTAACACTAGAAACAGACCAAATGTCCATCAAAGGAGAATAGCAAAACAAACTGCAGTTTTGTATTGGTTTTCTATTTCTGTATAACAAATAAACCCAAATTTAGGGGCTTAAGACAACCCCCATTTATTAGCTCATAGTTCTGCAGGTCAGAAGTCTAGTCCTCCGTGGCTTCCTTCTCCTCTGCTCAGTCTCGGGATGTTGGCCGGGCTGTGTTCCTTTCTGGGGAGTCTGGGGAAGACTCTGCTTCCAAGTTCATTCAGTGGTCGGTCTAATTCAGTTCCTTGTGGTTGAAGGACTGAAGTCCTCATTTTCTGACTGGCTGTCAGCTGCAGGCCACCCTCAGTTCCGAGAGGTCCCCTGAATTCCTGCCATGTGGCCCCTGCCACCCAGCAATGAAGAATCCCCCTGATGTCGAATTCTTCTCATGCTTCAAATCCCTCTGACTTCCCTAAACCCAGAGTGAAAGGGCTCATATGATTAGGTCAGACCCACCTGGATAATCTTCTGTTTTTCAAGCTAACTGTGCTGATGGTATAATCTTAACAAGGGAATGCTATCCCACCATATTCATGGCCACAGACGTACCTCATTTTATTGTGCTCTCTTTATTGCGCTTCATGGATAATACATTTTTTACAAATTGAAGGTTTGCGGCAACCCTGCATGGAGCAAGTCTGTTGGTACCAATTTTCCAAAGCTTTTCCAAAGCTAAACTCAGGACCTCGTACATGGGAAGCAGGTGCTCGACCACTGAGCTACATCCACTCCCCAGTGAGAATCGTTTTTTTCATTTGTTTTGGTTTTTTGTTTGTTTTTTTAGGAGGTACTAGGAATCGAACCCAGGACCTCATACATGGGAAGCAGGCACTCAACCACTTGAGCTACATCTGCTCCCCTCTGTCACATTTTAATTAGGCATATGCATTGTTTTTTAGACAAATGCTATTGCACACTTAATATGCTGCAATATAATGTAAATAAACATAACTTCTTTATGCACTAGGAAACCAAAAAAAGTGTGGGACTCGCTTTGTTGTGATGTTCACTTTATTGCCGTGGTCTGGAACCGAACCTACAATATCTCCAAGATATGCCTGTATTGGAGATTGTACAGGGCAGGTACACCAGAGGCAGAAATCTGCCCTGTGTGATCTTCTGTCTGTTTCTCTCTCTCTTTTTTTTTTTTTGTCTTCTCTTCTCGTTTTCCCCTCTAGGATTCACCAGGATTGGATCCTGGAGACCTCCGATGTGGAGAGAAGTTCCCTGTCACTTGTGCCACCTCAGTTCCTGGCTTCTTTTGCATCTCACCTTGACTCTCCCCTTCGTCTCGCTTCTTGTTGTGTCATCATCTTGCTGTGTGGCTCTCCGTGTGGGCCTTCACCAGGAGGCCCCAGGGATTGAACCTGGGTCCTCCCATATGGCAGACGGAAGCCCAGTCACTTGAACCACATCCGCTTCCCCCGTGAAGTCTTTACGTGGTCTTCAAACAGGAGAGAAGCAGTCTCGTGAGACGGGGTGGGGCGGGGGGCGACTGTACTGGCTGTTTCCAGGGGAAGGCTGGGCTGCGACAGAGAGGCTAGTTGCCAGCTCTGGCAGGCAGCTGCTGCCACGGCTCCCGCGCCCGCCTCCTGAGCGCATGCCCGTGTGGTCCTCTCCCCTTGGGTGTGGGCAGGACCTGGTAACTTGCTTCTAAAGAGTTTAGAATACCTCAAAAGGGATGGGATGTGGAACTGCACAGCACAGACAGTGAGCCCTAAGTGAAACCATGCAGCGGAGTTAATAGTACAATAATAAAAATGTGTTTTCATCAATTGTAACACAATGTATCACACCAATGCCAGGTGGCCCATTGGAATTCTGTATTTTATGCATGATTGCTGGTAAACCCACAACTTCTCAAATAAATTCACAAGCCTGGATGTGCAAGGGGATGTCCTGTGTTGTTTTTTTTTAAATTAAAATTAAATAAAATTTAAAAATTCAGTTCCACCCCCAAATCCTCAAGATTGAGGAATGAACAAACATAAGGGGGATACAACCATAGACCAAAATAGACTTATTATTATTGTCATAACAGAAGAACTTGTATCATTGGCATAAAGATTGTGGTTACCAGAGGTTCTGAGGGGAGGCAGAGGAAAGAATCGGGAGCATAGGGCATTTTTAGGGCATTGGAATTTTTCTGCAATGACAGATACAGGCCATTATACATTTTGTCAAATCCTATAAAACTGTACAGTCAATTGTGTAATGTAAACCAGAGACCTTGATTAGTAGCAGTGCTTCAATATTGGTTCATCAGGCGGTGGACTTGGCCCAGTGGTTAGGGCGTCCGTCTACCACATGGGAGGTCCGCGGTTCAAACCCCGGGCCTCCTTGACCCGTGTGGAGCTGGCCCATGCGCAGTGCTGATGCGCGCAAGGAGTGCCCTGCCATGCAGGGGTGTCCCCTGTGTAGGGGAGCCCCACGTGCAAGGAGTGCACCCCGTAAGGAGAGCCGCCCAGCGCGAAAGAAAGTGCAGCCTGCCTAGGAATGGCGCCGCCCACACGCAGAGCTGACACAGCAAGATGACGCAACAAAAAGAAATACAGATTCCCGGTGCCACTGACGACAACAGAAGCGGACACTCACCTGACCAAGTGCTAAGGTGGCCCTGGGCCCTGTGGGGCGACGCAGGACCTCACCTAAAGGCAGTCAAAAGGGCCAAGGGCAGCCCCCAGGCAGGAACCGTAGGCCCAGCCGGCCCGAAGCATCTTTTGGGCTCGGCTCTAAGACGCTTAGCGGTGCTTAAGGAAGCCGCGGCGCCACCACCTCCGCCCAGGTCACCTGCACCGCTCACCGCTCACCACTCGCTCGGCTTTGCTCCTCCAGCAGTCCCCCCACACACAGCCAGAGCGCTCAAAAGCACACAAACCAGGGAGCGGATGCGGCTCAAGCGCTTGAGCACCTGCTCCCACGTGGGAGGTCCGGGGTTCCATTTCTGGTGCCTCCTAAAAGCAAAACAAAGAAAACCAGCAAGCGAACAAGCAGAAAACCAACTCGGGGGAGCCGGTGTGGTTCAGAGGTTGGGCGCTGGCTTCCCACATGTGAGGTCCCCGGTGCAATCCCCTACCTAAAAGAAAAACAAAAAACATAGCCACACAAACCACCTGGACTCTGACTTTACCAGGCAATGGCCTCTCACTCCCTTCAAATCCCAAATCGGCCCTCTCCCACACACATGCGAAGTGATGGGCTGTCGCTTCTGGGATTCGGTTATAAAACACGGACTTCCATCACGGCGCTCTCCCTGGCTCTTCTCACGTGCCTGCCCTGCCCGAGGCCCATGTGCAAGCAGCTGAGTTCTGGCGAGGCCCGAGCCCCTCAGGCCAGCGACCCTCGAGGACCCGAAGTGTGACGGCGCCAGGGAGGGACGCTGAAGCACGCCTGCCTCAGTCTAGCCTCCACTTGCGGCTGCAACCAGACCAGCACCTTTTTTTTTTTAAAGATTTATTTATTTATTTATTTATTTCTCTCCTCCCGCCCCACCCCGGTTGTCTGTTCTCTGTGTCTATTTGCTGCGTCTTCTTTGTCTGCTTCTGTTGTCAGCGGCTCGGGAATCCGTGTTTCTTTTCGTTGAGTCATCTTACTGTGTCAGCTCTCTGTGTGGGAGACACTATTCCTGGGCAGGCTGCATTTTCTTTCGCGCTGGGCGGCTCTCCTTACAGGGTGCACTCCTTGCACGTGGGGCGACCCTACGCGGGGACACCCCTGCGTGGCAGGGCACTCCTTGCGCGCATCAGCACTGCGCATGGGCCAGCTCCACACGGGTCAAGGAGGCCCGGGGTTTGAACCGCGGACCTCCCATGTGGTAGGCGGACGCCCTAACCACTGGGCCAAGTCCGCCGCCCAGACCAGCACCTTGACGGCAGCCTGGCAGAGGCCCCACGGCGGGCACTCAGGTGAGTTGCACCCGGATTTCTGATTCAGAAGAATGGTAAGGTGGTACCTGAATGTTCTTTTAAGCTAATAAGTCTTGGGGTGATTTGTTATACAACAATAGATAACTAATACATCTGCCTAAACACCGCTTCTCTCCTTACTACTCAGCAACAGAGCCCCTGTTTTACTGGGAATAGTAAAGAGCCCAGTTAACATCCTCCCTTTCCTAGCGCCCTTTCAGTTTCACCACGCAACTAAGTCCAGGCAAATGAGAATAAGTACTGTGTGGAGCTTCCAGGAAGGGTCTCATCGAGAGACGCACCTTTTTACTTTCCTGTTTCCTCATTCCTGCTATCGAGATTTTAGATGTGATAGCTGGAATCCCAGCAGCTCTCTTGGAGCATGAAGGAACTTTGAGGATGGTAAAACAGAAAGAAAGGAATATGAGTCTCTGATGACCACGGACCAGCCAGAATACTTTTCAATGAGGAAAAAATAATTAACTATTTTGATTAGACCCTTGTTATTTTGGGGTTTTCCTTACATGCACCCAACTGGGCCCTAATCCATACAGGGCTCAGGAATCTCTTAGGCATCCAAATCCTCTCATGTGTCACCATCCCAGGGTGTCCACCTCTCTTCCAAACACATGGAAGCAAGCTTTGAGTTTGATTTTTCACATGCCCTGCATGCTGCTCTAGGACAGTCCCCCAGGACTAAGTTCTTCATGGGTATTTCATTCCAGGCTTCCACTGGCATTTTAATTGCCTAGGATTGCCGTGACAAATTACCACAGTAGCTTTAAAAACAACAGGAGTGGCGGCGGACTTGGCCCAGTGGTTAGGCCGTCCGTCTACCACATGGGAAGTCCGCGGCTCAAACCCCGGGCCTCCTTGACCCGTGTGGAGCTGGCCCATGCGCAGTGCTGATGCGCGCAAGGAGTGCCCTGCCATGCAGGGGTGTCCCCCGCGTAGGGGAGCCCCACGCGCAAGGAGTGCGCCCCGTAAGGAGAGCCGCCCAGCACGAAAGAAAGCGCAGCCTGCCCAGGAATGGCGCTGCACATACAGAGAGCTGACGCAACAAGATGACGCAGCAAAAAGAGACACAGATTCCCGTGCCGCTGACGACAACAGAAGCGACAAAGAAAGAAGACGCAGCAAATAGACACAGAGAACAGACAACCGGGGTTGCGGGGGGGGAGAAAGAAAGAAAGAAAGAAATCTTTTTTAAAAAAACAACAAAAACAAGAGTTTACTCTTTCACAGTTCTGGAGGCCATAAATCCAAAATCAAGGTATTGAAGGTACCGTATCAATGCTAGGGGTCAATATTGGGGGGGGAGATTTTTTTCTTGTGGATTAAGGAAAACATTCAAAAATTTACTGAGGCCATGATGGCACAACTCTGTGATGAAACTGAGAGCCACTGAGTGTACACTTTGGATGGACAGTCCCACACAAGGCATGGGACTGTAGAGCACAGTGAACCCTGCGGTGCACGACGGACTGGGGTTAACAGTTCAAATACGAGAGCGTTCTCTCGTGAACTGTAACAAATGTGCAATACTAATACATGGTGTTAATAACAGGGTGCATAGAAAAACTATACCAAATGTATGCTATGGATCATGGTTAGTGGTACTAGTCTGATGATGTTTTTTCATAATCGATAACAAATGTTCCACAACAATGCAAGGTATTGGTGGAGGGGTTATGCATGGGAATTTTGCACATTATGCATGATTGTTTTGTAAGCTCACAACTTCTCTAACATATATTAAAATTTTTAAAAACACAAACCGAACAAAATCAAGGTATTGATAGGGCCACCCTCCCTCAGAAGGCTCTAGGGGAGTAAACGTCCTTGCCTCTTCCAGCTTCTGGTGGTTTCATGTGTTCCTTGGCTCTTGGCAGCGTAACTCCAATCTCTGCTTCCATCTTCCCATGACCTTCTCCCCTGTGGGTCTCCATGTGTCTTCTCCTTCCTTGTCTCTTATGAAGACCCTCATCACTGAATTTAGGACCTACCCGAATCTATGACCATCTCATGGTCCATGGTTCGGTTTCTGGTGTCTCCTAAAGAAGACAGTGAGATGGCATGATGGGCAGGCGTAGCAAGCTGAAACAACAAGGTGAAGCAACAAGAGACACAAGAGGAAGAACATAATGAGAGACACAACAAAGCAGGGAGCAGAGGTTCCCCGTGCCTCCTAAAGAAGATGAGCAAGGCAGCAAGCAGACGCGACAAGCAGGTGCAGCAAGCTGATGCAACAAGATGAGGCAACAGGAAACGCAAGAGGAAAAACATAAGGAGAGGCACAAGAAAGTGGGGAACAGAAGTGGCTCAAGTGATTAGGTGCCTCCCTCCCACATTGGAGGTCCGGAATCAGTTCCTGGTGCCTCCTAAAAAACAAGGAAGACAATAGACACAGAGAGTGCAAGCAATGAGGGGGTGGAGAGAAAAAAAAAATTGTCATCTTTAAAAAAAAAAAGGATATCAGATGTCTCAGAGAATTACTGGAACAACTGGAAAACTAGACTCAGAGCCACATATCTTCAATGCAGATCACCTTCCTTCTCTTCGTGATGGAACCCCTGGTTGAAGAGTTCCTGACCTTTATGGATTTTACCATTCAAAAAAGGATGACTTGTTTCTCAGTTCAAATAAGAAAGCAATGACAAGGAAGGGCTTTATTGGTCCATCTTTGGACAGGGGTCCACACCTGAACCAATCAATGGCTCCCTGGGTAGCCATGTGGATGGAGGTTCAGCCCCCACAAGAAAAGAGTTATGCTGGGCCAACCACATCTTAGATGTCCACTTGGCAGCCCTGAGCCAGGTCCCTTCCCATGCGGAATAACTTGGGTAGGTTTGCCAATATACGGCATGGTTGTAAGATCAAATCTTTTTTTTTTTTTTACTTCCCTCTTCTTAAAGATTCAACTCACCTTCTGTATATCATTCTCTTGCTCAAACAACTGAAACAATCTAAGGTGAACTTCACCCCCATACTTAAGTGCCCATGTACCTACCAGACCGGGAGAGTCAAGGAAAGCATTCAGGATGAATTCATTTCCACAAGTCTAGAGTCTGGGAGTCTGTCATGGACCAGACACTCAAGATACATTTCTAGAACTGGATTAGGACCTTCCCTCATTCTTCAGGGATCTCTGAGAGGTGAACATTTTGGGCCCTATAAAGACTTAATGCTAGAAGCTAACAACAAAAATTAAAATTAGCAGAAGACTGGGTAGCCTGAGGTATTAGTGGGAAGAAGAGAACAGTCAAAATTTGTCTCCATGACAGAGGGGCGGGCAGGAGACTGTGGGTCCTGATGGGCTGGGGAACGTACCATTAACGTGCTTCCCGCACACTCTCTGGGCAAGAGGGTCACAGTGGGAGAACAAAAAGATTTGGAAGATAGCTGATTACAGAGTTCATAGACTAATGAGAGTGGGAGGGGGCCCAGGTCCTTAGGCAGCCAGAGAATGGATTAACTTTTCACTGATATAGAAGCTCCGTCCCCGAGTGGAAGTCAGGCAAGGTCTGCTCAAGCTGCCTCCAGTCGTGACGGCACAATGCTGGTACTGAGGCCGTTGCTGCAGAGGGTGAGAAAACACGTGGTGGGGAGGAGTCACTGTTCCATCCCCTCCACCCACAGGACCCACACGTAGTGCCCTGGAGTCATCAGTCAGCACCGTGGCCACACTTTGAGCCCAGGAGGTCCTCGCACAGATTTCTTTTCTTTTCTTCTTCTTTTTTTAATTAGAGCAGTTGTAGGTTTACAGATGAATCATGCAGAAAGTACAGAGTTCCCATATCCCCGCGCTCCCACAGTTTTCTCTATTATTAACATTAACATTAACATTTGGCATTAGTGTTATAATTCATGAGACAATACTATTATAATGATGCTACTAGCTTTAGCCCACAGTTTACTCTTTGTGTAGTAGTTCTCTGGGATTTGTGTGTGTCTGTGTGTGGTAACTTATATACAATCTAAAATTCTCCTTTTTGTCCTTTTCCAAATATGCAATTTTTAAAAAGTTAATCATTCAGACTGTTTTTTTGTCTTCCAGTATCATGAACTTAAAATAACATCAGAAAAGTATACTTGAGATACCCGAAATTGTGAAAATACGCTATATGTGTCAATTTTTAAATATGCAATTTAAAGGTATTAATTACATTCCCAAAGCTGTGTCTCCATCACCATCATCCATTGCCAAAAACCCTTGCTCAGATTTTTGAGCTCAATGGCTGCTCATAGAAGCAAGAATAAGGTGATGGGCCCAGGGAATTCCCAGGCCACCACTCTCCAAACGATCACAGGCAGAGAGAGTTCTCCTGGGCGCAGGTCCGTCCTCATCTGTTCTCATGGCACTTCCACTGCCAGGCTCACCGAGTACCGAGTTAGTGTCAAACAGAAGATACGCATTTCCCGGACCCTCACATTCCTTTGTGCCGGCTGCTCCATCTGTTGGGGAAATCTTCCCACCCCGGCACTCCTACTGTTTTCGCTTTGCAAAACCACCCCTCTTCCTATAGGACCCCTCCCTAGCCTCAGTCTCTTGTCTGCAGAATTTAGGGGTCCCGCTGAGTAACCCTGCAGGGCCCCGGCGGCTTCTGAAGTTGTGCAGTAGAGGCGAGGCTGAGGTGCAAAGACAGGGGTCCGGGGTTTGAGTACGTATCCAGGTGTCCGGGGTAACAAACGCTAGGGGTCTGGCCAGAAGAGTGTGCCTGGATCAGACAGTCATGCAGCGCTCCGTCCCCTGGGAAGTGGGAGAGGGGGTCAGGAGCGGTGGAGGTGGTAGTAACAATAACTCACTTTTTGCTTACTATGTGCCAGGCACTATTCTAAACACTTGGCACAGTTTAACTCACTCAATCATTAAAATAACACCATTTGGATCTATTAACTTTAATTTTAAAAAGAGTAAAAGAAAACAAACCTCTTATGTTTTTTAATGTAACGTTCTTTGTGATCTATTAACTTTAATTTAAAAAGTGTAAAAAAAAATAACACCATTTTACAAATGAGAAAATTGTGGCATAAAGAGGGTAAATAACTTGCCCAAAGTCATTGGCTCATAAACGTTAGAGGCAGAATTGGAACCCAGCTCCGAATCACAGGAGGGAAGACATCGTGCTCAGCAAAGAGGCTTCACAGCGAGATTGCTGTGTCAGGGTCTCAGGAGAGAGCGTTTCCAGGAGTGCACTCACTGTGGGGGGACCCAGGCAGGATGAGCTCCCCACATCAGGCGCCCACCCCTAGTCTCTCCAGTGCACTCTGCTGGAGCTTTGATGAAGAGTTAGAAAGCTGCCCCGTTGCCTGTCCTCCACCACACACGTGCACACAGGCACAGGCTGGTCCCCCTTCGGCCCCGGCGGCCACTGTCTGAAAGACCTGTCTATATAGATCTGAACGCGATGGTGCACATGGATCAAAGCCTTTCCGTAGGAGGTTTCTCAGATCTTATGCCCATCAGCTGAGGCAAACGGATGCCTGCAGAGAGGGAGACCCCAACAATCCTGAAGCATGGGAAGGTCAGCTCCTGCCCCGCAAACCCTGCAACATGCGTTTTACAATAAAACTTCTCGTCACTACTACCATTGTTATTACCTGTGAAAGTGTCAAACCTTTACAACTACATTGGTCAGAATTTTTGCTGCTGGTGTCAGAAGCCTAACTAGAAGTAGTTTACACAGAAAGGGGAATTGATTGGCTCCATAACCAAGCCCCAGAAAGGACAGGGATGGACCACCGGTCTCTGAGACTGCTGGAACCAGGTCCTTAAGTAGCAGGAACCCCTTTGCCTCCTGCACATCTGTTTGTCCCTGCATGCAAACTTCAGTTGCTCCTACCAAGGCCAGCTTCCTCACTGGGTAAGGGATATGCCACCTGCAAATCCCTCGAGTAAGGAAGGACTTTCTTCCAGGTAGAAGGCAGAGCCAGGAAAAGGGGGTTTCCTGTTCCTGGGGCGTGGGTAGGGAAATGACCCCTTTTCAGAGAATGTGGAGTGGGATTCAGAGGATGGGGATTCCTTTCCTGGAAACAAGGGCTGGATTCCCCAACACAAAGATTGCAGGTTAGCCTTCATTAATCCATTCAACAGATAGGAGAGGCCCTAAGATGTGCAGTGATGCCCCCATGGGATCTAAGTCTCCTCTCAATCAGAAACAGAGTGGGCATCACCATCCCCAAATCATCAAGATAGAGGAATGAACAAACATAAGGGGGGAATGCAACCATGGATGAAAGTAGACATTATTATTTTAGCAGTGGAAGAACTTGTGTCATTGATATAAAGGCAGTGGCCACCAGAAGTTCTGAGGGGAGAGAGGGAAGAATAGGTGTAACATGGGGGCATTGGAATTATCCTGCACGACATTGCAATGACAGATACAGGCCATTATACATTTTGTCAAAACCTATAAAATTATGTGGGGCAAAGTGTAAACTACAATGTAAACTATAGTCCATGATTAGTAGCAATGCTTCAATATGTGTTCATCAGTTGTAACACATGTACCACACTAATGAAGGATGGCGTTAATGAGGAAATGTGTGGGAGGGGCAAGGGTAGGATATATGGAAATCCCTATATTTTTGATGTAACATCTATGTAATCTAAAACTTCTTTTAAAAATACGAAAAAATTAATTAATTTCTAAAAAGACCCTGGGGATAGGTTAGGCTATAGAAAGATTGTGAAAGAATTCAGGACAAAGTTTAAAAATTTTTCCCCTTTAAATAGTTTCTTTAATCAGATTTTTACATGACCTTTTGATAGCTAGAAAACATACTTATTAAACTTTCTTCATATAAGCAGCTCTGAAAATTCTAATAAACGTCCTGAAAACTAAAAAACAAACCAACAAAAAGGATGTGTAGTGATATGCTAGGCATGGAGCTAGGGAGAAAGTGATAAACAAGAGGAAACAGTCCTGCCCTGGGACTTTATTACAAAAGCTTCAACGAGGTGGCACGTGTAACCCAAAGAGGGGGAGGTGCTAGGAGACACAGCAGGGTACCCAGCCCGGTCTAAGGACGCGGGGAAGGCTTCCAGGAAGCCAGGTGTTTGTTCTGTTCTTTGTTGTGTGTGTGTGGTGCTTTTTTGCGGGGGGAGGGAGTTGAGGGGAGAGCGGAAGGGTGAGCATTCCATCCAGAGAGAGCAGCTCTGGTCTGAAAGAGGATGGATGTGTGGGAGGTGCAAAGAAAGCCAAGACGACGGGGGGGGGGGCAGGCAGGGGCCACCAAGGGTATCGTGGCCAGTGCAAGGGCTTGGACTTGATCCTGAGGCCAGCGGAGAGATGCGGGCAGGCCTAAGGAGAGGTCTGAGAGCCCTTGGGCTTCCCATCAAGAATGTGTCAAGGGGGAGAGGGGCACCTCACACACCAGTGAGGAGAATGTTTTAAAGGGGCTGAGCTGTTATCAGGTTTAAGCTCCCATGGGTGTGAATAATCTGAAAACACCTCAAAGAACCCCCATCCCCCCAGTAGGGAGAGGTGGTCCCGTGTGAAACAAAAAGTTGAGTGGCCAGGCCAGGGAAGGAGTGGCCTGAAGGGGAGGTGCTCCCTGCTGTGCTGGAAAACCTGGGGAGGGGTTCCGGGAGCCCTTCTCCCTGCCCCCAAGGGCTCTGGCTGGTAACAAGGACGTGCGTCTGCCCGACCTCTGGCTGGGACTCTCGCATCTATAGGACCTGCCAAGATTTGTGTGAAAGGGTGGGGGGCTGGGTGGGGAGCTGCCGGGGCAGAGGAGTCTGCCCTTCTGGTTTCCCCCGGTAAAGCTTCTGAGAGGGAGCAGTGGGCGCACGAGGTGGAGGGCCCGTACCTGGGTCTGCGGAGGGGCGCATCTGCCGCCAGCTGTTCAGCGAATCTGGGTGTTTTTCCCGGAGAAGAATAGATAGAGCCTCTGGCGGAGAGAAGTTAGGGGTTGACGGAGAGCGAAGGGGTCTTGCAGTTACTCCCCTACCCTGACAGTCATCCTACTCACACACAAACACATCCCCCTGTGCGGCGGGCGCTGCGGACAGAGGGTCCCACCCGGCGGGGAGGAGGAGGAGGATTGAGCTGGGGGCGGTGGGGGAGGGGAAAGGCGGGCCAGGCCTGGAATGTGCAGGACAGGGTCATGTGGCCTTCCGGGAAGTCGGGAGAGAAGGACCCTCGTGGCCGCCCCCGCCCTCAGCGCCTCCTCCAGCGTCCCTCCGACCCCTTCTGCGCCCCAGCTCGGGTGGCTCAGCTCTCCTGAGGCTCTTTCCCCGCCTCTCAGCCTCTGTTCTGTTTGTGTGTTGCGTGTCTGCCCCTGGTCTCATCCCTCTGAGACTGTGCCTCCAGACGTGTCTGTCTCACTAGTATACTGTCCCTGTTTTCTCTCATCGTGCTGCCCGTCCCCAGCGCACGCCCTCTTCCAGCAGTTTCGTCCCCACGCCTTCTCTGTCTCCATGCCCGTCTCCGTCTGTTCATCTGGTCCCCAGCTCCTTCTCTGCCTTGTGCCCGACTCCATCCCTCTCTCTGCTCCACGTCCCATGCTTGTCTCCACCTCTGTCCCCGTCTCCCTCGCGCCCCTGTCTCCCTGTCTCTCTCGTCTGTCTCATCTTTCCCTTCCTCTGTGGACCTGTATCTCTCTCGTCTGTCTCCATCCCTGCCTCTGCGTTTTCTTCCCTGTCTCCGTTTCTGTCTCTCCATCCGCGTTCCCTCCCCGGCCCCAATCCAGGTTCAGTCTCTTTCCCTCCTTGTCTCCATCCCCTCCTCTGAGCCGGCCTCGGCGGTCCCCTCCCGGATGGGACCTCGCTGGGGGCGGGGCCGAGGGGCCGGATCGGAATAACTCGGTTATCAGGACGAATTGAATTAACTTCTTAACACCAGCGCCGCCAGGCCTGTCTCTCCTCCCTTCCGTGGGGCCGCAGGTGGGAGGCCGGGGAAAGGGGTCGGGACCCTCCGGCCCGGCACGATGTGTGGAGGCCGAAGGTCCGGTGTGGCTTGGGGAGGGATGGGGACATGGGGACGCGGCCCCGCGCAGCCCCGCCGGGCGCCTCCAGAGGCCTAAGCGGGCGGCGGAGACCCTTTGGGGTGGGGGGTGGGGGGGTCGGGGGCGGCTGGGGCGGGGCCTTGGCCGCTCAGGCCCCGCCCCACGGAGCTCGCCCCGCCCCGCCCCCTCCGCGGGGTCTTGCGCGTTAAAAGGCGCGCGGGCCGGGCCGCGCTGCACTGGCGTTGCACCCGGGCGGAGCGCGGCCGCGACGGGGCGGGCGGACTTGCCGGCGCTCAGAGCCGACGTCGAGAACTCGGCGCCTGGCGCCTGGACCCGCAGCCCGACCCCGACCCGGCCCGGGACCCCGACCCGGCCCGGCCCGGCCCGGCCCCCGCCCCCGCGCCCCGGGCCGATGGACTACTCCTACCTCAATTCGTACGACTCGTGCGTGGCGGCCATGGAGGCGTCCGCCTACGGCGACTTCGGCGCCTGCAGCCAGCCCGGTGGCTTCCAGTACAGCCCTCTGCGGCCGGCCTTTCCCGCTGCGGGGCCGCCCTGCCCCGCGCTCGGCTCCTCCAACTGCGCGCTGGGCGCCCTGCGGGACCACCAGCCCGCGCCCTACTCGGCAGGTGAGCGCAGCCCCGGCCCACCCCTCTCTACAAATCCTGCGGAGCCCCCAGCCTCTGTCCTACTCGGCAGGTGATTGCGACTGTCCCTTCCGCCGCCCCTATCCCTGCCCCGGCCATACTCTCCACACCGTACGGGACCTCCGGTCCTCCTGTAGGACAGGGTTCCCCTCGGCAGGAAGGAGCCCCAGCCTCTCACCCTTCCTTTTCGCTGCCACATCCCTATCCTGTGTCCAGGGAGTAGATCCCCCATTGCAGCCCGAGCCCCTCACCAGGCCCGCCTCTCCCTCAAAGCCTGACCACAAAACCTCTCACTCTTCTTTATCCTCATGAGAGGTTCTCAACGGAACCCCCAGGCAGATCCCCATCCTTAACATGCCCGCCCCCTCCCTGCGAGATCCCCGCCATGGACCCCTGCGACAGCTGAGCTGCCCAGCTGGGAACCTTCGTGGAGTCCCTCCTGTCCTGCCTTGGCCCTGTCCTGCCGTGGCCCAAACCCTCTTTAGCCATGGAAATCGTGGGTGTGTGGCCTGCTCTGCAGAAAAGGGGGCTGGGTCCTTGCATCTTCATTTCCCCATTCCCCTCAGAGATTGTCCAGCTAGAGTCTCGCAGGACCAAGAAACAGTCCCTGTGATGCTCAAGTCGCTGTCACCACCAAACCCTCATCCTTACACAGTGCCCCAGCCATCCCCATCACTTAGATCAGAGAGAGTCCCAGCCTGCCCCACCCAATCTCCTTTCCTCCGGGGAAACCTAACTGATCCTTCAAGAAGCCCAGGGCAGGCAGAGAGGGGGAGGTAGGGGCCTGGATTTGGAGAGATGAAAACAAGGAGACGGGAACAGAGACTGGCACAGGTTTGGAGAGATTGAGGACCTCATCAGGCCCAGGTTTGGGGAGATGGGGAAAGCAATGTGGTGATGGGATGCTGGGGAGATGGGGTTCTGAGCTGGGGATAGGTGCAGAAAGTTAGGAGCAAAGATAAGAAGATTGGCGACCCTGGAAGAAATGAGGACCCAGGGTTGGGGAGATGCAGGTAAGAACCAGGTGATGGCGGGAAGGGCTGCGGATTGTGGGAAATGGGAACTAAGGAAGACTGAGGGCAGGGATGGGGAAGATGGAGATGGGAATTGAGTGTTGGAGACAAGCCTTAGGGGAGATGGGGACCTGGGGAGTGAGATAAAAATGAAGGAGATTGGGGTCCCCCGGAGAATATGGAGACATACAGAGGGGGTGGGGACAGGGATGGAGAAATAGCACCAGAAACACTATCGTGTGGGGCACTGGAGTCTGGGGTGTGGAGTGGGAAGAGAGGGAGGGGTGGGGCAGCTTTGGGGAGATAGGACACGGAGATGAATGCCTGGGAGGAAGCAGTGGGAAGAGGATGGAGCAATCTGGGTGGGGAGAAATAGGAACCCTTCTCAGAAGTGGCCATAAGGAAAAGAGCTGTCCAGAAAGAGAAGGTTGAAGAGAGATGGGGAAGAGGAGAGTAGGACATCTGGAGAATGGGGCCCAGGGATGGGGGTAGACCTGGGAAGGAGAGAGATGGAGGGCCAGGTAGAGGGGATCAAATGGCAGAGAGCGCATGGTGGGGCAAGAGGTAGTCCAGGGCAGGGGAGTCTGAGTCGGCAGAACCCCCCGCCCAGGACTGGCTGAGGAGGCCTGCGGTGCTGATGAGGAGGGGGAGTCAGGACAAGGGTGGGCTGAGCAGGACCTGAAATGGGGAGAAGGACCGGGAACCAGGGGAGGGAGAGGCACATGGAGGAAAGGGTAGAAATGCTCCCGCGGGCTGAGCTGGGAGAGGGGAGGCGACCATAGATAGGTCGGGGCCCCTAGTCAGAGGATTGATTCTGGCTCCTCTGACTCTGGCTCCCTGGCCGCCTCTCTTGAGCCCCAGGTCTCCCCGCGCCCTGTCCACCTTCACCCTTGATGACTCGGTGGAGCGAGGGAAAAGGTGACGCTCAGCGCGGAGATGAGAGGAGGAGGCGGAGGGCCCAGGCCAGGGGCGGGGGTGGGTGCAGTGCCCGACCCCTTCAGGGAATGACCCGGCGGACCGAGCTCGGCCCCCCACGCCTCCCCACCCACGTTCCCTCCTCCCCTCTCCGCACACACCCGCAGTGCCCTACAAGTTCTTCCCGGAGCCGTCGGGCCTGCACGAAAAGCGCAAGCAGCGGCGCATCCGCACCACATTCACGAGCGCGCAGCTCAAGGAGCTGGAGCGCGTCTTCGCCGAGACCCACTATCCCGACATTTACACGCGCGAGGAGCTGGCGCTGAAGATCGACCTCACCGAGGCTCGCGTGCAGGTGTGTGTACGCGCGCGTGTGTACTGGAGTGTACGTGCGGGGCGCGGGGCGCGGGAGGTTAGTGCGGGACACCCGGCGGCGGCGGCGGGCCAGGAGCAGCCTGGGGGTGGAGCTCAGAGACCAGGGCGCAGTCCGAGGGCGCCTGGGCCGAGAGAACAGGCGGAGGGAGGCGGCTGGCCATGATTTTGCAAACCTGAGGCCCTCGGAAGACCGGAGTTATTCGGCCCCACTCGACCTCCGCTTCAGTTTCCCTTTAGTCTCCCTGGAGTGTGGGCGGTCAAAGTGGAGCTTGAGAACACGGCACAACGGCCAGGTGGGCCGAGGGGAGCCCCAGGCTTTCTCAGGACGGAGCCCAGGCGGGAGTGGGGCAGGCGATCAGGTCCCCCCACCCCTCCCGCTCTGCAACCGCCGAACCGCGGAAGCCTAAGCTTGGGGCAAGTGCAAGGCAGACCAACAAGGCTTGGGCGGACTCTGATGTCTGTCTTGTACGAATCCGGGGTACAGATATTCAGCCAGCCCGCCTTTACAGGAAGCCCGGAGACAAACGGTTCCCCGGGGCCCTAACCCAGGCTCCACCCGCCCGGTACTCCAGGCAGGAACCCCGACCTTCCTAAAAGAAGGGATTTGGGGGAAGGGCTTAGAGTGCAGAGAAGAACGAGGCAGAATCCCTTGCAGGAGGTCAACACTGGGAGGCAGCGGGATCCACAGGGAAGCAGATTCCAAGGGTAAGATCGTAAGGCCCTGGAGGAAGGGGCAACTGGAGGAGAGAAGGGGAGTGGAGAGACGATGAGGGCAGTGCGCCCAGTGGGGAGGGCCTCCCCAGCAGGTGGGGAAGGCCTCAGCCCAGTCTCAGCCCCTTCCGGACAGAGGTCCGGGGCTAACGCTATACGCCCCACGACCCTCGGCCAGGCTGACCGGCCCCTGTGCCCGCAGGTCTGGTTCCAGAACCGCCGAGCCAAGTTCCGCAAACAGGAGCGCGCGGCCAGCGCCAAGGGCGCGGCGGGCGCGGCGAGCGCGAAAAAGGGCGAGGCCCGCTGCTCGTCCGAGGACGACGACTCCAAAGAGTCCACGTGCAGCCCCACGCCTGACAGCACCGCGTCGCTGCCGCCGCCGCCCGCGCCCGGCCTGGCCAGCCCGCGCCTGAGCCCCAGCCCGCTGCCCGGCGTCCTGGGCTCCGGGCCACAGACGCTCAAGGGCCCCTTGTGGGCCGGCGTGGCGGGCGGCGGAGGCGGCGGGCCCGGCGCGGGAGCGGCCGAGCTACTTAAGGCCTGGCAGCCGGCGGAGCCCGGGCCCGGACCCTTCTCGGGGGTTCTGTCCTCCTTCCACAGGAAGCCCGGCCCCGCTCTGAAGACCAACCTCTTCTAGCCACCGGACTCTAGAGGCTCCCGGCCCGCCCTCGGAGACGGCCCTGCCCCTCCTGGACCCGACCGAGTCCCTCCCCATCCTGGCCGCCTGCCCAGAAAGCCCCCATCCCTCCCCACCCTCCCCAGTATCTGGCCCTTAGGTGTACCTCCCCAGCTTTGGAAACTGAGTCAGGGCCACTCTCCTCCTCACCTGCTCTCAGTGGGCCGCGTGGGCTACTTTCCACCGAGTTCCCGAACGGGACTGCCCAGGGCCCCTTCCCCAGCTTGGCCTTCTTTCAAGCCGGCTTCAAATTACGCCCGTCCCTAACGCAGTTGCGGAACCTGGAGGCCCTTAGAGCGGCCCAGCCTCCTCCCCCGGTGGCTGCTCCGGCCCACCCGCAGTGACCCCACCCGGGCGTTGCCGGGACAGCTGCCAGGACCAAGTCCTCGGTCGCGGACGCCCTCCCATCCCAGCCGGTCGGAGAGGTGGAAGGCTGCTCAGGCGGTGGGGCAGAGGGGCTTCCCATTTTCCTTACTTTTTTTCCTTTTCCTTTGAAAAACTTGTCTGTAATTTATTGAGGTGAATTCTGCTCAATCCAAATAAACTTAATTTATTGAAGATATCACGCAGGCAGCCCTTCTGCGTGCCCAGGATGGGGACAGGGCCACGGCTAGAATCTTGTCCCCAGCTGCCCCCAGTGAGGAACCCGGGGGGTGCCTGCCATGCTCCCCGGGCACAGGGCTGTACAGACCTGCTGCAGCAGGAACCAAGCAAACTGCCTCTAAATGGCCCCGCCCCAGCCCCCCTCCCCACAATAAGATTAGGGTGCCCTCCCTCCCCAAACCCACACGGAAAATTTAAATAAATCTCAGCCCGGTCCTCGGGCTGTTCCTTCATTATGAACGGACACCCCCCCAGTGGGGGGGTTGGGGAGAGGCCCTAGCTAAGGCCCCTCCCCTGTGGTTCAGGCCCCTCAAAGGGCAGCAGAAACAGCGGTGAAAATGGGCGCCCAGACGTACCCAACTTATGCCTCACAGACGGGCACCCCTGGGGCTGGGAGGAGGGGTCCAGAAAGGGAGGACAGCACCAGACAAAGTAACCCAGACCCCTGGTGGTCCGGGCAAAACTGACCCCCCCGAGCCCTGGCCTATAAGGACGGGGAAAGGATGTCCCAACTGACAGGACAGAGGGGAACGCGGTTCTCCCAATAAATAGGCAGAAAGGCCCTGCCCTGCCACTCATAACTTGTCAACCCCGGGGCTATGGCTGGGGTTCGCGGGGGCGCGGGAGGCGCAGAGTCCGCGGCTTCGCTTGGCCTTAGCCATCACTTGCTGAGCTGAAGAGTATCCAGAAGGAGGCGCTTGTGAGCCGGGTCCTGCACCCCAGCTTCCTCCAGATCCTCCTCGGTGATGTCGCTGTGGGGATAACAAGCGGGAGGGTGGGCTAGAGTCTGCCAGGGCCCGTCGCCCCGCCCCCAGGCCGGCCCCGCCCCGCCCGTCCGCCTCCAGCCCCTCCCCCACCTGAGGAACTCCAGGTCGTCCCAGCCATTGTGCACCAGGCCCTCCTCGTAGCGCTCCAAGCCGATGGCCCGCAGCCAGGCGCCCATGCCCGCCTCGCCCAGCCCGCCGGCCCGCCCGCCCTGCGGGCACGGAGCCTGAGGGAGTAAGGCGTGTCAGGGGAGCGCCGCCTTGCGCGCACACGGAGGCACCTGCAGACAGCCACACCCTCCCGCGGGCTCTGGGACCGGGCTGATTCAGGACTCCCCAGGGACCAGTTCAGAGCAGAGAGGGCACCAGGGAGCGCACACAGCGGAGGGAGACGCACGCTTCAGGCACTCACCGCACCACCCTGACCCACACACCTCCTCTGCCAGGTCCTCCTGGATGCTCTCTCGGATGCGGGGCGGAGGGAAGCTGAGGGGCCGGCCATAGTCCAAAGGCAGTCCCCGGGACGCCTGCAGCTCCAAGGGGCTTGGGAGGAGCGCCGCGCGGCCAGGCCCAGTGGGGGCGTAGTCCACCTCACTTAGAGTCTTGGCCATTTGCAGCACGGAACAGGAGCGGTCGTCCCCGCTGGCTACCTCCCCCAGGAAAGTGCTGGCAGGTGAGGGGCCTGGGGGCAACGGGGGCCTTGGGTGGGCCTTGGGAGGGGGTGGCCCCCGGGCCTCACCCCCACTGCGGCTGCGGACCACTGGCCCTGGCAGAGGATCCAGGCTGGGGGGCAGGAAGATAGCGGAGTCTGGGAGTGGTGGGGGTGGAAAGTCTGGAGGGGGCAGTGTGCCCCCGGAATCCTCATCTGATGAGCTCCCCTCTCCCACACGGGGGGGCCGGTGGCGCCCAAGCTGTGGGGCAGGCACTGTGATGGCCACTTTGTTCTTGGCAGCCGGTGGGACTGGGGCCCTGGCAGGTGAGGGCGGCTCCGGGGGCAGCAGCTGATGCGGGACCCCCTCAAGGACGTAGTAGGCAGGGTTATTGAAGCTGTTCTTGGGTGGGGGGGCCGCCACCCCTTCCGGCTCTGGAGCCCCCTCTGGCTTCGACCTGGGTTGGGGAGCAGGATAACTGAGTCAGCACCCATACACCCAAGGTGAAGGCACTGGGCACAGCGGAAGGAGAACTGGACTGAGAGGAGACGGGGCCATGGCCCCAGACCTCTGTGTGACCTTGAGCAAAGTTCCGTTCCCACTCCCACCCATGCTTTCCTCATCTCTAAAACCAAGAGGGTGGGGTGGGGGAGTTGAATGGATAACTCTAAACCTTCTCACCTCACTGCTAAGATTCTCAGATCTTTTATGACTTTGTAACTGTGACACCTGAGCTCAAAGACAGAGGTGCCAGGCGGGCAGGGCAGTAAAGGCCTTTAAGGAGAATGGGCGGCCAGACCGGTAGACTTGGAGGCTTACCCCGCTGAGGAAGCTACTCAAGGATTCAGGTTAGTTTTACTGGAGCCTGGCAATAAAACCAAGGGGACTGAGGACAGCTAAAGATGAGTGAAAAGGCACCAAACTGTATCTAGGAGCTTTTATTTAAGTTCAAGCAACAGTGGGATATAATCTGATAGCAAGCCTTGCTCTCCCCAAGTACGGAACATGGAGCACTAGTTTCACAAGATACTAATTGTTATTACGTGGGGGAAAAAAAGTTTCCTGGCCTGTAAAGTTTGGGAAGCTATAATAAACAGAACTGGAAAAAGATTTCCTTCCTGTCGACATGCTCAGAGCTTTTGCTAATACTAATGTGCACTGTGAATATCTAAGAAAAGAATCTAGCAAGAAGCATTTCCCAAACCCACTTGACCACAAACCCGTTTTTAGTGGAGCATCTTGTCAGACAGTATTCCACAGAAAACGCCTTGAGAAATCCCGTGGCTTACCACGTGCTTTCTCCAAACGGGAATCTCAAGTGAAGTCTGTTTACATGGAAGGAGCCGTTTTAAAAGCAATCTCTTTATTTTTTAAGGCAGAATGGAGAGCAAAGGCTGACCGTGCTGCCTGTGACTTGGAACCACATCTAAGGGAGGCCCCGCTGGCCACAGTGGGACCTCTGGTAATGGGTGGCACAGCACACAACCAGAGGATGATTCCTAGGCTGGTCCTGAAAGGGAGGGCTAAAGTGGGGGGGCAGGGATGACAAGTTCCTCCTCTCACCTGGAGGTCAAGGGCTCCTCCCGGGGAGCTGCTCGGGGTGGGGCTGGGGGCCTCCCGGTTGGTGGCGGTTTCTCCGATTCTTCGAATAACTTGGACAGTGGGCAGGAGGCCTCCGCGGGGGCTGGCTTGCGGCTCCCTGACCTGCCAGGCATGCACAGGCGAGGGGAGGTGAAGTGGGGGCTGACGAGGAGCCCCGGGCCCCGCTTCACATACACCCCACCCCGCCCAGAGCCCCAGCTCACCTGGGCTCCTGGCTACCCCGGGACGCGGACGGGGCCTTACTCTTTGCTCCTGCCTCGTCCTTATCAATGCTGATCCACTCTGGGGGGGGGGGGGGGAGGGGGGAGGAAGGCAGGCTCAGAGGGGACCCGGGGTCCTGGAGCCCACAGAGACCTGCTGGGTCTGCCAGCTCCTTCCAGCTCCTCCCCAAGGCAGGTCTACTCCCAGCTGTGGCGACAGAACCTTCAAGTATCCCAGGGATTCCACATGCCCCCCAAGAGCTCCCCTCCTAGACCCCGCCTTCACACCACCCCTCTTATGCCCCACCCCCTCCCCAACAGCGCTCCCACCGTAGAGGCGTTCACGGGTGCCCAGGCGCTCCGTGGGCACCCGAACCTTCATGGAGCCACGGATGTTGCCTGTCTCCTCGCCTCGGTGGGACAGGAAGGTCAAGAACTGCTGGGCCGTGCTGCCGATCATGGACTTGAGCGCAACCACACACTCCCCTGAAGGGCAGGGGAGACAGACTCGCAAATTGCCAAAACTTTCTAGGCCCCTGCCCGGCTTCCTGAACCCCTCGGCACCTCGCATCCCTCACCGTAGGATTCGTAGCCGTCCATGGACTTGACTGTGAGCAGGAGGTGCTGATCCTGCAGGTACTCGATGTCAGCCAGAATGGGCTTTAGCTGGGGAGTGGCGAGGCCCAGTGAGGAACAGAGCGCCAACCCCCATCTCCTGGCTCCTCCCACATGTGGCCCCTGCCTCTGCTCCCTCCCCTCCCTCAGACTCTGCCAGGCTCACTCCTGCTCAACAACTCTTTAGGAAAAGATCCCCAATCCATAGTGTACAAGACACAGCCCTGCATGGGCCTTTCGTAGCACTCAACATTGTAACTAAATATCTTTCTGCCTCCTCAGTGTCCAACAGGGGACCTGACATTTAGCAATGTCTTTACGGAATAAAGGAAGGAACTGCAACTTGGTGCCTCACTCCCCGACTGTGGCAGTGTCCTCATTCTCATTCACGCCCAACCACAGTCACACGCACACGCGGGTTCCACGGGGCTGCCCTCCTGCTCCTTCTGAGGCAGGCTCCCGTGCGCGCTGCCGCGCCCCTCTCCATGCCCACCCCTCCCAGCGCCTGCACCCCGTGTGCCCACACCCCTCTCTGTGTCAGCTCCCACGAGCCCGGGCTCTGCCTGCAGCCTCACCGTGGGCAGTTGGCGCGAGGACCACTGCACCTTGAGGAAGTTGATGTTATCGCTGCTCTGGGCATCGTTCTCAAAGCTCTTCTTGTACTCTGGGGTGGGGAAGGGGGACATCCAGTTGCACCTTCTTTCCTTCCCCCTCGGCAGGGGGCTGATGGCTCTGGGCGCCCTCTGGCCTCCCACCCCCCTTGGCCCGCAGCTGGCCCTGGGTCCTGCCTCTGACCCTCCAGGCAGGTGGAGTAGAACTCGATGAAGAACTTGGTGCGGCTGGCAGTCTTCACGATGGCCTCGATGCTCTCGAACTCAATGTAGGCCTGGTCTGAAGTCTTCGAGAGCCCTGTGGGGCAGGCGGGAGGGCAGCCTAGTGGGCACTAGAGGATCGCAGGAGGAGCGCGACAGAGAAGCTGAGCGCTGGGACCCGAAATCAGGATTCCCGGCAGAGTGGGCAGGGAAGGCCAGGAGGGGCACCCTAAGCCGCCAACAGGGAGGCCCGAAAGCCGGGACAGAGCAAACAGACAAGCCGAGGATGAGAGACCCATCTGAGAGGGGCCTGGGGACCGAATGCCTGCAGGGATTGCCCACCCACAGTCCACGGGGCACGCCCGCGGGCACACGTCGAGGCTCCAGGCAGGTATGGACACACGCACGTTTCCACCACACACATCCACACACCCACGAGTGTGCATGCGCCTGCCACTCTCAACAGCACACATTCACCAGCACTCCTGCACACATGTCCACGCACACACACCTCCCCACGTATACGCAGACCTAGGCCTGCCCAGATTCCTGCCACACCCACAAATAATCCAGGACAGTCACCTTTCTTGGAGATGAACTGAGAGGTAACTCCAACCTCGAACGTCCCAAACACGGGGGAGTGGTCGCTGGTGACGATGTCATCGGTGCAGCCTGAGGGGGGACCGGATTGGGGGTTCAGGGGGAAGAACTGGAGCACAGCCGGGACAGTGCCCGCCCAGGGTCTCCCCTTGGCCCGTCCGGGAGGCTCTGACCATAGGAATTGCAGATGATGTGGGTCTCAGGGTAGGATTTCCAGAGAATCCGGTCACACCACGAGGGCACGTTGGTCCGGACCTGGGGCAGGGGATGGCAGGATGGTAAGAGCCGACAGGTGGGGCCTGACCCAGAGCTGATAAGCTCCACGTGACACTGGGCCCCGGCACCCACCACCCTTCTGGGATTCTCACAATACCCAAGGTCACTCTGAAGAGCCAGAGAGGCCAAAGGAGCTGGAGTGGGAACTGCAGACGCCCAGACTCGCTGTGGTCCTGGGGTCTCCCGAGGCCCTCCCCCCTCTCCACACTCACCCCAGTTGGCTTCTGCTTGTGCCAGGCGTACGTGTCCCGGGAGCCCCGCTCATAGCGGTAGGTGGGGGGAAAAGAGATCTCCTCCTCACCTAGGGAAGGTGGGGTCAGAGCCCTGAGGACCCAGGGATTCCACCAGCCCCCCACCCTCAGCGACCGCCTTCCGGGCCCCACACTCACTGAATCGAAGGAAGACCTTGTGCTTCTCCCGCTCCAAGTTGAGCTGGTCCACCCTGAGCAGGGGTTCAAACTCCTTCCTGCTGATGTAGTTCAGGATCTCCTGGGGAAGGGGACACAGAGGCTGGACACGTCCACTCCTGAGCCGCAGCCAGCCCAGGCTCGCCACCCGCCACCCGCCCTGCTCACACCTGGATATCCATGTCCAGGCGGTAGTTGAGGTCCCCAAACCAGAAGAGGTGAGTGAAACGCAGAGAGATGTCGAAGGCACTGAGCTGCCGGTCGCCCAGCGAGAGCAGCCGCAGGATGTCCAGGTAGTTCTGGTTCCGCCTACAGTGGCAGGGGTCCCCAGGGTCGGGAGTCATGGACAGGAGCAACGTTCCCTCTCCGGGACCGGGGAGGTGGGGCAGGGACTGGGGCCCCGGAGGACATGGGGAGGAGCTAGGGACAAGGTCAGGGTCAGGGACGGCCAGAGGGGACCTGAGCTGGAAGAAGGGAGGAGAGGAGGGCTGTGGGGACCGGCCTGCGGGAGGGTCACACGCTGAGGCGTGGGAGAGAGATGAGGTCTCAGGAGAACAGGGGCTGGGGATGGAGAGACCGGGGGAAGGTGCCCCCTCACCGAGCAGTCTTCTCGTTTCCCGAAGTGAGGTGGCAGTTCACAAACCCGAACGAGGTGCCATTGAACATGAAGGAGACGCCCACGGCCCCCTTGTTCCCTGCCATGGCGAGCGAGCGAGAGAGAGAGGCCCGGGTCACCCTGCAGGGCTCCCACTCTCCCTCGAAGCAGGGAGAAGGACCCTCCCAAGCTGGGGGGCAGGAGGGCCCCTGAATGCACCCACACCCTCCCCGGGGGGCCACACAGGGCACACACGGGCTATGTGGAGGGCCGGAGCCTGCGTGTGTGTGTGTGTGTGTGTGTGTGTGTGTGTGTGTGTGTGCAGATCCCAAGGGGAAGTGGAAAGGACCTGCAGATTCTGGGCAGAGGCAGTCCTGAGGAAGCACTCGACTGCAAATCGAGAGGCCTGGGCACTGGGCCTGGCTCCACCACTTACTTGCTGTGTGACCTTGGACAAGTGACTCAACCACTCTAGGCCTGAATTTTATCATCTATGAGGCGGAGGGAAAAACCCCGGCCCTGCCTTCACGGCGGGGCTGGAATAACTTTACAACGTAAATACGCTGCAGGAAGTTGAACGTCCCCTGTATGTGGGGAAGCTGAGACCACCCTAAGGGAGGAGAGCCCCGGCCGAGAGGCGGCCCGCCCGCCGGCTCACCCAGGGTGTTGGCGATGCCGGTCTTGACGCTGGACGTGCTGACGTGGCTGATGCGGTTCTCGTGCTCGGGCTTGACCAGCACGGCCACCTTGATGTTCCACAGGGACTGCATGGCAATCTGGGTAGAAGGCGGGGGGTCAGGCCTGGCCTGCAGCGTCAGTCACAGGACAGGGAAGCCCGCCATCCCCTTCTCCTAAGGGGTCAGCGAGAGACGGGCCTTGCCGCAGCAGGGGCGCTCGGGTCAGAGCTCCCCCGGGGTGTGCGCAGGGCACCCGGGGAGAGCCAGCCAGGCGCCCCGAGGGGCGTGGGCTAACGTCCGGGAGGACGGGCGCTGGACGAGGCGACGCCCCCCGAGCCCCCCTCACCGGGCGGTAATCCAGATCCGTGAGCTCCTTGAGACCCCCGCGCAGCAGGTCCAGCCACTCGCGGTCGCCCACCGAGTTCTCCTGGGTGCCGAAGACGTAGATGTCATGGGGGATGGTCACCGTGACCTCATCCAGGGTCTTCCCCAGACCCTTCGACGTGAACCAAGAGGTCACGTTTTTCGGAGGCGGCACGCTTCCTGGAGGAGAAGGGGACGGGTCAGGGCGGGGCCAGCCCCCTGCCCTGGGGCCACCCATCTCTCCCGCCCACCCCCCCAGCCCGGGCCTGACCCATATTCCAGGTGCCTATGAAAACGGAGATCATGTCGGGCTCGTCCTGCTTGGAGTGCTTATTCTTCATGAGCTGCAGCAGCTGGCAGAAGGCCTCCCGCTTCTAGGGGGACAGCGGCCAGTCAGGGGCAGGTGGGACAGCCGCGAAGCCCCACCTCCCACAGGGACAGCCTGCTAGACAGCAAGTACCGCGAGGGGAGAGGCTTGCCTGTCTGGCTCACCACTGCTACCCACGACGCAACTCAGGCACATAGTAGACGCTCAATAAATGTTCATTGAGTGACTGTTTAAATCACCCTTAGAACACCCACTCTTCATACAGATACTCCCTATGTTGCCAGACCCACCCCTGCCAGGAGGGATGACACGCCTACATCACACTCTCCCAAACGCCCAGCTAAGGACCCCTGCGGTCCACAAAGGCCTTGCCCCACCGGCCACTCACCCTGGCACTGACAAAGATGAAGTCCTTGCGCTGGGTCCGGTCCTTCTCTTTCTCAAACACGACACCCAGTTTGTTCTGGACCCGCTGGGACTTAATGAGCTGACGGACTAAGAAATAGAAGACAGGTCACAACAGGCCGGCAGCCCTAGAGCCGGGGCCGGGCCCTGTCCACCCGCCGCCCCGGGGCTGGCCCTGGCTCACTGCGGTCGTGCGTGAAGGTGGTCCAGTCCTCCTGGGAGTCGCGCTGTCTCCGCAGCAGCACCAGCCGCCCGCCCTCCACGTCCACGCTCAGCGTGAACTTCTGCGACTTCCCAATCTTGGTGAGGTCACCCAGGGTCACGTCCAGCTTCACCTGCAGCCCAGGGGCAGGAAGTGGGGAGGCTGCTCAGCCCTCGGGGCAGGCAATGCCTTGTCACCTCTGAATGTCCTTTGTCCCACCTGGCATCCCCTGCCACGTACCTCAAAGGCCTGCACAGGGATAGTCTTGGCCTTGCGGGCGGACGGCTGCGGTGGAGCTGGGGGTGCTGTGGAGCTCATGTCCTGCAGGGCTTTCAGGGCCTGGAGGGGCAGGGCAGGGGCAGGTCAGGGGCAGGCTGAGGGCGGGGGAAGGGACGGGCATGGCTGACACCGGGGGTCAAGGCTAAACTGGAGGGTCAGGACTGAGATCAGTGTTAGGCCAAGGGAAATGGAGGGATCAGGGGACAGAGGTTGGATTCAGGCCACCTTCTTCTGGATGCCAGACAGGAAGTCCTTGAGCACCGACAGCTTCAGCACCAGGCTCTCTAGTTCCTGCTCCCCAGTCTGGGGTGGGCTCTGGGGGGAGAATGAGGCTTGTACACAAGGCTATCAGGCAGTACCCCCTCCCCAGCCCCAAAGTCAGACTCCATCCCCCTGAAGGCTTCCCACAATCTCACCTGCTGCTGCAAAAAGCGGGTCACCATAGGTGAGCTCTGCTGGTCAAACACCTTGGACAGGATCTCCAGGCCTGACAGGACCTTGTCCACCTCACTAGAGAGGACATCAGGTCAGAAGACCCCCCCCACCCCAGCTTAGGTACGGGGGATGGGGGCCAAGAGTCTAGCCTCGGCCTCCAGTAGAGGAAACAAGGGTACAGGTGAGAAAGGGTCAGGAGGCAATGGCTGGTTCGTGTTCAGGGTCAGAGGTCAAGGGTCAGGTCACTCGTGCAGCAAGGGAACGGGTGAGGACAGATCAGAGGTCAGGGCTCAGGGCGCGGGGTTGGATGTCCCAGGTACCTGTGTAGCCGCCGGCACGAGGTGGCGAGGGTGCGGGTGAGGTGAGGCAGGTTGCTGGCTCCGCCCCGCACGGCCTCCAGGTCCAGCCCGTAGCTACCCTTCAAGTACTCGTGTGAGACAGTGCTCAGCCCATTGGGAGCACTTGGGGGAGGGGTCAAGAAGTCAGTGGAGGCCCTGCCTGACCCTGTCCCAGCATCCCCACCCCGTCCCTAGCAGAAGACGGTACCGGGGGCCAGTGGATGGCAGGGATCGGGCTGAGATGGGGATGGGGGGCCCTGGGGGTAGATGGGCTTAGAAAGTCTCCCCACCCTTGTTGGGGACAGTTCCCAGATGAGAAAGGGACTTGCTGTTTGGTGGAGAAGCAGGGGTCTCACCTCTCAGCAGTCAGAGTTGTAGGGGTCTCAGGGACTGGTGGGGGGCTGCTGGGCCCCAAGGGGGCAGAAATGCTGGTGGAGCCAGAGCGCGGGGGCAGTGGGGGCTTCTCGTCCTCCCCATCTGTGGACAAGGGCAGGGGGCAGCAGTTTGGGCTTCCCACCCTCAGTGGGGTACGGGGTGAGACGTATGCTGTGGCTATCAGAGACTTCCATGGAAAACGGGAAGAAGGGGCCCTGGCACCATGGTTAGGGAGGTGGGGCGGGGGCTTTCGGGGAGGTGAGCAAGGGCAGTGGGAAGAAGCAGGTGGTACCCGAGGCACTGCGGCGTCTGGGCGTACCTGAGGCGTCGCGGTCGTCGGGCGGGTCAGGCTCCCGCTCCCGCTCCACGGGCAGCAGCAGCGCGCACACGAGGCCCTGGCTGGGCTGCGCGTACAGGCCGATGAGCTCGCCCAGCGTCTGGAAGCGGCGCACGGGCACGCCCTGCGAGGTCTGCGGGCCATCGAGGGTGGCAGCAGGGGTCAGCCAGGGGGTCCCGAGGCCCAGGTTGGAGTCAGGGTGAGGGGTTAGGGGGCGGGGGTCAAAAGCCCCTACCTGCACGGCCAGGAAGTCTTCTCCATCGGGCAGGATGCGGTACGTGTGCACGTGCTTCTGATACCTGATGGGGAGGCAGGGCCAGGTGCTGTCACTCCCAGGCCCCCAGCCCCTCCCGTCCCCAGATTCAGCCCTTCAGCCCGCAGGCCCCCTCAGCTTGGCTCCCCTCAAAGCGCTGGCCCGGGCTGCACAGGGTTAATGATGGGGCCTTCATTTCCACCTCCCTCCTCCCCCGCCACCCACAGACCTGAGCAGGCTCCACACCCACCGAGGGGCTGGGGAGCCACAGGCAGTTCTTTTGTGGCCTCCACAGCTGTCTAAACAGCCCCTGTGGGCTGCGGTAACCGCCCGGCCCCCCTGCCAGAGTAAGAGTCCTCAGAAGCCTGGCTGCCCCCTGCGCACACGGGCGCAGTGTGATCACACGCGTGCGCCTGCCGGCCCTCGGCTATAGTCAGGGGTGTCTGTGGGAGGTGGGCTGGGGGGAGAGGGGGCATCACCCTGGAGCTTTCCCTCCCTCCTTCCCCCAGATACCAGGACACTGGGATGAGCCAAGGGGATCCCCCTCTGGGAGACCTGGGCCTCTAGGAGACCCAAGCAGAGAAAGGGCAAGGGGGTGCTGACAGATGGCAGCGTCAGCTGAGCAGGTGACAGCTGAGCAGGCCTTCCGCAGGCGCAGGCTCCGTGGGGGGCGGGGGGCTCCCTCTGCCTGCGCCCTGGATCGGGGTAGTGTGGCCCCACGGAGTCGCCCAGCCTGGGTGTGTGTTGGGCGGGAGGGAACATTGGCACCAGAGAGAGCCAAATGCCTGCCTGAGACCCCACGCCCTTGCCACACAGCCACTCCCACCAGGGACACTCCTGCTGGACTGGCACAAGCTGCGTGGGTGGCTGTGGGGCTGGCTGTGTTGGCCTGTGGGCTGTGGGGCTGTGTTTATAACAATAACAGCGTCCTATTAACTGAATCCTGGCCTTGTGGCAGGCCGAGTACCCAATGACCTACAGCCGTGATCTCATTTAATCCGCACATTCTGAGCCAGGTATTATTTTTATCCTCATTCTCCGGATGGGAAAACTGAGGCTCAGAGGGGAAAAGTGATTTGGGTCAGGATACCGAGCAAGCGAAAGGCCAAGCCAGGGCTGCTCTTCCTGGCCTGCTGGTCGACTCCCTGTGCCTGCCAGGGCAGGAGTGTGGCTTGATATTGAACGCTACCTGTCTACATGCAGGTGTACATACAGATAAGCAAGGACCTATGGTTTGGGAAGTCTAAGAAATCACTCATTTCCGATTTCCACCCCCAGGGTCACACAAAGCCCCCTCACCGCACCCACCTCCTCCCCTGCCAGTGGAGCTGGGATTCTACCCCTCCTGGGACAATAATGTCCCTCACCAAACACAGGCCCCAGCTGTCCCACTCCACTCAACAGCTGAAGACGTAGCACCTGCCTCCCTCCCTGCCCTGATTAGGGGGTATGCCTCGGAGAGGGCAGGGAGGCAGGACTCCTAGGGTATCCGTCTGCCTGGGACCCAAAACTGGGCCTGGGACTTGGGGGAGAGCAAGGATGTATAGGGCCTCTTTGCCTTCAGGTTGCCTGAGTTCTCAACCACCATGGACATTTTGGACCCAGTAATTGGTTGTTGTGCCGGCCTGGCCTGTGCATTGTAGGATGTTTGCATGGTCCCTGGCCTCTATACACCAGGTGCCAGTAGGGCCATCCCAGTCGTGCCAATCAAATTTGTCTCTAGACATTGCCAACTGTAACAGAGGGGGGAGGAGGAGACAGAGGGACTGGGGGAGGGGCTGGGGAGGAACACAAGTGCCTCTAAACAAAGCAGCTCCTGGAGCTCCCCACTCCTCCACCTCCCACTCCAGAGGCCCACAGGAGCCCACGCCGGGTCAGACTGTGTGTCTGTGGGGGGCTGGGGGTGCCGGAGGGAGAGCAGACCTGGGAGAAGACTCTCAAACTGAAAGTGCAAACTCACCCCAGTACCACTGCTAAACGTACACAGGCCCAGGCCCACTTGGAGAGCGGCGAGTCCCACGGCACAACTCGCACCCAGAGCCAGGGGCACACACATCTAGTGGCTGACTCAGGAAACAGTGACAGCCCCACGCAGCGTCCCGTGCTCCTCCTCTTCCCCAACCCTTCTCTCAACACCAACCCACAAGCCCCAGCTACACACAGCCAGGCAGTCCCGACTGCAGAACTGGGGGCACAGAAGGGGCCCTAAGGAAGCTGCTGGGGGTCCCCACACATCCCGGTAGGCCCCTGTCCCCATTTGACGCTCTATCTCTAAACAAACAGAGCCGAACACAACCTTGGAACACGGTCCTCACTGCTCTGGCGCCTCAGAACTGGAGGGTGTCTGAGAGAGCCCGCCAGGGACTGCCTGCGTTTCCCCCGTCACAGCCCTGCTGGGTCACGGGACCCCGCACCCTCTGCTCCGAGGTTCTAGAAAGTGCCCCTAGACACACAGCAGGAAGTGCCCCTGCATCCTTCCTCAGCTCCAGGCTAATGCCAAAGCCTCTACTCTGGGGGGCGCTAGCGTCCCACCGCCCGGGTCACCCCGAGCCCGGCCCTCCCCACGCCCCCGGCCTGCCCGGAGCCCCCGCCACACTCACAGGACGCAGAGCGCGAAGGCCCCCGCCACGCTCTCGCTGTCGCGAACCAGGAAGCTGCCATCGCGGCCCGCCCGGGCCAGCAGCTCCTCGGCGGCGGCGCGGCTCAGGTCGCGGTGGTACCAGGCGGGGGCCGGGCTGCCCAGCGCGCCCCCGGACCCGGCGACTCCCGGGCCCGGCGCCCCGCACGCCGAGGCCATGGCCCGCGCCGGGCTCAGCGCTGCCGGCGCGGGGCGCCGGGCGCCATCCGTCCCCGGCCGCTCCGGGCTGGGGCCAGGGCCGGGTCCGGGTCCCAGGCCTGAGGGTCCGCGGGCGGGACCGGGTCGGGGATCGGGGCTCCGCGCCCCCCCGCGACGGTCTCCTAGTTCACTGCGCAGCCGCCGCCGCCTGCAGCGCTGGCCTCAACTTGAAGAGAAAGAAAAGTTTGTTCAGAGGCGGCGGGGGAGGGGCGGGAGCGGAGCGCAGAGCCGGGCGGCCGGCTCCCTCCCCCTCGGCTCGGCCCACGGCCCGGGGCGCCCCTGCCCCCACCCTCTTGCCGGCGGGGATCGTGTCCCTCCACATTCTCGCAGGACCCGGGACCCCCCCCCCAGGGGTCCCCCCTCCCACCGCAGGGACAACCGACCTTCCAAACCCCTCAATGATCCTGGCCCCTCATCAGCACCCCGCAGAAATCCAGTCCCCAACTCCCCGCCCCCCCCTCATCGAAGTCCGAGACCACCGCCCTGCGCCCAGACTCTTCGGGGCCCGGTCCCCGCTCCCCACTGAGAATTCAGCTTCCCTTCCATGCTCGTAATAATAGGACTCCCAACCTCCATTAGGGTCTGATTGTACCCCAAATCCTTTCCATCCGGCCCCTCTACAGCACCGCAGGATCGGGGCGCCCCAAACCAGCGAAGAATGAACTTCCTTTTATCCGTCTCCCCATCACCCGAGCAGACCGGACCCAACTGCGATGAAGTCCCCGCTTAGACCTCAACTCTAAACTCCACTGGGTCCGGCCCCCAACAAATCCCGCGGGAGAAACCCTCCACAAAGATCGGATTCCCTCCCACACCTCCACGCGAGGGCCTGTGCCCCCTCTCCGCCGCCCCCCCTCCCCCGGTAGCGCCTCCCCCTCTCCGCCAAGGCCCCTGGCACCACTCCCCCATTCCCGCAGGCCCGGCCTTGACGGGTTCAGCAGTTCAATTCAAGGACCCCCCCCCCCCCCCCTTCAGGAGAAAATTCCCCCAACCCTCCGAGCTCCCGATCTCTCTCCAGAGCTTCGGCCACCTCGCGCAGGCCCCCACCTCCGGGCCGTCGCAGGGCCCCTTCCCCCGGGAGGCGGCCGGGACTCTCGCGGCCACTTAAGATGGCCATCCTCCGCCGCCGCCACCCCCCGCCCTCCGCCCCGCCCGCCGCTCCGCCCCCGCGGCTCGCGGAGACCCGGGGGTAGGACTCGCGCCCGCGGAGAGGCCCCAGGCGAGCCCCCGCACGTCTCCCCGACGCGGCTTCCCGCCCTGGAACCTGGGGAGGAGGTCCCGGGGGCAGACCCAGGGGGACGGGGCCTGGAACGCGCTCGGCGCGGGGCCTGGCAGGCGGCGGGCGCTCCGGGACGGCGGCTCTTTTTATTATTAATTAAGGAGTAACGAAGGTGACCGCTGTGTAAACTGTAAAGCGCGGCTGCGAAACCAGCGGGTATTATTAGCACGCGGCCCCGCCCAGCTCCCCCAAGTCAGCAAACTTGCTCCCCGGCGGGCCGGACGCCGAGCGGGGAGCGCCGGGGGCTCGGCACGCTCCAGCGCCCCCGGCCCGCGCGGCCTCCCGGGGCGGGGGAGGGCGCGGCCGCCAGAAGGGGGGCGGGGCGCGGCGAGGCCCGCCCCTTCCCCCCAAAAAAGACCTAGCCCGTGGCGGCGTCTCCCGGGAGGCCGCTTCCTGCCCCGCTCCTCCGCCCCTGCCTCCTTAAAGGCGCAGGCCGCCGGCCCGCCGCTCGCCGCGCCCGCGCGGGGCGCGCCGTGCCCCGTAACCTCGGGGGGAACCTTCACGTTGCTAAGTGAAGCCCGTAGACCGAGTCCGGGCGAGTCCCGACGAGCTCCTTCCTCCATTTCGAGGATCCAGTAGGTTGGAGCCGCTGGAACAAAGCCTGGGACGTGGAGGGGCCCTTGTGGAACCTTCCGGATCAGATAAATTCATAAACAACAGGCCCCCATCCAGGATTGTCTCCAGGCCCCGCCGGGAACCTTATATCTCAACCTCCGGTCTGTACCCGGCTTTCCTCCTCAGTCACTTTTTGGTATGGGGGAGGGTGGGCCTGGCGTGAGGGGCACCTGGTATAAGGGCCAGGGACCTGGAGTCTGCATGTCTGTCCTAAGACAGTCACTCACCTGAGGGTCTTTACATAGGTAAGGACAGGGATAACTGCAGTCAAGGTGTGGGGACAGAGACTTCCTCGGGGGAGAAGGGGAGATGGAAGGTCCAGAGACCAACTCAGGCCTGGCCTCTGAGGGCTGAGAAGAGACCAGTGTTGCTTCAAGACAGGTGTCCACCCATCCCAGGAGGGGGCAAAGGTGCGAGAATGAGGCCTGGCTCCTGCCTCTGGGAAGCCCCTAAGCCCTAAACCTCCCCAGCCCTCTTCCAGCCAGGCCTCCAAAACACTGGCCTTGCAGTCTGCTCTCTCCCTCCTCTGAAGGTCCCAAGCCCCAATTCTGCACCTTCAATCCACATCCTGTTAAGCAGTGTGAAGTTTTTCACGCCTGCTGAGAGCCCAGCTCCTTCGCTGGACTCCCATTCCCAGCTCTCCCATTGCAGAGCTCAGCACAGGGCCAGGCAGACTAGGGTTGGGGGGAAGGGAGGCGCTTGGGGACCAATACAAATAATGAAGGCCTGGGGCTTCGAGAGCCAACAGGACCTGGAAGACTAGGAATATTCAGGCACTGGGCTCACGCGCTTTCTAGGCGGCACACCTGGAGGACAGTTAAGACACAGAGCAGTGGAGCAACGCTCACTTTCCCGTATTAAGTGGCAGAGTTGGGATTCACACCCAGATCTAGTTGCTCTAATCTAAAATCCAAAAGCTATGGAATCTGCACCCACAAACTCAAAACCAAAATAATTCATGGGACACATGGATGTGTCAATCTATTTATTAGAATGGCAGTTAGAGGAATCCCAAGTCCCACCATGGAGCAGGAACTGGGTGATGGAGGGGTGGGGTGAGTAATGGACTGAAGCATGCCTAGTGCTCCCCTGTTTGTGAGTGCTGAGCCCCGCCTGAGCAGGCTCCAGAAAAGCAAAGGGGAGGGCCTGGACTCAGGTCATGAGCGCGAGTAGCAGCATCGGGGCCAGGCTGAGCAGGAGAGTTCGGGTCCCGGGGAGCACAGCCCCAGCTCTCACTGCTTCCACATTTATGTTTGCAGCATAGAACCTGGCCACCTCCTCATTGGGGTTGCCCTTGGCCGGATCAAACCACATCTGGATGCAGCGGCCGCTCCCTCGGCTGTAGTTGCTGACCTTGTAGGAGTGACTCCAGAGGCCCTCGCACAGGGCGGCAGGCGTGGGGAAGTAGGACTCAAAAGTGCGGCAGGCAGCCCCGGCTGGACACTGGTTAATTCCTGATGGAGGGAAGCGGATTTGGCCCAATGGATAGGGCGTCCGCCTACCACATGGGAGGTCCAAGGTTCAAACCCAGGGCATCCTGACCCATGTGATGAGCTGGCCCACGCGCAGGGCTGACGAGTGCAAGGAGTGCCCCCCCACGTAGGAAGCCCCACGTGTAAGGAGTGCATCCTGTAAGGAGAGCCACCCAGCGCAAAAAAAAAGTGCAGCCTGCCTAGGAGTGGCGCTACACACACCAAGAGCTGACACAGGAAGATGACGCAACAAAAAGAGACACAGATTCCAGGTACCGCTGACAAGAATACAAGCAGACACAGAAGAACACACGCAGCGAATGGACAGAGAGCAGACAACTTGGGGGGGGGGGGGGTCGGAGAAGGGGAGAGAAATAAATAAAAAATAAATCTTAAAAAAAAAAAATTCCTGATGGAGAACACAGGACCCTTCGCTTCTGGGCCAGCCCTCATCTCTTCCAGCCCCTCCCCCCACTCCCATCCACCTCCCTCCACTCACCTGAGGTCCAGTTCCAGCCCTTGTGCCAGTTGCTCTTGCAGGTGTAGGAGGAGCGGCAGTCCTCCCACCAGCGCTCACAATCCTCCTTGCACAGGGGCACGTTCAGGATCCGCTCTTTGCGCCAGCTCTGGTCCACCTGGGCGGGAGGGGCAGAGGAAGGGCTCCTCTCAGCCAGGGCTGTTGGCAGCCACAGCCTGGAAGGGGACTGAGCTGGAGGCGCCTGCCGGGGTGGGGTGAGGGAGATCCCAGTACCTGCTGGATCCAGGGCCCCAGGTTGGGGGAGCACTCATACAGGCAGTTGTCCTGAATGAAGTGGCGCTTGCAGGCAGGCTCCATCTTGCGGCAGTGTTCCCAGTTAAAGCGGTACAGGAGGGAGGTGTCCTTGTGCAGCTCCTGGCTGGTGTGGGCAGAGCAGCAGGCGTTCTTCCTCCAAGGTGTGCACTTGGGGGAGGCAAGCGCAGGAATCACTCTTTTACCACCACAACTGCCTGCCACCTCCGGCCTCTCCCCACTGGATCTGTGCTCCCTGCCCCAGGGAGCTTGGCCTGGGGGATGCTCACGGTGGGGCCTCTGTGCCTGGCCACCAGGAGCCCCATCTCGGGAGACAATGGTTACGACAGTGTGGTCAGGGGCTGTGGGAGCCAGGAGAGCCCTGTCTTGGGGCAATAGATACCATTTTTACAGCACTCAGCACTTCTAAAGATGTTCTTTTATTTATTTATTCATTTTTAAAATAAAAAATCTTGAGCACCTGTGGCAGTTTGATATTGTTCATGAATTCCAAGAGGAAATATTGGATTGCATTTGTGGACTGGTCTTCTACTCTGGGTGTATTAGGGTGTATTGGATTCAGAGGTTTTACTTTTACTTGATTGGATAATGATTAAGGCTTTTTTGATTTGGCCACCCACATTGGAAGGACGTTGCATACTGACCCCCTTGGTGAGCAGGGACTCACAGAGAAACCACCCTGCAGAGAAGGAAGGTAGGAGGTTTTGAGCTGGAGCCCAGGAAGTAAGCACACAGAAGAGCAGAGCAGCTGAGCCTGGAGAGAATCGAGACCTGGAAAGAGAGGAACCCAGGAAGCCTGAACTCTTGACAGACATTGGCAGCCATCTTGCTCCAATGCATGGCAACAGACTTTGGTGAGGGAAGTAACTTATGCTTTATGGCCTGGTATCTGTAAACTTCGACCCCAAATAAATACCCTTTATAAAAGCCAACTGATTTCTGGTATTTTGCATCAGCACCCCTTTGGCTGACTAATATGAGCACCTACTGTATGCCAGGCAGTGTTCTAGGTGTAGGGAAGACAGCAGAGACAAAAACAGAGAGAAATACATTCTGGTCAGGGGAAACAGTAAAAAAAAAAAAAAAACTAAAAGAGAAAAACATGGTGTATCAAGATATGACAAATGATATGGAGAAAATTAAAGCCATGAGTGGGGAGTATGGGGGATTGTTGAAATTGTAAATAGGATGGTTGGGAAAAGCCTTACTGAAAGATGACATTTAAGTAAAGACTTAAAGGAGGAGAAGAGAGAACCATGTACTCATGCAGGTTGAATAAACTGATTCTTCAGGACAAGTATTACAATCCGGGTCCCCATGGGCTAGGCTAGTGCCAGACACATACAAGAGCCCCAAAAATATTTACAAAAAATATTAATGAAAAACCTAGCTATGGTTTCCTAAATCTAGAACCTAACTCCATCTTACATGTAGACACACCGTATTTTAGCAAGTTTTAATGTAGACTGCATTTCAAGGACTATAAATACCATGAAATAGAAGGCTGTGCTATAAGTTTGTTTCACTAAAATTATTCACTAGTTTGGAAAATTATGTCATCAATGGCATTACTCTTTCAGTGTCTTGCAGTATTTAAATAGTCAGTGGAACACACCTGTATCATTCTTCATTCATAGTTGCACCAATCATTGTGCTTTTGCTAACAAAAGCAAACATGTGCTATTTCGTAATGTCGTCTAGTAATGTCTCGTACCAGAGAATTTACATATTGAAATCTACATTATTTTGTTATAAATTGCTTTGTTTTTCCTTATGTGTTAAGATAGAGCATGATGTTGATATTTTAACATTGCGTGCACAAATAGTTTGTATTAGCTTTGGCTTTCATTCCCAGATAGTAAAAGGAGTATAGAAAATGTTTGTCATAAAACAAGACACTGACTGTAATTGAGTTGCCATCTGCAGATGTAGATTTTGGTAGACTGTGCAGAGGTCCAGCATCTGTACCTCTGGTAGCTCAGTCAAAGGGAACTTCTCCTCCTCTAGCCTTGACCTCCGTGGGGCTGGTGCTAATGAAGGTAGAAAGAACCATCTTCCCCACAGTCTCTCACCCACCACATCCCTGGAGGAGCTTCCCCAGTCCTGTCCTTATGCCACCTCAAGAGCCGGTCATGCCCAGTTCCTCTGTGTGCCCATGAGCGTCCCTGGGCCCATTTCCTCATGTGTGTCATGGGGAGGAGAGTTGTACCTAACTATGGAGAGGGCCACTGGGAATGTGAAGTCACCTCAGGAAACACTTGGCATCTAATCAGTGCCTGCAAATGATAGCCCCATATTGACGACATGGTGTCCTCTGCAAGGGGAGCACTAGGGTCACTTCAGCCTCTCCCCAGTCCCACCTTTATCTTCTCCCACCACAATAACTCGGGTGTAGAGGTGTCTGACCCTCTGACCCCTCCCCCAGAACCCCGACCTCCTCTGCCCTTCAGGGCCAGCTCCCTCCTCAACCCTGAGCCACACTCCAGCCACACCTGGTCATGCAGCTTGTCCTCAGGGCCGGGCTTTGTCTTGTGGTGCTTGGCGTCCATGCAGACGTTGAGCAGGTCTGTCCTGTCACGGGCACTGCATATGGTGACTACCCAGGCCAGAAGCAGCACAGGTGGTATCAATTTCCAGGCCATGCCTTTGGTGCCTGCAGGGGGCGCTGTGGTTAGGATGACCAAGACCTGAGGGCAGAGCCCTGCCCAGGGTGTCCCTCTCCTCACTTCCTGCCTCGAGCTCCCCAGCTCCAGTGTTGAGGGGTGCAGACCCTGTGCCTTCAGTGTCGGGGTCCTGAGGCTCCCTGAGGCTGAGGTGGAAGAGGCTGTCAAAGTGGGCCCCCCAGCCCCAGGCTTGGAGAGCTCAGGAGGGAAACTGGGCTTAGTTGGTGGGGAGTCGTCCCCAGCTGGACGGGATGCCTTCTTCTGCCCTCACCTTCCCTCTGGACTTCATGAGAAGAAGTGAATTAGTTCAGGTCCATCCCTGCTGTCCTGGCGAGGGCCAGGGACACACAGGTCCTCCTCCTGTGCCCTGTGATTAGACCCTGTGCCTGCACCTCCCTCACCTGGGCTGGCTGGCCCGTTTAGAAGTCCTCTTATCCCGTAGGGAGGTAGTGATCTAGCTTGCTGAATTCTCCAGATTGTTCTGAGGATCAAGTGAATGTAATATACAGGATGCCGTGTGGTTAAATGACACAGAAATTGCAAGAGTGGTCGTTTTTAAATAGCTTTGCTTCCTCAGACTTTTTCCTTCCCTGTTCTCTGAAATCCCGTCCCCCTCCCCACCCCGTCCTGTCTCTCTGGGCTAAGGCATCGGCTGCCCAACCCATTCTCCAAAAAACAAATGCAGAGACCCTGGCCTGGGGGACAGCCTTGAACTCCCCCCGTGGAGCAGCCAACCAGAGGAGCCGTGGGAGTCCTGGAGACACCCGGGAAAAGCGATGGCCCCTTCCCCGCAGCTCATTTCCGTCCTTCAGCCCATTCCTGCCAGGACACATCTGTTCCTTTGGGCTCTCTCAAGAGAGTACCTAGGAGTACTTTCTCCCTCCCTCACCACCACATGTAGTTGGTCACCAAGCCCAGGAAAGGGTCCCTCCGAAAGTCTTCCTGGTAGTTACTTCCCACGGCCCTCTGTTTGGGCTCAGGTCTTCCCAACTCCAATTCCTTCCTCTTCAGGTCACCTGCCCCAGAGGAGGCAGAGTGATCTCCTAAAGAAAAATATGCCCCTCCCCTATGCACAAACCTGCGTGTCTCCCCACTCCCCTTGTCCCCCTTCCCCACTTTAGGCAACTTGGTTTGTTGTTGTTGTTTAAACAAATCAATTTGATTTATATTTATTAATAAACAATTCATCCAAAGTGTACTCACCTGTGTTGACTTCTCTTCAGGCTGGTAACAACTCCAGGCTCCAGAGCTGTCCCGAACGAGTTCTGTTCTCAGCTCAGGACAGAATACAAGAGTTCTGGAGAGTACAGAATGCAAGTTCCCTACTCAGCCCTTTTTTTCCTTCTTCCTTCCCCCAAATCTAAAGTCTCTTCCGGACTCCACATTCTTCAAGTCTCCCTTAGTCTGTAAATGCATCCCTTCCTGCTTTCATTCATCTCTTTACTTGTCAATTCTCTCATTCCAGGATCCACTCAATCAACATCCATCAGAATCTAGGGAATCACTCAATCTCCCGGGGGGAATCTACGAATTTAAGATCCCCAGGTGGTTCTTAGGATAAGGCTAACTTGGTGGAGTTAAGGTCTGGTGGAGAAGACCTGAGCTTTAGGGTCAGCCCAACAGGACCCAGAGATAGTCCATCTCTTTCTTGACCTTGAGAAAAAAACATTGCACCTTGATGATTTTGACTTTCCTCACCAGAAAATTGTTGAGAATTACATATGGAAAAGCCTATTACATACTGAGTGGGCTTAAATGGTGGCTATTAGGCTAATTTGTGAGTAGCCAGGAAGACAGAGGTGGAAGTGGAGGTACAGAAGTCATGGGATTTGTTCAGGGTCATAGAGCAAGAAAAACTGTCTGAAATATGATAAATGCCAATATCTCACTCTCCAGAATTCTAAAAATATAATTAAGCAATTTTTATTCTTTGGTTTTCATATGTTATACCTTATTTTTTCTGTCTTTTTACTTTTTTGGTTATCCTTTCTGCTATTTTTCTATACTGTCCTCCAAGTCTCTCTCCTGTCTTCTTCTTTCAGGTTCTAAGGCTTCCTTTAATATTTCTGCAAAAGTGGATTATTTATTGCAAACTCTTTCAGTTTCTGTTTGTGATTATTTTATGTTCTTCATATTTGAAGGACAATTTTGCTGGATAAAGAATTCTCGGCACGCCATCGATGCGGTGGTGGTGTGCTCTCCCCGGGCCCGGCCTAAGCCGCGCCAGACAGACGGTCACGGTGCACGGGACGCTCCCCTCGCCCTGCCCGTGGGCCCCTCGCCTCTCTCCCCGCAGGCTTGGCCGGCGTCGGGAGTCGGGCAGGGGAGCGGGCCCGGCTCTCTGACAGAGTGGCCTTCCCTCGCTGGCCTGTCCTTGGCTCTGCTTATGGGCTCGGGCCCTCTCCGCGGCGGGGAGCAGCCCTCTCGCTGCTGTGGCGAATGCTCCTCGCAGGCCCCTCGCGGTGCCCGCGGAGCGCTCCAGGTCTTGCTTCAGACGCCCGCGGCCGCGCGGCGGCGCTGCTCCCTTCCCGGCGTCCCTTTCGGCCGCCGCTGCAGGCGCTCTTCCCCTGTGTGCGCCGGGAAGAAGGGCGGCGGGTCGAGGGTGATAAGGAGCCCCCTCCGCGTGGGGGGTGCCCGCGTACGTCCCGGTGGCAGGGCCCGGGCCGGCTTGTGGCCAGCTGCGAGGGCTCGTCCGTCTTGCCCGAGTTGCCTGAGAGGGGGGCCCTACCCCCCTCCTCGGATGTGCCTGGTGTTGGCCAGAGCTTTAGTGTTTGGGCCTTCCTTAGCAAGCGCGTGGGGGCGGCCAGGGCCTCTTGTGTGTGGTGTCTCTGGGTGCCGGGGGTGCACTCAGGGTTCCTGTCGCGGTCCAGCCCGCTGCATCGGGTGGACCGGGCAGGGGCCCTCGGGGATCCCCGGGGGGCGGCCTTGAGGCGCCGCGCGAAGTGGGAAAGGGGTGTGGTTCCCCGGTCCCGTTGACGCCAAGACGGAGCCCTCGCTCTCGCTCACTGTCCCCGTTTGTTTTAGCCGTGCGCATGGGGGGAGGCCGAGAGGCGAACACGCGAGGCCGTGAGGCAGCCAGCTCCGGTCCCCTGGCCGCTGGGCGTCCGCGACGTGAGAAGCGAGCTCCCGGCAGCCGCTGGCGCAGAACCCCACCCCCCCTTTTTTCTCGGCAGGTGTCTCCGAGCACCTCGTGGTGGAGCCCCAAGGGGGCGCTTGGCGGGGGCGGCCGCCCTCGGTGAGAAGGCCTTCTCTAGCGATCGTCAAGGGTGCCTTGGGGTACCGGACCCCCCAGTCGCTGCCCCTCTGAGCGTAGCCCGCCGAGTGTGTCGACTGTGGTTGCACGTAGGCAGAGCTCCCCTTCTGCCCGCTGGCCCCACGGTGGGGCCCAGCGGGCTCTTGGCCAAAAAGAAAAAAGAAAAAAAGAAAAAAAAGAATACTGGGGTGCCAGGTTTTCTTTTTCAGTATCCTAATTGTATCATACCACTTTCTTCACTGGACATCCCTTGTACATGATGGTTTGCTTGTCCCTTGCGGCTCTGAGAATTTTCTCTTTATTTTTGATATTTGACATTCTGAGTAGTATGTGTCTTGTAGTAGGTCTATTTAGATTCATTCTGATTGGGATATGGTGTGTTTCTTGGACCTGTAAGTTCATTTCTTTCATGAGAATTGGGAAATTTTCAGCTATTGTTTCCTCAAATACTCTTTCTGCCACTTTTCCCTCCTCTTCTCCTTCTGGAACTCCCATGACACGTATGCTGTTGCATTTTGGGTTGTCATTCAACTCTCTGAGTCTAAGCTCCTGCTCAATTATTTCCATTCTTTTCTCTCTTCAATTTTACCTGTTTTGTTTTTGGTGTTAGAGGTTTGCAATAATTAACAAGCTGTAGCTCAGTTTCCCCTGATATGCATTGAGAAAAGGCAAACCCCCTCTCCTGTGTCTGAGGTCAGGGCATGGCATTTTCCCACAGGTTAAACAAAGAAATTTCATAGAGACAGGAATAAAGGGAGCTAGAGATCTTCACCATCTGCTTATCAGAAGGAGATGGAGATCTTTACTACCTCTACCTACTTATCAGAGGGAAACGGAGATGGAAACCTTCACTGTTTACATATTCTTTAATCTCTACAGATGAAAAGAAACATCTTCTGCAGAATTCCAAGAAATCATAAACTCCATCATCCCCCTCCCACTATCATTTCCCCACGTAGGAAAGTTCTGTATAAATTGAAATCCCCCCCCTTCCAGGAGTGGGCTGAAGTCTCTCTTCAGATCCCCAACATGCTGGTGGGGGGGCTGAAGCCTGTTCTTCAGACTCCCTCTATTGGGAGAGCTTCTCAATAAATTCTCTGCCTGTGGTCATATCAGTCTCCGTGTCCCAGTAAGAGCCATAGTTTCTCCAACATTCGGTATCATTTATTCTTTCTTCTATCATTTTGAGTCTGCTCTTGTATGCCTCAAGTGTGTTTTTGATCTCACCTATTGTGTCTTTCATTCCCATGGACTCTTACTTTTCTGTTCAGGATTTCAAGTTCTTCTTTGTGCTCACTAAGTGTCTTCTTGACATCATTTATCTCTTTAGCCGAATTGTCTTTCAACTCATTAATTTGATTTTGGAAATTTGTGTGCACCTTGCTAATTAGTTCTCTCAAATTCTGCATCTTTTCTGGGGCTTTGATATATTCCTTTTCTTGGGCCGTCTTCTATTTTCTTAGTATGGCTTGTGATTTTTGCTCATGTCTAGACATCTGATTAGGATGTAGTTTACTCATATGATCAATTTTCTTTCTCTTTTGTAGGGATTTAGTGGCAGAAGACTGTGTGTTACCATTGCTCTTTGATTCTTGGCTCTACCTGGGTTGTTAGGATTGTCCTGCTGGTTGCTCAAAACTGGGCACTGGACCCAGTAATTGGTTGTAGAATCGCTTCTTAGGGCCTTGGGAAGAGAGGGTATAGAGGCCAGAAAAAGCCTCTCCTACTTACTTTTAATTTTCTCATGTGCGCTTCCTTGGTCTGCCAGCAGATGGCCCTCTTTGGCAGTTCTCAGTTCAATGCCTGGTCAGAGTGTATTTGTTGCAACAGGGATGGGATCAGTGTGATGGAGGTTCCTGTTTGGAGGCTAGGAGCCTTGTAATTCAAACTTTCTCATAGACAGTTATTTCTCCAGCCTTTTTCGGCAGCCTCCTCCCTTTTCCCAGGTTGGAAATATTTCCACTCCCCTTCGAGTCCTCAACAATCAGCCCCAGTTAGAAGAGGTGGAGATTGGGAGGGTCGTGTATCTTTAGCCCCTAGGGGGCTCCCAAGGCACAATGGCACAGTCCCACGCAGCCTGGAAGGGCTCCTGGGACACAGCAGACCAAATCTGTGGGTCAGAAGCAGGGTCAGCCTTAGGCTGGGTCCCCTCTCTCCCCTTTCCTGGGGTGGTAGATCCCTGGAGCCCCCTTTGATTGTAGTCACAGGCCTGGAGGCCTGAGGATTCTGAAGTGTCTTTAGTGTGTGTGTGGGGGATGGTGCTGGCAGGAGCAGCCTCTGGTTTCAACTCACAGTTCTGTGGTCTCCTGATTTCCTTCCTTTGTCCCTCTCTCCTCTGGGTGTTGTTCAGCCTGTGCCTTGTGTCCTAAACCCTAGAAGATCTTTTTCTAGGCAGTTTCTCCCTGTCCTCTTGCTATTTTTCTGGAGAAGAGAGTCCTGTGTCTTTCTAGCCTGCCGTCTTCCCGGAAGTCATTTAAGCAATTTTAAAAGCCTTTTTAAATAGATTTTTTTTTTCTTTTTTAGAGAAGTGGTGGGTTTACAGAGCAATCATGCATAAAATACAGGATTCCCATAATACCACCACCACCTTGCATTGGTGTGGAACATTTGTTAAAATTGATGTTAGCACATTTTTATAAATGTACTATTAATTCAAGTCCATAGTTTAACTTAGGGTTCACTGTTTGTTTGGCATAATTTTAACATAGGTTTTTAAAATAAATTTTAATTCTATTACTGTTTATACAACCTGACATTCCCCCTTTAATCACTGTATTAGTCAGGGTTCTCTAGGGAAGAGTATCAACAGGCGATATCTGTAAATAGTATGAGATTTTATAAGATTCTCTTACGTGACCGTGGGGATGCACAAGTCCAGGTTCCGTAGGCAGGCTGCAAACCAGGGCTCCGAAGAAAGTCCAGTGAAAGTTCTTGATGAATTCTGGGAGGTGTTGGCTGTCCAAAGACGAGCTGGGAAGTTCTCTCGGAGTGCTGAAATCACTTCCTCTTTTAAGGCATTCAACTGATTGGATAAAACATCACTCATGGCTCCCTGTTTGATGGAAGATGTAATCAGTAAAGTCTATGCAGTATAGTCACTAGCCACTAAAGTTCATAAATGTCCTTGTATTACAATTAGCCCGGTGCTTGCTTGACCAAAAAACTGGGCACAATTACCTGGCTGAGTTGACATATTAGCCTAACCACCACAACTACCTGCAGGTAATCATTCAGGGCTGTTAATTACAATCATAGTGTTGTGCTATCAACACCATCATTCATTTTCAAAACTTTACAGTCAACCCAAATAGAAATTCTATACAATTAAGCATTAACTCTCCTTTCTCTACCTGCAATCCAGCCCCTGATAACCTATATTCTAGATTCTGTCTTTATGAGCACATTTTAATTATTTCATATCAGTGAGAGCATATGATATTTGTCCTTTTGTGTCTGGCTTATTTCATTCAACTGATGTTTTCAAGTTTCATCAAGTTTTACCCATGTTGTTGTAAGTATCATTATTTTTCATGGCTGAATTATAGTCCATTGTATGTTTATACCACTTTTTAAAATCCATTCATCAGTTGTTGGACACATGGGTTGCTTCCATATTTGGCAGTTGTGAATAATGCCGCTATCAACATTGGTGTGAAAATATCTGTTCGAGCCCCTACATTCAATTCTTTTGGAAATAGCTAGTAGTGGGATTGCTGGGTCATATGGTAGTTCTATACGTAGTTTCCTGAGGAACTGCCAAGCTGTCTCTTCCACAGCAACTGCACAATTTTACATTGCTACCAGCAATTAATGAGTGTTCCTCTTTCTCTGCATCCTCCCCAACACTGTTATTTTCCATTTCTTTTTTAAAAAAATCAATTTTATTGATACGTAATAATAAAGCACACAATTCTTCCAAAGTGTACTATCAATAGTATTTGGTATAATCACATAGTTGTGCATTTATCACTTCAGTCATTATTAGAGCATTTTCATTATTTCAAAAATAAATAAACAAAAAACATACACACAAAAAACAAGAAAATTCATCACCTCTTAATCTATGTTTCCCCTGCTGTATATAGCTGCTATTTCTGGCTATTCTTGCACATTTATTTATTTATTTATTAAGGAGTTTTATTGAGGTATATTCACATATCATATGTTTTATCCAAAGTGTATAATCAATGACTTTTAGTATAATCACAATGTTGTGCATTCATCACCACCAAAATTTTAGGACAATTGCATTTTTTCAAAAAGAAAAACTCTGCACCCCTTAGCATTCCTTCCCCAGCCCTATATAACCACTAATCTAATTCCATATTTATAAATTGATTTCTACTTACATTTTATATAAATGGAATCATACAATATACAGGAATTTTTTTTTGCCTGGTCTCTTTCACTTAGCATAATGGGGTTTTTTGGTTTGATTATTAACATTTTATAGTGCTACATACGTTTGTTCAGCTTCAAAGAAAATGATCTTATAGATGCAATTTTACCCATATTCATATTTCACGTGTGGTTTTACTATGCTATATAGTTCCATGTTACATTTTTTAGTTTTCCTTTTAGTAATATACATGATCATAGACTTTCCCTTTAAACCACTTTCATTCCCACATAATAGTACTGTTAGTTACAAACTTTATATTGGGTTTAAACCTTTGTAATTCATTTCCAAATATTAACACACATCCTTTTTATCAATTCTGTGCAAATTAACCCTCAGCTCTCCTTTCTCAAAATTCATTCTATTTTCTGGTGACCTATATTCAAGTTAGTAACTCCATGAGATTACACAATATTTTTAGCTCATAGTAGAGCATCCATACGGTATTTGTCCTTTTCTGTCTGGCTTGCTTCACTAACATAATGTCCTCCAGGTTCACCCATGTTCTCATATGCTTACAACTTCATTTCTTCTTACAGCTGCATAGTATTCCATTGTGTGCATACACCACAGTTTGTTTATCCATTAATAGGTTGATGGACACTTGGTTTGTTTCCATCTTTTGGCAATCATGAATAACACTGCTATGACGGTGTGCAGATGTCTGCTCATGTCATGCTCTAGTTCTTCTGGGTATATACCCAGTAGTGGTATTGCAGTGTCACATGGCAAATCAATTTTCAACTTCTTTAGGAATTGCTAAACAATCCTCCACAGTGGCTTTACCATTCTGCATTCCCACCAAAAGTGAATAAACGTTCCTATCTCTCCACAGTAGTTCTCTGCCTTTTTAACATTGGCCATTCTGATAGGTGGAAATGATATCTCACTGTAGTTTTGATTTGCATTTCCCTAATTGCTAGTGATGTTGAACAATTTTTCAAGTTTTTTTTTTTTTTTTTTTTTGCTATTTGTATTTCTTTGTTGGACAAATGTCTACTCAAGTTTTATGCCCATTTTTTAATCAAGCCATTTGTCTTTTTATTGATGAGTTGTAGCACCTCTTTATATATCATGGATGTTAAATCCTTATCAGCCATGTGATTTCCAAATAGCACCTCTTTATATATCATGGATGTTAAATCCTTATCAGCCATGTGATTTCCAAATACTTTCTCCCATTGGATTGGCTTCCTTTTCATCCTTTTCATCCTTTTGAAAAACTCCTTTGATGTACAAAAGTGTTTTATTTTGAGAAGGTCCTATATATCTGTTTTTTCTTTTTTTGCATTGGATGTAAAGTCCAAGAAACCATCACCTACTACAAGGTCTTTAAGATGTTTCCCTACATTTTCTTCTGGTAGGTTTAAGGTTCTGGCTTTTATATTTAGCTCTTTGATCCATTTTGAGTTGATTCTTGTAAGGGAACTGAAATAGGGGTCTTCTTTCATTCTTTTGGTCATGGATATTCAGTTCTTCCAGCACTATGTGATGAAGAGACTGTTTAGTTCCATCAAGATGGACCTGGTATGTTTGTCAAAAACCAGCTGGTTGTAGAGGTGAGGATTTATTTCTGGACTCTCAATTCTATTCCACTGATTGATGTGTCTATATTTATGCCAGTACCATGTTTTTGTTTTTTTAAGGATTTATTTATTTCTCTCCATCCCCTCATTGTTTTGCACTTGCTGTGTCCCTTCATTTTCCTTGTTTCTTTAGGAGGTTCTGGGAATCCACCTGGGACCTCCAGTATGGGAGAGAGGCACCTAATTGCTTGCGCCAACTTTGTTCCCTGCTTTGTTGTGTCTCTCATTCTATTTTTCTTCATGTGTCACTTGTGTCATCTTTTTTGCATCAGCTTACTGGGCCTGCCCATCATGTCAGCTTGCTGAATTGTTTATCTTCTTTAGGAGGCACCAGGAACCTCTGCTCCCTGCTTTGTTGTGTCTCTCTCTCATTATGTTTTTCTTGTCTTGTTGCATTAGCTTGCCACACCTGCCCATCAAGCCAGCTCATTGTCTTCTTTAGGAGGCACTGGGAACCAAACCAGGAACCTTTCATATGGTAGGTGGGAGCTTAATCGCTTGAGCCACATCCACTTCTCACCATGCTGTTTTGACCACTGTGCTTTTGTAATATATTTCAAGGTCAGGCAGTGAAATTCCTCCCATGTCACTCTTTTTTTTTTTTTTAGAATGCTTTTGGCTATTTGGGTACATTTCCCTTCGAAATGAGTTTGGTAATTGCTTCTTCTATTTCTGTAAAGTAGGCTTTTGAGATTTTAATTGATATTGCATTGAACCTATAATCAGTTTTGGCAAGGTTGACATCTTCACAATATTCAGTCTTCCAATCCATGAACATGGAATGTCTTTCCATTTGTTTAGGTCTTCTTTTTTCTACCATTATTTTGTAGTTTTCTGCATATAGCTCTTGTACTTGTTTGATTAAAATGATTCTAAGGTTAAAATGAGTCTTTCTGTTGATATTTTAAATGAAATCTCCCCCCACCCCCCACAATACTCTCCTCAGATTGTTTAATACTATTGTACAGAATTTAGCATATTGATCTTGTATCCTGCCACTCTGCTGAACTTATTTATTAACTCAAGTATCTTTGTTGTAAACATTTCCAAATTTTCTAAATATAGATCATGTCATCCCCTAGTAAAATTTTACTTCCTCTCTTCCTATTTGGATGCCTTTTTAAAAATTTTTTCTTATTTTTAAAATTTCTTGTCTAATTGCTCTAGCTAGAACTTCTAGTACAATGTTGAATAAGAATGGTGACAATGGGCACCCTTGTTTTGTTCCTAATCTCAGAAGGAAAGCTTTCAACATTTCTTAATCGAATATGATGTTGGCTGTGGGTTTTTTCATATATGCCTTTTTATCATATTGAGGAATTTTCCTTGTATTCCTGTCTTTGAACATGTTTTTATCAGGAAAGGATGCTGGATTTTGCTGGATGCCTTTTCTGCATCGATTGAGATGATCATGTTGTTTTGTTTCTTCAGTTTCTTAATGTGGTGTATTATGTTGATTGATTTCCTTATGTTGATCCATCCTTGCATTACAGGAATAAATCCCACTTGGTCATGATGTATAAATCTTTTGATATGCTGTTGAATTCAATTTGCAAGTATTTTATTGAGAGTTTTTACACCTATGTTCATTAGAGAGATTTGATTGTAATTTTCTTTTCTTGTAGCATCTTTATCTGGCTTTAGTATTCATGTTAGCTTAATATTAATTAATGTGTTGGGTAATTTCCCTGCCTCTTCAATTTTTTAGAAGAGTTTAAACAGGATTGGTGTTAATTTTTCTTGAAATGCTTGGTTGAATTCACCTGTGAACCCATGTGGTCCTGGACTTTACTTTGTTGGAATATTTGATAACTGATTCAATCTCTTTAAATATAATTGGAATTTGTCCATTTCATCTAGGTTGTCTAGTTTGTTGGCATACAGCTTCTCATAATATCCTCTTATCTTTTTTCTTTCTTTGGGGTCAGTCATAACTTTCCCCCTTTTCATTTCTGATTTCATTTATTTGCATCTTCTCTCTTTTTTTCTATCTTTCTTTAGCTAGGGGGTTGTCAATTTTATTGACCTTCTCAAAGATCCAGATTTGGTTTTGTTGATTTTTGCTATTTTTTTTTATTGTTCTCAATTTCATTTATTTCTGCTCTAATCTTTAGTATTTCTTTCCTTCTGCTGGCTTTGGGAATGGTTTGCTGTTCTTTTTCTAGTTTCTCCAGTTGTTCAGTTAGATCTTTGATTTTAACTCTTTTATCCTTCTTAAAATAGGCATTTAGGTCTATAAATTTTCCTGTCAAGACTGCCTTTGAGTGAACCTGTAAGTTTTGATAAGTTGTATTCTCATTTTCATTTGTCTCAATATATTTACTGATTTCACTTGCGATTTCTTCTTTGACCCACTGAATATTTAGGAGTGTGTTGTTTAACCTCCACACATTTGTGAATTTACCTCTTTCCTGTCTTTTATTGATTTCTACTTTCATTCCATTATGATCTGAGAAGTTGCTTTGTATAATTTCAATCTTTTTGTATTTATTGAGAGCTGCTTTGTGACCTAACATGTGGTCTATCCTGGAGAAAAATCTGTGCGCACTTGAGAATAATGTATAACCTGCTTAGTTTGGGTGCAGTGTTCTGTATGTCTGTTAGGTCTAGCTCATTTATCATATTTTTCAAATTCTCTATATCCTTGTTAATCTTCCGTCTAGTTGCTCTAATGGTGTGAATGGTGTGTTGAATTCTCCAATGATTGCAGTTTTCCCAGAGTTTGCCTCATGCATTTTGGACACCATGGTTAGGTGCATAGATATTTATGACTATTATATCTCCTTGGTGGATTGTCTCTTATTAATATATAATGGCCTTCTTTATCTCTTATAAATGTTTTGAATTTGAAGTCTGTTTTGTCTGATATTACTACAGCTCTCCCTGTTTTTTTTGGTTACTATTTGTATAGAGTATCTTTATCCAACCTTTCACTTTCAGCCGGTTTGTATCCCTGGGTCTCAGGTGAGTCTCTTATGAGTAGCATATGGATGGCTCATTTTTTTTTTTTTAATCCATTCTTTCTGCATATATATTTTTTTATCCTCCCCTCCCCCTCCCCCACCCTGCTGTTTTTGCTGTCTTTGTTCATTTGCTGTGTGATCTTCTTTATCTATTTCTCTCTCTTGTTTCTTCTCTTCTTTCTCCTCTAGGATTCAGATTTGATCCTGGGGACCTCTGATGTGGAGAGAGGTTCCCTGTCAATTGTGCCACTTCAGTTTCTGGTCTCTGCTGCACTTCACCTTGACTCTCCCCTTCTTCTGTCTTTTGTTGTGTCATCATCTTCTTGCTGCATGACTCACTTGTCTGGGCACTGGATCACTGCACAGGCCTTCGGCTAGCTGCATGGGCACTTGGGTTACCACGTGGGCACTCGGCTCACCGTGGGGGCACTCGGATAACCGTGCGGGCACTTGGCTCACCATGTGGGTGCTGGCTCATCACACAGGCATACTTTCTCTTCTTCATTTTCACCAGGAGGCCCCATGGATCGAATCCGGATCCTCCCATATGGTAGGCGGAGGCCTTATCACTGGAGCCACATCTGCTTCCCATCAGCCTCTATCTTTTGATTGAGGAATTTAATCCATTCATATTACTGTACTTTAATCCATTGATATTACTGTAAATGCATTATTTACTTCCACCGTTTTCTTATTTGTTTTCCATATGTTATATCATATTTTCATCTTGTTTACTCTTTTAGTTATCCTTTCAGCTATTCTTTTTTCTGTCCTATCCTCCAAACCTCACTCATCTGTCTTTTTCTTTTAGGCTCTAAGGCTTCCTTTAATATTTCCTGCAAAATGTATTCTTTTTTTAATGAACTCTCTTAGTTTCTCCTTGTTTGTGAATGTTTTAAACTCACCTTCATATTTGAAGGACAGTTTTGCTGGATAAATTCTTGGCTGGCAGTTTTTCTCTTTCAGTATCCTAATTGTATCGTACCACTGTCTTCTCCTCCATAGTTTCTGATGAGAAATCTGCACCATGTCTCACTGGGCGTCCCTTGTATGTAATGGTTTGCTTCTCCCTTGCTGCTCTGAGAGTTTTCTCTTTATCTTTGATGTTTGACATTCTGAATAGTATGTCTTAGAGTAGGTCTATTTGCATTTATTCTGATTGGGGCATGCTGTGCTTCTTGGATATGTAGGTTCATTTCTTTCATGAGAGATGGGAAATTTTCAGCTATTATTTCCTTAAATACTCTTTCTGACACATTTCCCTTCTCTTCTCCTTGTGGAATGCCCACGACATGTATGTTGTTCCATTTCGTGTTGTCATTCAACTCTCTGAGCCCCTGCTCAGTTTTTTCCATTCTTTTCTCTCTCTTTTCACTTTCAGTTGCTCTATCTTCTGTATCACTTATTCTGTCATTTCAAGTCTGCTATTGTATGCCTCTAATATGGTGTTTTTTGTGTTTTTTAAAATTTTTCTTGGGGGGTACCTGGGCCTGGGGATTGAACTCAGAGCCTAGTATGTGGGAGGCTGGCTAGAGCCACATCAGCTTCCCTGAATTGTTTTTTTTTTCTATTTGTTTTGCTTGTTGTTTGTTGATTTTTGTTTTTTTAAGTGTTTCAAAAGACAGCTTTATCTAGACAGGAACCTCTCAAACAGAATGTAGAGAAAAGTTAGGAGGCAGTTACTCAAACACGCGTTGTCAAATGGCTTAACATCAGCACATGGGGTGCAACAGCGAGGCCAGGGACCCGGCCTGCGCCTCCCAGGCTCACGCCAGCCTCCTCGCCAGGAGCAAGGCCACCCACCGAGGGCCCAGCAGGCTGGCCCCAGCCAACATCCTCCTGGAAGTGAGGAGCTCACGGGCTCCTCCCCAATTCACCCCATGTGCCCCGCATCCTCAGTATGCGGAATGAGGGGAGCAGAGGCAAAGCCAGGAACCCCCAAGAGTCCCTTTGCCCTCTCAATCCAGGCCAGTAACAGAGGTGAAAAAAGAGCCACCCAGCTGTGCACAAGACCGACACCCCCTTCCAGGCGCTGGGACCACCTCAGCAGGCAGGGCTGGTCGCTGCCCCCAGGGACCTGGGAGGAGAGGCGGAAGGCACCCCAGACCCTGGCTGAGGAGTCTCCTGCAGAAGGAAACATGGTGGGCTACTTTTTAGCTCAGCCCCTCCCCGGCCCTGTGGTCCCACGGTCCTCAGGGAACGTCCTGCTCTCTGGGGTGACTTTTTTCTTGTGTTAATATTATTAAGGTACGAATAAAACCCAAAGACATAACAGAGGATGAAGGACTGTTGCTGACCTTCCTGTGTGTGGGCAGGGGGCTCTGTAGAAGTCAGAGCCCAGCAACCCCTTCCCAGGGGGTCAGCTGAGAATCAAGCTACAGCATCTATAGGAGTCACTGAGAGTTATGGTTTCATTTGGTCCCAAAATACACCTTTGGGGCCTCAAATTATCTTTCCAAAAACTACAGCTAGATATACGACTTTCAACATTCTCCCATCCCCCAGACTGGCCCGCTGACCCTCCCTTCCCCCAAATTCCTCTTGGAAACATCAAAATAAAAAATGGGAAGTCTGCCCCACTCTGGGTCTTGCTCTGTGATGTCATTCTTTGCAGCGTTTTTCAGCTCCGGATGGAGTGATGGATGGGGTGAAGGGGCGTCTCCGGGCGGGGTCCCTGCTGACTGGCCTCCCATGACCGCAGAGCAGGAGTTTTGTT